>NC_028637.1:29585988-29588385 GCF_001406875.1 Solanum pennellii | reverse complement strand
ACTCATGATTTGGAATTGGCTGCAATAGTATTTGCATTAAAGCAATGGAGACATTACCTATATGGGGTCAAATGTGAAGTCTATACAGATCATCGTAGTTTACAGTATGTCTTTACTCAGAAGGATTTGAATTTGAGGCAGAGGAGGTGGATGGAACTACTGAAGGACTACGATATTACTATTTTGTATAACCCAGGAAAAGCTAATGTGGTGGCAGATGCCTTAAGTAGAAAAGCAGGGAGCATGGGTAGCTTAGCCCACTTACAGATTTCAAGGCGCCCATTGGCTAGAGAGGTTCAGACTTTGGCTAATGACCTTATGAGGCTGGAAATACTAGAAAAGGAGGACTTTTGGCCTGTGTGGAGGCATGATCCTCTTTTCTTGACAAGATTAAGGAGAAGCAGTTTACTGATGAGAAGCTGAGCCGAATTCGAGATATGGTATTGCGAGGAGAGGCTAAAGAGGCAATAATTGATGAGGAAGGCATTTTGAGGATTAAGGGAAAGGTATGTGTGCCCCGTGTTGATGATTTGATTCACACTATTCTTACAGAGGCTCATAGTTCAAGGTACTCTATACATCCTGGTGCAACCAAAATGTATCGCGACCTAAAGTAACATTTTTGGTGGAGTAGAATGAAGCGCGACATTGTTGATTTTGTTGCCAAATGCCCGAATTGTCAGAAAGTAAAGTATGAACACCAGAGGCCTGGAGGAACACTTCAAAGAATGCCCATTCCTAAATGGAAGTGGGAAAGGATTGCAATGGATTTCGTGGTTGGTCTTCGAAAGACATTGGGTAAGTTTGATTCTATTTGAGTAATTGTCGACAGATTAACTATGTCTGCTCACTTCATTCCGGTCAAGATGACTTACAATGTAGAGAAGTTAGCCAAACTCTATATCTCAGAAATTGTTCGATTGCATGGAGTTCCACTCTCCATCATATCAGATAGAGGTACCCATTTTACTTCTATGTTTTGGAGAACGTTACATGCTTAATTAGGTACTAGGATGGATCTTAGTACTGCATTTCACCCTCAGACCGATGGTCAGTCTGAGCGAACGATTCAGGTGTTAGAGGACATGCTTCGTGCATGTGTGATAGAATTTGGTGGTCATTGGGATAAATTCATACCCTTAGCAGAGTTTTCCTACAACAATAGCTATCACTCAAGTATTGATATGGCTCCATTTGAGGCACTGTATGGGAGGATATGTAGGTCTCCCATTGGTTGGTTTGATGCATTTGAGGTAAGACTTTGGGGTACCGATCTTTTGAGGGAATCGTTAGATAAGGTAAGATTCATTCAGGATAAGCTTCTAGCAGCTCAGAGCAGGCAGAAGGAATATGCAGATTGAAAGGTTAGGGACTTGAACTTTATGGAGGGTGAACAAGTTTGTTGAAGGTTTCACCCATGAAAGGGGTAATGCGGTTTGGTAAGCGAGGTAAACTTAGTCCAAGGTATATTGGGCCATTTGAAGTTTTGAAGCGCGTGGGAGAGGTGGCTTATGAATTGGCATTGCCTCCAGGACTCTCAGGAGTGCACTCGGTATTTCATGTGTCTATGCTGAAAAAGAACCATAGGGATGGAAACTACATTATTCGTTGGGATTCAGTTCTTCTTGATGAGAATTTATCTTATGAGGAGGAGTCGGTTGCTATTCTAGCTAGAGAAGTCCGCAAGTTGAGATCAAAGGAGATTGCATCTATCAAGGTTCAGTGGAAGAATCGGCCAGTCGAAGAGTCTACTTGGCAGAATGAGGCGGATATGCAAGAAAGATATCCCCACCTTTTTACAGATTCAGGTACTCTTTCTCGCCCTTGCTTTTCTTCCTGTGATCGTTCGGGGACGAACGATGGGTAAATTGGTATCTATTGTAATGACCTATTTAGTCGATTCGACCAGTAACATTATTTTGATAAAAACTGACGGGGTCGACGGACCACGCGACGGACCGTCATGGTCACGACGGCCCATGATGGATTCCGCCGTCCCATACTTGTAAATTTTCTTCTGCTACTTTTCTCATTACCCTCGACGACAAGTAGGACGAACCGTCATAGGCACGACGGACCGTCGAGGGGCTTCGTTCCAAAACACTTAAACTCTGAAAATCTGGGTACTGAGATCGACTCTCTGAACATCGCGACGGAACTGCAGGACGGACCGTCGTAGGTAGGATGGACTGTCACAAACCCTTTACACAATTTGACTCTCTGAACTTTGTGACGGACCTGCAGGACGGACCGTCACAGGTTGCGTAACCAAACAAGGTCGGATTTCTGTTAAAAGTTTTAAAGGGGTGTTTTGGACTATTCATGACAAACTTTATGAAATTAGTGGGGTAAGTTTAATAATTTATTTACTTGGAGGGTTAAAGGAGATAACCTTGG
>NC_028637.1:29554760-29585652 GCF_001406875.1 Solanum pennellii | reverse complement strand
AATGAGTATGGTGTGGAGGCTTGAGTCCTCATAGATGTGTTTGGTGTTGTTGCCAATGGTTCTTGTACTTGTTGATTGTCACCTGTTAAGTAGTGTGGTTGAGTTTACATTATTATTCCATATATATATTGCTTTCTATATTGAGTTGGCCGATGATACCTACTCAGTACTTGTACTGACCCCTACTTTTATGTTCTTCTTGTTGTTTTGTGGAGTGCAGCAAGTGCACCAGTGACTTCGACTCGTCCGCAACTCTAGCCAGTGTTCAGCACGTCAGATTTCAGGGTGAGCTATTATTCCTAGCTCGGGCTGGATTCTCTTCTTCGCGTCTTGATGTATTTGAAGTTCGGACATGGACCATCATTTTACTTATTTTAGTTCTTAATTACTCTTAGACTTAGTAATTTGAGGATTGATGTTCTTTATGTGATGACTTCCAGATTTTGGGAATGATAAGTTTTGTATTTTTAGAAGTTTAGTAAATTGAGTTCGTTAATGAGTTTTGGTCTTCCGCATTATATTTTGTTCATTATGGTTGAAATATTGGTAAACGTTGGGGTTTAGATTTGTTGGTTCGCTCACATGGGAGGATAAGTGTGGGTGCCACTCACGGCTCGTTTTGGGTCGTGACAGATATCTACGCTAGATCTCACTTGTGGGACTACAATGGGTATGTTATTGTTCATTAGTTAGATATCTAGAAGAACCTTCATTTTAAACATTTTTTGGTTTAGTGGGTGATTGAAATTTGTTTTTTATATTGGTTATGGATCAGTAACATTAGCAAAGAATGTGAAAGATCATTATTTTTTGTCTGTGGTATAAATATTGCTCATTTTTTATTTTTTATTTTTTATTTATGCTTTTGTTTATTTTTTTGGTCTATGAATTGGAGATTTGGGAATTTGAGTTCTATAGGCATCCTTCTGAATTGATTAGACCTTGCTACTTCATTTTTTTGGTATAAATTTCGCTTAAGTAGATAAGCTAATAAACCAAATATGCAGCCATTAATGCTTGCATTAGGATAAATTCACATCACACCTCTTGCGGTAAGGACAACCATATCTGAAGTGAAATAATGTATAAAATGTCTCAAATGAAAACACATCATCTCTTTTGTCCGTACGGATAAGCTTTGCAATGCTTCCACAGAGTTGGACATAGCTACCTGATAAACAATTTAAGATTCCGTAGACTTTTAGAAATTTCTAAGAAACTAAAATAAATTCTTCATAAATCGAGGATAATTAGATTTTTGCATAAATTTTGTTGTTTATGAAATTCAAAAGATTCGGCTCTTGTTCGGGCTTCCAACAAATGAAACAAACCAACTGTTTTGGTTGGTAGTTTGTGAGTACTTAAATTTATGGATGAAGCTAGAGGACAATTGAAGATAATACAACATGAATGCAAACAGGCAATACCATGTTATGTTGAGCTTATTGCATGCCTAAAAATTAAAACAATACAACACTGAATCCATGAATGAAATTGTCATAAGAATAAAGAAGTTTTGGAACTGGATGGTGGCCATTTTTTGTAGTGGGAGCTTAAATCTTGATGATATCAATAATGGAAGAATGTTAGTTTTGGTGACTAGAAAAGATTTTAGGCATAAAAGACTTGTCCAAATGGACAACGTAAGTAGACCTCTCTGCTGAGGTTCTTTCCAATAATAAAGAAGGGCTAAAAAGAAACCAAACAGAACAAAACGTACTCCTAACTTAGTATTTTAATTAAAAGAATATGAATTGTTGAAATATATGTTAATTTCTTTTAAAAGATTATTATTAATGAATAATTACCTTTTCATTTTCTTTCCTATTTATAATTGAAATTTATTGTGAAAATTGTGTGGCTTAAAAGAGTATAATGGTGATGGTAATTGAAGACACATATAGGTACCTCCACGGTTTACAAGTCATTTTCTCATTACTTTGGGTCATTCATTTTTTATTTTTATTGGTTTAATATAGTGGGATTTTAATAAAATGAGCTTCACTTTTTTAGCTTCTTATTACCCGCGGAGTCCGTTTGCCATTAGCATTCCATAGACTTTATTCTTTTATTTGTATATTTCTCTTTGATAAATTAAAGAGATTGCTGAGAGAAATTGATATTACTTAAAAGACATTGTTAAGTATAAAGTCATATTGAGTTAAAGCAATAGATATGAATTAATATATTTCTCCAATTTCATCTACATTGTCACCATTTATTAGAATATCCTCAGCATATACCAAGACTAAGTAACTATTTGCCTCTTATAGACTTTCTTTTTATTGCAACTCATAGCTCTTAAATAGTTCTCTTTTGATATTGATTGCGTATATGTCCATTTAACTTAAGGCTTTTAAAACAAATATTTGTTTTGATTTGTCAAATAATTTATCTTGCAAGTGCAAGGTGCATAAGGTTTTTAGGTGCTTAATTAATTAAAGAGAAAAATATAAATATTTATAGTCGATAAGTTCCTCCATCGTTTCCCTACATCACTCATTTTCTTGTCACTACGGAATAAATATTTGTATATAATTTATAAATGCGAGGAACAAGTTAGTTTTTCCTCTCGCATAATATTTTCATCACCCTATTATATTTTTATTTTTCTTTAATTTGCATATCGCCTTTTTATATGCATTTATATATTGCACCATATAAATTTTTGTTTATATTATTTTTTTCTACCATACTGTTAATATATCACAAATGATTGTGTTGTATTTCATAATTCAAGAATATGTATATAACTTGACAAAAATTTCTTTTGTCAAAATTTACAGACGGCAGAGTTAATAACTTCGAATAAGCCAAAGAAGACGGAAGGTACATATGCATGTAATTAATATTTATAAATATCAATTAAATATTTAAACAATGATTATTTTATAACTAATAAATATTTTTATTTTGTGGGTGTAGACTATGAAATCGAGAGTGATCTACTAGCCACCATAAGGAAGACACATGTTGATCGAATTTCTCTACAACTATTACAAAAAACCACTCTCCTTCGACGGCAAGTTCTCGATAGGTATGCATCTGTAAAAAAGTGGAGGGTATTATTCCTTAAAAAGAAGACAAAAACTTTTGCATTAGATATTTTGTAACTATAATGTCGAATATAAATTATGTATTCTAACGTATTAAAAAAGACCTTATAAGAAGTTGACTACTTGGTATATTATAAGGATTATACAATTAAAGTCGTCATAGTATTAGTTTTGAAATTCACTTTATAACAGTTTTTTTGTATGATGTGTCTTGCAATGATCATAATATCGGTTGAATATGCTCATTGTTCATTGATTCGAGCTTGTATTTTACACATCGTACATTTATATGTCAGAAGTATCTATATTGATTAGCACGGTATACACGTGCAACGCACGTGTTCAAAACCTAGTATATATATATATATAAGGGAAAATGCATAAGTACCCCCTCAACCTATGCCCGAAATCTCAAAGACACACTTATACTATACTAAGTCCCTATTACTCCCAGAACTTATTTTACAAATAATTTTCTACCCCTTTTCGGCCTACGTGGCACTAGTTTAAAAGAAGTCAACACGCGGTGGACCCCAAAAGATAGTGACACGTAGGACAAAAAGGGGTAGAAAATTATTTATAAAATAAGTTCAGGGTAATAGGATCTTACTATAGTATAAGTGTATCTCTGAGATTTTGGGAATAGGTTGTGAAGGTACTTATGCATTTTCCCTACAAAAAATTCATACTACTGCAAACCCTCCAAGTTTTTCATGGTCTGCTAAAAAAATTGTAATTAAAGAAGTGAAAAATAAATGCCTTACAATGTACAGATCCATTTATGTTGAGGAATTTAAAATTTATATATAAACACTGGAAAAAAAACTCTTATATATATCACATAAATGTTTTGTGAAGAAAATTTAAATGAATATACCTTCGCCTCTTCTAGATTCGCCCTTACATAAAAGTGTCTAAAATGTAGGAATTTTGTGTCTATATACCGAACAAATGATATCTCTTGGTATTTTCTAGAACTCTTATACAAAAAAATGATGATTTCTTATAAATAAAAAAGGTCACAAAATCAGAAAATTGAATTTGTAACTGACCTATACAATGAAATTTAACTACTTTGAGGTATTAACTATCAACATGCAAAAAATACTTATGTGGACTGAATTGGAAAAATCAAAGTAAATTCTCAGTGACTAAATATACCTGCCAATTTCTCTAAATGAACAATCACATTAATTTTTACTCTTTTTTCCCCTTAATTTATGTGATATTTACTTTTTTTAGGTTATTTGAAAAGAAAGTCTTTTCATAGTCCTATATTAATTGTTCACTTTATTATAGATAATTCTTACAATGATTTTGATCTTATTTATCCTAAAAATCATTCCTTTTTTAGTTTTGTAAATGTAATCAAGATTGTAAACCTTCAAAAAAAATTCTTAAAGTGCAAATTAATGAAATTTATCAAATTTATTTATGAATTCTTATAATAAGAAAAATAAAAAACTAATATAAAATAAAAAAGTCATATTTTAACTCTAAATTTTAATAAAATGATTTATAATCACATTAATATCTAAGATTTCTATTACATGTCACATTTCAATTTCATTTTCATTTTAAATTTTTTTATGTCAAATTAAATCGTGTCACGTAAATTGATACGTACAAGAAAATAAGGATCCTCCATAATTAATTGCCCCAAATCACCAACCCCACTCAACCATTCCATATTACATTTCTGTAAAATTTAATTTAAGAAGAAAACCTCTCCCCCTTCTTCAGTTGCCTTTTGCACTCCAGGGTGATGAATTTGAAGACTTCAAAATCATACAAATTTGTGTTCAGCAGGTGAAGGATAAAGTATGCTCAAAAAGGTATTTGATACTTTTTTTTGGATGTTTACAATAATAATTTTAGTTCTTGATAAGCTTAATATTTGCTTCCTTGTTCTGTTTAAAATATCAAATCTTTCTCAATTGGGTGATGTTAATTTTGTGAAATAGAAACCCTATCTTCCTCTTTGTACTTTTTTTGGGTAGATGTTGATTTTCTGGGGAATTTGGAATGTTAAAAAAACCCTATTTCCTTTCTTTGTTTTTGGTGTTTTTTAGATGTTTGTTTTACTGCATGACATTTCTTTTGTGTCGAGGGGCTATAGAAAATCAACTCTCAAACCTCACAAACTAACTTAGAAGTAAAATAATGTGTACATGCTATCCTTTCTAGACCTATGGAAACTTACTTTCTGTCTAGCTAGTAGAAATTTCTTGTTTGCTAAGGAATTAGTCCAAGTAAGATCAAGATGTATATATGTTGGACATGGTCCTGCCTCATATTGACGAAGAAACTCGAGAAGCATCATCCAATTTGGGATTCATGAGTTAATTTTTATTTCAAAGTTATGTTATGTGTTGATTTCATTAGGAGAGGTTGAAACATTAACTGGAAACTTACTTTTTGTCTGGTTAGTAAAAATTTCTTGCTTGATAAGGGATTAGTCCAAGTTAGAACGAGAAGCATGTTGGACATGTTTATGCTTAAGAAGAAGCATCACCCAATTTAGGATTCTTTAGTTTATTTCGAAGTTATGTTGTGTGTTAAATTCAATTAGGTGAGCTTCAAGTATTGATGGAAACTTAGTTTTTATATGGTTAGTAGGAACTTCTAGTTTGCTAAGGGATTAGTCTAAGTTAGACCGATAATTATAGGTATGTTGGACATCACTACTAAAAAATAGTGTTTAGCGACGGATACTAGCGATAAATTTTATTACGTCACTATATAACGACGGATTTGCAACGGAATAGACATTTTGTTGCAAGAATTGCAAATATTTTTGAGTTATTATATAGCGACGGATTGGGGAGAAAATATTTGTTTGGTCTCTAAAAATAAGTGCGAAATTTTGCGTCGTAGTTTTCATTATCAATTTGGCAACCAAGTAAGTGTGACCAATTTAATTAATATTCTGTGATGAAATAATGGTGGAGAAAACGTTACTAAACTTAAAAATATATTTTTATAAAATTTAATTTATATAGTGAATAAAAATCCGTCTAAAATTAAATCTAAATATATATAATTTTTGCTAGCAACGTATATTAAAATCCGTCACTAAGTTTGTTGCAAAGTTTTTTTTTCGTAAGCTAAATCACTTCACTTTCCATTTTCACCAGAAGCTCTCATCTCTCAAAGTAAAGACTATGTAAGCTCTCTGATGAAACTTTCCTTCTCCGATGGCTAAAACTCCCATCTCCTTCAATCTTTATCTCAAAGTAAGTGCTCTAAATCTCATCTCCTTAAATCTTCCATTTCAATCTAAAAAGTAAGCTCTAAAATTATCATATCTCTTTGTCTGATTGGTTTATGAAAATTGGTGTTTTTAGCTCTCAAATCTTTTCATTTCATTTAATTTGAAGTAATATTGAGGTGTTGAAATAGTGGTTTTATCGATGTCACTATTCTGAAAATAGGCTTGAAAATACTTTCAACTCTTTTCATTTCCTTTAGCTCGAAGTAAGTTCGAGTTGTTCTGAAAATAGTGATTTTAGTAGTTTGGGTATTCTGAAAATAGGGTTTTTTTTTCGAAGTAAGATTTTCTGAAAAATTGGGATTCGGGTTCAGCATTACAGTGATTTACTTTTATTTGCTTTTGTAAAAGTAAATTGCACACTGATTTGCTTAATTTTGTTTTTTTATTGCAACTAGCTTTCATTTTTTGTGACTACTAACTATTGCTTTACTCTCTCCGCTTAAAGGCTTCTCTCTTTCTCCCCCTCCCACAACTACCTAATAGTTGCTTGTAGTTTTTCATTTGTAATAAGAAAATTTTGCTGTAAAAGATTGAATAACAGTGAAGGGTGCAAGAGCTGGTATTTGCTCTTTTTGGGAGTTGTTTTGGTGGTTTGGGAAGGTTGAACGTGGTCATTGGGAGAGTTAGGATTTTGCAAGACATTTCTATTATTATTTTTTTATGTGGGGGTGCATTTCTTAAAGTCACTCAATACTTTTGGAATATAAGATTGAGTGACAAACATATTTTTGTCATTGTTCAGGGGATTGTGAAAATTGTTTTTCTGTTGTTTATTCTGAATAATTTCCTCATCATTCCTTTTGGGTTCTCGATATGTGCCCTTCTTCACATGAATTGCAGCAATACTACCATCCTCATTTGCATTAGATTGCAAAGGAATTATATCAACAGAGTTAAGAACTTGACAAGAATGGTGATTAGTTCATTTTTTTGATATATTAATATTACTGTTATATCGAATCTAGCTTAGATAATTTTTCTGTGGTAATTTTGGTTTTACGATTTAAGAACCTTTTGCCTTGTATGATATATGACTTCTTTTTTATTTTGTAATCGGTATTCTGATGTTGTTTAGATGAGAATCTATGAGAACAGTCTCTTGCATTTGGGTGAATAAGATACAAGCATATGACATAAAACATACAAGCAATTTTAAGTAAGCATGGCTGTAATTTTGAAAAAGATTAGACATATTTATATAATCAACCAAATGAACAAGCAGAGAGGATCATCTAGAATAGCACATTGAATATGGTGCTATATGTGTTAGATAAGGATCACACAACATGGCTTCTCATAATAAGATCAATCACATACTCTTTATGAAAGTATAAATAACCAGTTTTGTTGTGGGGCTTGGGTTATACACTAAAGTCTAGGCTATAGGTGATAATTACACTGATTTGGTATGTTATTATCATTTTTGAATATGTTTGCTTGACGATAAGTAATTGAGACTCCATGATCAATGATATTGGCTAAAGACACATGTTAAGGGCTTATGCAACTCAAGACAACAACTAATTCATATTAATTGTTTAGTTGTTATTTGTTTCTATTGTTTTTGTTAATAACCAAGACGTCTAACGTTTCAATATTGCAGGTATCTATTACTATAACATTATACTTAGTATTTGGTTGTCTTTCACTTGAAGTAAGCCTTGATCTTTATTTTTTCCCCTTGATTTTTCTAAAGATATACTCTCAAGATATTTACTTTACTGATCGTAATACTAATCGTCATCAGGAAGAAGAGTATTAATCGCCAAAGATTGGTATTCTAAACTTTAACTTCTTCTTTTGTCTTATTTTCTAGAGAAATATATTCTGGATTTTAACTTCTTCATTTGGTTTATTTGTTGGACGAATTGTTGTACTTATAGAGGAAACTCATGTGATTGTCTTACAAGCTGTCTTTATGAAACAAATATTCCTTGTTTTGCTACTATTTTTTGATAGAGAGGATGATCTGCCACTGTTTTAATTTTATATGATTTACTTAACCTCTACCTTTATCTAAAAGTGTGTGCTAATTTGTTGTATGACTTATTACACCTTGTTCTTGGAAGTAGTGTTGCCAAGACTAAGTGTTTCTCTCTAATTGAAGGACTTGAGATTCATATTTTAACTAGGTAGTATCAGTAAGTCGGCTGAAATTAGAATCTTTTAGTAGCTTAATTTATATTAGAATGTTTCATTATTTTGTAAGTTGACTGAAATTAGAATTCTTTAATAAGGAAAACTTTTTTCAAGATAAGTTAGTTTTGAAAAGCTATTAGCTTCTTTTTTTCCTACATTACCTATAAGTAATTTCAGCAACTTATTTTGTCATGTCAATCTGTATATTTTGACCAAATTTTGAATATAAATGAGAATCAGTGACTTTCCAGTGTGCATGTTCTTAAAAATGTGCTTGGTTATTGTATGTAGTCCTCGATCAACTTGTGTTTGTTACTAAGTGTTTCATTTATTTAAACATGAATAGGTTCATAAATAATCTAGAGCATAGTTAGATGTATGAGAAGTTTGATGGTCAAGGGGCTATAAATTCAAGTTTCATAGATGGTGTTGATAAATTTATCCAATATGCATGTTCTCAAATGAATCACATGATAAAGTTAGATGTCCATGTAAAAAGTGCCACAACTTTAGATACATGGAACTTTAAATTGTTAAACATCACCTTTATAAGTATGGATTTGTTGATGACTATTTTGTCTGGAAGCATCAGGGGGAAAAAAATTGATTAATGATATTTCTTCGAGTCAATATTTGCATGGTAGTTCTCAGCCTGAATTAGAATATGATATCCCATACCGGCAAATGATCTGATGGTATTCAATATTTCAGTCTCTTAAAAGGCTAATCCCCTTTACTAATTTGTTTTTTTTCTTATATGATCTGTTAACTATATGGTTAAACATAATGCCAATTGTTTCACTCCTATATTTGCAGGCATAAGTTGTTCCAGATAATATGATAGCTTTTTTAGAGGAATTTTAAAATATTTTAGCACATTTTCACTTGATTGGAAAATACTTTAGTAATCAACTTATTGGTCGTAAGTTGTAAGTATCTTCAAGTTAAATGTACTGCAATCAGCTTGAAAGGTTATGTATTTTCTACATGTCCAAGTAATGGTTGCCTTGTTTATTTGCTTTATAAATATTAGATGGTAAAGTAAAACTTGTTAGATGGTAAGCCTAGAGGAAATGCACCTTTGCTTTATTTATTCCAAAAGAAATCTTAGTAGTGATAAGGAGAATATAAAATGCACAAAAGTATCTGCATTTGTTATGGGGGTAAAGTATTTTAGCTAAACAAATTATCTAAATAGTTAAACTTTCAGATAAGAGGTTTGAGTTTTTGTGCTAGCAAAGCATCTGGTGTTGCTTCTGTCCATAAATATTAAAAGTTGATTGTTGGGACCATTTGGCAAACCATTCTGATGATTTTATCAACTCTCCAAATATATCAACTTTCATAGGCTTGCTTCAGTGCCTGAGGCATGACCCATTTAAATCCAAAAGTTGTACGGAAGAAGTTCCAAGCTTCATAGCACCAGTGTGAGTTCTTTTGCAAAGGTTGTCTTGGGTTAGACATGTCCTTCTTACAAATGTGAAGTGTTTGGTTTCCTATTCATTAGAAACTTACATAGTTGACCAATACAAGGAAACATCATGTCCAATATATATACTTCAAGGCTAACTAGAACTTATTCCTTAATAGGCAAGAAATTTCTACTAGTAAGACAGAAAGTAAGTTTTCACTTCATGCGTCAAGTTTACTTAAGGAAATTAACACAAAAATTAACTTTGGAACAAACATCAACTCAAGAATCCCAAATAGGGTGATGCTTCTTTGATTTGCGTCTTCACATATATGGAAGGAGCACATCCATCATACTTCTTGGTCTAACTTAGAGTAACTCCTTATTATGCAAGAAATTCCTCTAAGTAAGTTGCATTTCACCGTCTTCTAATAGTACATCATAAAGCATAACTGTCCTCAGGTGATTAAATGTAATATCCGAGAACCTTGCAGCAATCTCATCAACAACCTCATGGGGCGCATGTTTGAAATAATCCCCATCACTAAGGATACATAATCATTCTTCTTGTAGCACAAATGTTTGGGGTCATATATCCCAAAAAAGGTTTATTGAAATAGTAGTATTAGTTGTACCAAAGATAAATTTACAGTAAAACATTTGTACTAAAATTTAATTCAAATACTATTTTTATATATACTATCAAATGACTCCTTTAGTATTGAAGAAAGTGTCAATTGTTATCTAATGATTCATACTGTTTCAATAAACACATGTCATCCATATAATATTTTGATGAATGAACTCAATAGTATAAATTTCTAGTACAATAAGTATAACATTACTAATTTAAACCTCTAAGTTCTCTTCAAATTCTATACAAAAAATACTTTATGTGTTTGAATTAACCTTAGCCAGACAATTTTATATTAAGAGTTGCAAATTAAAGAAATCAATGCAAATGTCATCTACAAATTATGCACCTTTTCTTTATTGTTAGAGTTGTGACATGTTTGTTTGTTGTTCGTGTAGAGTATACTCTGATCGTACCAATTATATTCTTGTTTAATTTCTACAGATTATCATACCTACAGATGAACAAAAACTAAATTTTCCTTCTCCTAATCGACTTAGAAACCTTTCCATTCTTTTAATTGATGACATTCTAAATAGGCCGTCTTTTTGAAATGTTGTAAGAACTTGTACACTTTCTAAGAATTGGCTATATACTTGTCATAGAATTCCACATGAGGAATTTGATCAAACGGTCTGGGAAACAGTAGATGAATTGACATCCTCTACCATTGGATTTATTCCCATTATCGATTGTTTCCTCATGTTTCATATATGAATAACATTGAAAGTTACCCTCGACAATACTAGTATAAGGGTATGTCCTAATGTTGATTGTTTGATATATTTGCTTGACACAAACCGGTGATTCTTCTTAGAGTTTTTTCTTCAATGATTAGGAAGAATCATGTCCAACATATCCCTTAGGAAACAAGAAATTCCTACTTACCATACAAAAAGTAAGTTTCGAATTAAATACTTCAAGCTCGCCTAAGAGAATTTAACACACAACATCACTTCAAAATAAACATCAACTCAAGAACCCCAAATTGAATGATGCTTCTTCGAGTTTCTTATTCACAGATGAGGAAGGATCATGTTCGACATAAATACTTCTCGATCTAACTTGGGCTAATCCCTTAACAGGAAAGAAATTCCTGCTACTTAAAAAGTAAGTTTCCACTAAATGTTTCAAGCTCCCTAAGAGAATTCAACACACATCATAACTTCGAAATAAACTACCAAAGTCTCAAATCATACATCATTTAAGAACAAGCATGAAATGTAAAAACCATCTTTGTTCCAAAACAGAGTATTCAAAACATTCATCCAGGTTGACAATTCTATGTTTCCAAGTAGATAAAATCTTTATAGTACCTTAAAGCAAAGGCAAAACACAGCTTTACTGCTCCATCAACCAAACATCTCGTTTCTGTTTGCACTTCAAAAACAGTTTTTCCAATGATTAAGAAGGATTGTGATAACGATACTAATCGACAAGATACACAACTTCTGCTTTAGATGATTCCAGTTGAAAATTTGTTATCTGTGCGAGTACTTTGAGAGATTTTTTAATTTGGTTTTGACTAGGCTTGATTCCCACATTGACAAGTGTTGGAGAATTTGCCAATAAAACCTTGGTAAGGTGCATTTAACCCTCTTCTAATAGTTCATCATAAAACTTAACTATCCTCAAATGATTAAATGTGATGTCGGAGAAGCTTGCAGGAATCTTATCAACAGCATCCTAAGGCACAGGTTCGAAATAATCTCCATCATTAACGATACACCCGTAAGAAAAATCAAGAAAAAACCATCAAATTCATTACATGCGAATAAAAAAAAGATAGAGGGAAAAATAAAAATTAATGACAACTTGAAATTCAATTTCTTCCCAATTTGGAGAGCTCCGTCACATTCAAAGAGCAAACGAAAGCTCAAAAAACTCTCCAAGAGTAACACAATATATGAATAGGCGTTTGAGACTGTTAAGAACTAATGGAAGCCTTGTTGGTATAAATTCAGTTGATCCAATATCGACCTATAAATAAAATAACAAAAATCTGGACGCCAAAAAGAAAATTACATGTATGGAAATACAAATACAGTGAAACAACATTACCTCAAAATTATCTCAGCTGAAATACTCGAGAGCAATAATATACAAAAAAATATTGTCAAAATTATCTGTTTCCTCTAGAACTAATTCTTTAAGCTCATACAGAACATTGGAAAGTAGAGGAACATTTTCTAGATAAATCAACTGTATATCGCCTCGAAAGACAAATAACCTTAGATTAGGAGAATTAATACTCATGAGATACGGATTGTCAATGTCTTTTAGCATCAAATCTCAAGCAACGGGCAATTAGAGATCAAACATTCAAACATATTCAGAAGATAATATTACAAATTTTTATTTTATGTTAATCAACTTATTAAATTCCTGAAAGAAGCATGGAAGATGTATTCCACATCCCATGAGATACAAATGCCTCAATGCTGAACAATAATAAAGAAGTAAGGGATCTTGTATGGTGGATAGGTAATGGAAGTTTAAGGACGAAATGTTTGAATGAAATTTGTATCGAGCAAATGTATCAAACGTTCAACATTACAACATACTTTTTGACTAGAAATAAGGGTAACTTTCAATATTGTTCCTCTATGAAACCTGAAGAAAAAATCGGGAATGGGAATAAATGGAATGATAGGGATGTCAAGTCCTCTGGTGTTTCCCAGACCGTTTGATCAAATTTCACCTCTGGAATTCTACGACAAATATATTTCAATCCATAGAAAGTGTACTAGTTTTAACCACATCGTAAAAAGACAACCTATTTAGAATGTGATCGATTAAATGAATGGCAAGGTTGCTTAGTTGATCAGGAGAAGGTAAATGTAGTCTCAGTTCATCTGGAGGCATGATAATATGTAGAAAATAAACAAGAATATCGTTGGTAAGGTCAGGGTATACGCTATACGAACAACAAACAAATGTTTTTCACCTTATTCAACTGACATGTCACAACTCTAACAATAAAAGAAAAGGTGCATAATTTGTAGATGGCATATGCTTTGATTTCTTTAATTTTGAACTCTTGATGAAAAATTTTCTGGTTTAGATTAAATCAAATACATCTAAAGTATTTTTGCATAGAATTTTAAGAGAACTTAGAAGTCTAAATTAGTGATATTATACTTATTGTAATAGAAAATTATAGTATTGAGTGCTTACATCAAAACACTATATGAATGACATGTGTTTGTCGTAACAATATAAAATAACAGATAACACTTGACACTTTCTTCAACATTAAAGGAGTCATTTTGTAGTATGTATAAAAATAATATTTGTATTAAATTTTAGTGAAATGGTTGACTAAAATTTAACTCTGGTACAACTAATACTAGTATTTCAATTAACCTTTTATGGGATATATAACCCCGAACATTTGTGCTATAAGATGCTGAAAATATTAATTTAGTGAAAAACACGCTTAATTTCAATATTTTGATGAAAGGAGACTTAGAAGACTCTCACGGCTGCCGGTGTCTCTCCCCAGTCTCAAACTGTGGGAGAGTTAAACTTAACAATACCTATGCATCTCCTATGAACTATAATCCTACAACACTGACCAAAACAAACTTGAAACCTATTTTAATTAATATACGGGGAACCAACTGTATGTTTTACTTTTGAGGAATTAGATAAGATGTCGTTGAAGTGGTATTTCATCAAGCTGTAATTATGAAGCTTTCCTATGGTGAACCAAGCTTACACGAACTAAGAAAGTTAATTCCAGAACAGTTGGTCATCAAAGGACGTTGTTTACTTGGCTCGCTTGCAGCACGACATCTTTTAATTCGTTATGATCTTTATGAAGATTTTTGCTCTGTTCTTTCAAATCAGGTTGGTTATCTTCAATTTAATGGGAGCAACATTTGTTCCGTAACTTCCCATGGACATAAATCTTTAACCCTAAGGAAGAATCTTCAAAAGCTTTGGCGTGGGTTTCTCTACCGGATCTGCCGCCAAATCTTTTCGCTCGATAACCTTTGTTATCCATTGCATCGGCTATTGATAAGACAGTAGCCGTAGATAAAGCCACTCAAGATAGGAAAAGACCTAACACCGCTAGAGTTAAGGTCATTCTTCATCTTATGGACAAACATCCAAAAAGGATGCACGTTTTTGATGAACAATCTGGTAAGATCGTTGAACACTATCAACAGATTGTGTTTGATAATATTCCTTTGTATTGTACCTATTGTAAGCACCAAGGTCAAGAAGATGCTGATTGCTGACTGATGAACCAGAAAAACAAAAGGGGAGTGGGTAATCATGATGACATCGGGCAGCAAGGTGACAAAAGAAATAATGTGGAACAATTTCAGGGTGATGCACGAGACTTCTTCAATGCCAAAAAAAACTGAAAGTAAAGTCTCTAATGATACAGATAATGTAATTAATGTGAACGGAACGCCGAATATCAATTCTATGCAGCACGTAACTACTGAAAATAGTGGCAATACAAGGCCAGTATTAGTTGGTCAAAGGTTAGTGCAGGAGGAACTTTTTGTGTCTGGAAAAAAGGTTCAGGAGGGCCTTTTTGTCCCTGGACCAGATTTTCAGTTGTTAAACATCTCTGGAAAAAGTTTGGTTGATGCTACGAAAACTACAGATAAGGGCCAACAATATCAAGAAGGTGATATATGTGTAATTATATGTGAAGATCAAGTTTGTTCGAATGCAGATACAGGGGTCGCGAGGGTAGGAAGTGAACCTCCAGATACAACAAATGATAAGATTGGACTTCAAGAAAAGACAACTAATTCAAAGGCTTTTGTTGTTGCCGTCGCAAGTCGCTTCTGGAAAGCTATTGATTGAAGATGTAGCCATTAACACAACTCCTACTTTTGTGGTACAAATAAAAGAACTTGGACATTCTAATAATGATGACAAAGCAGGGGTAACAGTTTATGTTCGAGCTCAAATTGGTTCTCCAGGAGCCTCTCAAATTAGGCCTCATCTTGCTCCTAAGTTGAATATGTTAACTCTCGTACACTACCAATTGTTTCAATCTCTCAAGTTACTTCGACAAATAATTTGATCACTTTTAGCGGGAAAAAAGGTGTTACAAGTGAGAGTCGATGGACCAACCAGATGGAAGAAGCGGATGACCATGTCACAAGTCATAGAAAATTGAGCCTTGAAGCACCAATTTTTGTGCCTAAGGTTAGTGGCATTACAAGTGATTCATCCCCATTACATATAGGGCGACAATTGGTTTTAACAGGTACTAATGTTCAAGAAGTTTTAGTTGATGAAAAAGAGCTTCTTGATGCGTTGGTGAGTTCTAATGTTAGAAAGTGGAATCCTATTATGCTTATTACACAAACAAACAACTACAAGATTTTGGTAGTAGTTCTTTGTCCACAAATAGATTTTTTAGCCTACAAGATGAGGAAACCTTTGAGGAAAGTGAAGAAGAGGATATGTTGAATTATTGTTTGGCAGATGCAGGTAGGGATGCAGATATTTTTCCTAGGCAACAATGCAACAACAAAAAGAAGCATGGAAGAAAAAATTGGTTGGGATGGTAGGATGAATGAGGAGTTTGTTCCACTACACCATCCGATGAGACTGGCAAAGCAGAATCACATGACAGTGCCAACAACTTGAACGAGATCCAATAAATCTAAGAAGATTTGATGAACTATCAAAAAGTATTTACAAATTTTAAGAGGAAGACAAGAGGAAAACACTTCAGGTTTCTTTAGAAGGTCAATCTATCTTTTTTAGTTTGAGTTTAATTACTCAAATCTTATCATGGTTTTTATTCTTTCCTACAACGTAATCATACTCATTTGTAATATCATCATAGAGTGTATTATATACTTTGTGATGATCATAGAATACTTAGTTCTTTCTAGCTCTTATTTCTTCAAG
This sequence comes from Solanum pennellii, assembly GCF_001406875.1. Classification (NCBI taxonomy): domain Eukaryota; kingdom Viridiplantae; phylum Streptophyta; class Magnoliopsida; order Solanales; family Solanaceae; genus Solanum; species Solanum pennellii. The sequence continues at coordinate 29,569,246 of NC_028637.1, read as the reverse complement.
AGGGTTAATTAGTAGAGGTATTGTACCTCATAAGAATTGGTAAGGCAAGGTCTAGCCCCCTTGCTTGTACTTATCTCTGTTGAGGTTTTCTTTTAATTATATAAATAATAAAATGCCTCTAGACACTGTCTAGTGGTATAAAATAAAATTAAAAATAATTAAAAAATATATTTTGGTGAAAGAGATTAAAAAAATACATCATTAAATTTTATTTTATGTATAAGTTATTAATAAGAACACCAAATTCATGTGAAATAATATAATTTTGTTAATTTAAAAATATATATCCAAACTCATAATTAAACATAAAACCATCAAGAATTGAATGAGAAATCAGATTCCTATAAATTAAAAAAAATTGTATATAATTGAACAAGGTGATATTCATTATTCAAGATTAAGCCATAAGTCCATATGCCTTTAATCTATGTTTTCTCAAGATATCATAATTAGAATTTTTAACAAATATTTTACTTTTTCTTAATAGTGTAATTATTTGAAAAACTAAATTTTTTCTTAATAGTGTAATTATTTGAAAAACTAAAATCTTAAGAGGAAACAAGTTTGAAATAACTTAATTTTGTTGCTACCATTACACAATGAAATTCGATACACCCATCATCAGAGTATAATATAGTTCTTTTTGAAAAAAAATATTACTGTTGTTATTGTAGTTTTAATTAGGGTTTCTTCAGGGTGCCTCAATTCCTTTAAAGCTGAGACATATGCCTTAAGCCTCCAAAATCGAAAGACTTAATTTTTTTAGTAAAAATAAAATTATCTTAAGCTTTTCGTAGCAAAAACAAAGAATGTTTTAATTTGTTTTGGGACTCTTTTCTATGGAACAATTTTAAAAATTTAACTTCGACATGGTATGTTTAAGACCACAAGATTAAAGGAATATTTTGGTATATCTATATCTTTAGTTTAAGATCATAAAAAATAAAACTATTTTATCAAAAAAGAAAAAACTAACTTGGCTCTCACATTTAAAAAAAATAATTAAAGTTTAGGCCTCCAACTTATTTTTGGCTTTAGACCACGAATTAGCTTGAGCCATTACTGTGTTAATTTATCAATTCGTGTACTGACTAATATTAAAATGTTCAATCAAGAAAGGACATATGTTGAATACTGATTAATTTTTTTTCTTACTATTTTTTATTTCTCATTTGCTTTCAACACTCTCTACGCCATCTCAACACCAAAAAAGGTGTATTTATTACATTTCAAAATAGTTCTAGTAGGTATTATGACATGTAAAGAAAATGTGTGTTCCTAAAATTTTGACCATTGTTCTAGGGAGCACTTATGTCTTTTTTCAAGAAAATAAAATAAAATAAATATTTAAAAACTTGACAATGTTTTTCCATAACTTTTTCTTCGTGTGTTCTAGGACTAAATAGGAATCATTCTTTCTTTTAGTTAGATTCCTAACATGATGTATTAAATCTATCCAAAAAAAATTGTGTAGTATTAAATGCCTATTTTAAAAATTTTTCTTTCTTCAATCTAAATGGTGATTGGCTAAAAACTTATGTCGTAATAGAACATAAAAATTTGTGTCTATAACAAGCAAAAACAAACCTAAGAATTCAAGAGTTCAGGTACACTAATAAATTTAAAATGAAATAAGGGCTTTATCTAGATCCAAATACTGGTAATGTGCTTGATTCTTCACTAGCTTGTACATGCAGCACAAAGATAACTCATACACTCATTAAGAGTGTGTAAATTATATCTTTTATTCCCAGAGATATGTGTATATGCACCCACACATATGAATATGGGTCCGCCTCTCATAAAAAGATAACGTTACGTGAAATCATTAGCTCTAGCTTCAGGCTATGATACGACATGTAAAAACATAAACATTTATGCTAATAAATAAATTAATATTGATACATACTGGGATTTTGAACGAGTGTATCTGATGCAGAAAATGAAATTAAGCTTTCCTTTGCCCTATCTTACGTTATTGTAACTTTTGTGATTGAATCGAGTAGAGGTATCAACCATAATGAACATAAAAAGACCAATTTATAGGATTCCACGGAAAATATCGTTGTTTTCGTTGCCAATCAAGTAATCTATTGAAATGATGAGATCTATTTAATGATTAAAATAAAATAAAAATTATATGGTACAACTAATTTATGAGATGTATTTATCATATTAGTAATATAAGTTGTGAATGCTTAAAATAATTACTATTTATAGCTAATCTTTTTTATCATAAAAAATAGTAAATACACACGACTATCTACAATTTGGTAACTATAGTGTCGGAAAAATGAGTCCATATTTTGGTGAATCGCCCCAACTGCCCATATTTTAGTGGGTTGGGTGAATGATTTTTAACATGGGTAAAATTTGGGTTGATACCCATGTTTGACCCATAAAAATATGGGTGAAATATGAATTAGCTAAATGAGTTAAACTTCTAACTTCTATTCACTCAATATTCATGATATCACTAAAAATAGTGTAATTTCTCTTCCTTTTTATGTTATTCTATAGAACTAACTACTCTTCTCTCTAATTAAAAAGGTAAAGTCTTTGACCATCCAAAAATATATAATTTAAATGTACATTTCTTTTGTTTATTATACTTACATTTTGTTTATTTATTTAATTTTATATTGGCAATACTTAAAGTACATTAAGCATGTATTAGTCCTAAAATGCAAATATTCATTTACTTTGAAATAAAAAATATTTTCATCTTGTTATTGCATAAATTTATTTTATATTGAAAAGTTGTATGATTTTTTTTTATGATACAATAAAGCTAAATGAAGCATGTTTAACATTTTCATCTAAAAAAAAGACTAAAACATCTTTTCCGTATTGAACTCTTAAATAATACTATTTATTCATGAAAATGTGGGTAAACTAGTATTTTACCCTATCCATGTATTACTCAACCCATTTTTACCTGTCACTGCTCGAGCCTACACCCTGGACGTAGCCGGCACACGAAGACCATTGTTGGTATCCAAGCGAACACTCATCCTGGCTGACTACAAGTGGAAGACTAACTTAAGCATACAAAAGTTTTAAACTAAATAAAAATTCATGAAACTGAAATGAGGAACTTTGAATAAAATATTATATTCAACTAGCCATAAAATAGGCAACTTTAGTCTTTAAAACATTTAATTAAATAAATGATTAATACAGATTCCTCAACTATACTGACTATCTACGAAGCCTCTAACTAATAAAGATGGAAGTCGGGAAAAGACCCATGACATCCTGACTAAACTGAAAAGTAAATGAAATCCTCCGGAAACAAGGAGGTTCACCAAGTCTAACTCGAACTCTAGGATGTATCAACGAAGCTCCTGTTGATGATCCTGAATACATGTGTCTACATCATCAAAAGATGCAGGAAAAATGGCTCAGTACGTGGAATGTACGAGTATGTAAGGGGAAATCTAAAGCATAACATAAGCTTGATACTTGAACAAAAGATGGAAACATACTTACCTCTTTTCAACTCAACTCTAATCAAGAATAAGATACTCAACTCAAGAATTAGATACTAAACTTCAAGATATGATACTTTACTCAACGAAGTACAGATTAACTCAAGATACTCAACTTAAAGATACTCAACTCCTGAGACTCAACTAAATTCATTTCAATATAAAACAGTTTAAAACAAGTGCAAGATAAAAAAAAGTTGTGTAAAAACATGATGTTAGCTCAAGATAATAATATCATAAAATATATATCATGCTCCCTCTCAAAGTCTACTTATGCGATGCATGAATGAAGTCACATACCCTCATTCATACTAAGAAGAACCCCTTGAGGAACCATGGAACTAATACTGTGGGAGTTTCGCTAACCAACAACCATCACTTAAGAGCTACAGTGATGATACATTGATCTACCTCACGCTGTCATTGCATCTTATACCCGGACAAAGGTATAAGACCTAAACTTCCTAATGGATCCACTAGTAAACTGCGAAAAGGGTTCATCTAAAAAGTATGAACCTTTTCTACCCATGCTAGCTACATGGTTTATGGGGGCTGTGAGTTTTCTGAACTCTCCCCCATATCGGTGCTCAATACTACTCCTAAAAATATAATAGCTCTTATGTTTAAAAACATACTGAGTCTGTGCTTTGAGATTAGTGCTCAAAACTTAGCTTTAAAAAGCTCTCTTGGAAATCATAGTTTCCTGTTTCTTTTACTGAAACTAGCCATAGGCTCTGTGGAAGTATAGCTTCCTTTATTTCTCAAATGTTTGAAAACATTTTGTTTAAACTCATAGGGATTACTTAGTTTCCTTATAACTCTTGAGAACTGAACACTACTTGTTACTCTTTTCTTACTTGAAAACTTAACTCTTAGGGAATACTTAGTTCCCCTATAGATTTTGAGAAATGAACTCAACTCTTCACTCTTGATTGACTTGAACTTTAAGTATTTTAAAACGAAGTGAAAACGTTTGTGAAAGACTCTAGAAAACTTTATAACTTTACTTTTACTTGCTTCTTAACTTCTAGACTTGGCTCTTAGCTTCCTTGGCTTTGATCTTAATTTTCCTTGAATTGAAGTATGGATTCAAGGATCATGATCAGATGTTTATGGATAATTTCATGATTTTTAACTTGGAGAGTTCATACGGAATTATGAGCATGGACTACTCAACTCAAGAACTAGAAGGTACTTTTTAACTCAAGATAGGAATAAGGAACTCGATACTCACGACTTAGAACATGGAAATACTACTCCTCTCAATGATACTCAATTTATGAAACTCATGCGGATGTTATGGGTATGAACGACTTCACTCGAAGGTCTAAGTAACTAGATGGAACTCATGCATACAACTCTTCTCATTCTCTTACTTACTTCCTCAAATCTTAGCTCAATCTTTATAGTTGATCTCAAAAAAATTCATGATTTAACTTAAAGTCTTTCTTGAACTCTACTCTTAACTCTCTCTTGAATGTGCATTATTAATTCAAGAGTTATGATCATAATAAGAAGGATGTAAATGATATTGTAGACTCATGAATACATACTCTTCACTCTTATACTCACTTGCTTGAGTCTTGAAACAAGTTACTAGAAGTTGTGGAAGACCCTCAAAAGAACTTTCTTAGAACGTTTGAAAGAATTCTAATAACTTAAATCTCAACTATACCTTGAATTTGAATTATGTATTCAAGGTTATGATCATGTTATGACTGATTTTAGGTGGTTAGAAGTAGATTAGATTAGTTACAATCAGAAAGGAGTGAAGGTGCGCTTTAAACGAACTCAAGACGAGCTACCGAGGGCAAACTGGACTGGGCAGACGACCATGGAGCTATGTCTTGCGCGGAGCCCAACCCTTGATGTAAAAGGATAGGATTGGGGGGCTCTGGCAGGTGCGCCACACCAGGCCCCAACCTAGACTTTCTGCCGAGCACTTTTGCTCGTTTTCTCACCCTGAATCGCCTAAATTCGAACGGTTTCTTCCCCAGTCACTTGGATTCGATTACTTAACTTAATTACACTCTACACTACTGGAAACTACACTAAAATTACTCAATTTGACATCAATAAACCATCAAAACTCCAACACAATAAGATTTAGAGCGAACTTCAAAAACACCTTTCAAGAACTGTAATCGTTAAACTTTATGCATGAAATTTCACTGAAAAAATACATGATTGGTGGTTGGTTGAACTAACCCAACACTATGGAAGCTTATATACCTCTTATGTATTAGACCCATGGCGAAAATCAACAATTAGACTCAAGAACGTTAGTGAACGCCTTCATCCATGTCTCTTTTCTCCTCTTTTCTTTTCTTTCCTCTTCTTGAACTCTCAACTAAAACCCTAGGTGTTTTGTTAGGATTATAAAACTGAACTTAAAAGTATTATACCACTATAGTATGACTAAAAACGAGTTCAATCTGATTGGGCAAGGAAAGGACCAAAATACCCCTCATTATTTTCGGCTAATTTTCCTTGACTGGACAGCCTAACTTCAAAAGGTCATATCTCACTCATTCGAAATCGAAATTTAGCAAACTTGATGTATTTGGAAAGATAATTCAAAGATATTTCCAACGGTATCTTGTAGCACACCGGACGCATCATGTGCTACGAGTTATGGTCGTTTAAAGTTGACACAAAACTCATACTTTGCTTAACTCTCCATTTTCAGATTTTTGTTATTTCCAATTTAATTCTTTATGGACCTCAAGGTATTAAATTTAGTGAACTGAACTTAATACTTAATAATATTTTAAATTCCTTGGTAAAAATCTCACTCACTACGATGAACGATTCGAGACTTTGTTCGAAATGAATTTCTTGGGTGTTACGTTACCCATAACAAATATGGACAGATTGAATGATTACCCATTTTATGTTTACCCAGTTTTAACCCGCCCACATTTGACCCAACTCGTCTATTTGCCACCTCTAATTGTAACATTAGGCATTTCTAGGCTAATCGTCATTTGCTATGTTAAATGGCAACTCATCCAAAAGAGGATAACTATTTCGTAGCTTTTTATTAGTTTTCTTGTATAAGTACATTTCTTTCATTGTTTTTTCTTCTATTTTAATCTTCCGCATTGTTAGGGACGGTACTTGAGCAAATTGGATCAATTTTAAGTCAATCATAATAGGTTAAGCATACAGATGGACAAAGATCCATCCAATCTGAATTTGATTGGATCAATATGAATTGAGCCAAAACGGTATAAATAATGAGCAAGAGCCAACTCAACTCTTTTCGCTAAGTTTATTATTTTATTAGTTCTTTTAAAATATTTTAGTACACAATAACATTATTAATAAAAATATTTTATGGATATATATGAAGAATTCATACTACTACAGAACCTCCTAGTTTTGTAACATCTCATAAACCGAAATACCTAGAATTATAACAAAAAACTAAGAATAGTTATTTTGGAAAGAATAGGAAAAACATATGGAAAATTTCATAAGTATAAAAGTAAGTTTTTGGTTATTTTCAAACAGCCATAACTTCTAGCTCAGGTTTATTTAGGGATAGTTCTTTATATGGTTGTAAAGCCCTTGAAAATATCTTTCCAACGCCACAGAGTTTGTGCATTTTTGATATTGTATGAAGGAGATATGCCGATCGGAAGTTGGGTTATTTGTTTGAGGAAAGTCCAATCAAGATTTTTGTAAGGGTAAAGTTATATATTCGCCCTACTATTTCCTAATTTCTTATAAGGGTTTATTAGGGGTAAAACTAAACCTTAAATCAGTTTAGAAAATTGAAGTACGCTTAGGACTTGGGAGAAAAGAGAAGAGAAGAAGGAGGAAGGAGAAAAAAGTCAAAAATCTATTAAGAACGCTAAGGTTTCACAAGTGGAATTCCTTTAGGGTAATTTCTATCGAGGTATGTGGGATATTTCTATGTTGGTTTCGTTCACCCACACACCAACATGTTTAATTCAGCGAGTTCTGAATAAATTGAATGATGAATGTTGAAGTTCTTGATGAACAATTGTTGAATTCTTATTTGTTGAGTTGTAGTATACATTTAGTTGTTTTGATTTGTCTTTCTGAGCAGTTTTACGAGTCTAAACTATGTGGTATTTAAGGATTTTAGTGATTCTAAGTTTTTGGGAAAGATCCATGGAAGTTTAGAAGGTTTAGAGTTGAAAATCGGAGAAAAAAAGTTTCACATCCCGTCAGACATACATTGGGGGGCTGCGCCTTCCAGAGCCCTTCAAAGCAGGCTCTATCTGAAAAGCTCTGGCGTACCTTGCTATCCAGAGTGCCTCAAACAAAAGTCCGTCCGTCAGGCTCTGGTGCTCCGCGCCTCTCAAAGCACGAAGGTCACCAGGAGACCTCATTTTTTCCCTATATTTTCGTACTAGTTCCTAAGTGATGTACCCACATATCTTGGAAAACACTGTAAAGTACATCTTAACATCATGAAATCATCCATAAACATGATATCACTATCCTTGAATCCATAATCCAATTCAAGGAAAGTTAAGATCAAAGACAATGAAGTTAAGAGTCAAGTCTAAAAGTTAAGAACCAAGTCAAAGTAGTTCATAAAGTTTCCAAGAGTCTTTAACAAACATTTTTAACTTTGTTTTAAGGATCAAGTTTCAAGTTAAGCAATAGTAAAGAGTTAAGTTCATTCTCAAAAGTTATACGGTGACTAAGTAATCCCTCAGAGTAACAAATATTTTCACATTTAAAGAAGTAAAGATCCTTCGGGCTAGTTTTCAGATAGAAGTAATAGCTTTAACAAATGAAGCATGTAGGTAAACTATGATTTCCAAGAGAGATATTAAATCTTAAGTTTTTATCACTAATATCAAACCACAGAATTAGTATGCTCTAAAAACATAAGAGCCAGTATATTTGTGGGAGTAGTATTGAGCACCTATGTGGAGATACGAGTTCATATTAATTCAAGTCACTATGAAAACCATGTAGTCATCATGGGTATAAAAGGTTCATACTTTTTATACCCATATTTGGTAAGAAGGTAGTAGAGAGGTATGGTTGGGAATGGTTCGAGTGTCAACGAGAAGCGAAATACATATGGGACGAATATGCGAATAAGGTAAGGCTACATTATCAATTTTCGACTATATATAGAACTGTGAATGAGTTAGAATTGCGGTTTATGTTTTATAATCTTGAAGATTGTAATTTGATTTTGGTGCACAAATTTTATGCAAATTGGTTTACTGAAACTAAGTATAAGACTGTGCCTGTGAGGGGGAAAGATGTAAAACAATTTTCCCCAGTTATGAATGAGGTGTTGGGGACCCCTAATTGTAATTCTAATTTTTTTAACGATTTGAAGGATAAACATTCGTATAGGGATATCCATACACTTTAGGTGGGGTTGAGTCTAATGTTGGTGGGAGAGAGGCAAGGATACGGGGAGGCATAATACCCTACATTTTGTAAATTTTAATCAAGTGGCTAGAGTGTGGTTGAAGATAGTGTGTAGTGTGTTCCTTCCTGCTAAACACTTTACTGGTGTAACTCGGGATAGGGTGGTATTAGTTTACATGTTCATGAAAGGAATGTCTGTTAATGTGGGTGCTATTTTGAGACAAAACATGATGAAGTTTCTGAATAATTTGAGGTGGGGATTCTGCTATGGGGGGTTAATTACCTGTTTTCTGAGTAGTCGTGAGATTGAGGAAGAGGAGTTGGAAATTACTGTTGCTCGGCACCCAAAGTTGACAGGTAAGTTGGTAGATGTCACTCACATAAAGGCACTATACATATCGCATATGCCTATCTTGTCGACCCCCAACAAGCAAGTTAACGATGACAACATAGCACACACGTTTGGTATGGCTGAGTTGCAGTTGCGAATTGGAGGCCGCCCAGTCACTTATGAAGCAAAAGAGGCTTTGGTAGTGTGCTATCCATTGATAGATAATGCAGCCTATCTGTGCAAGACTGGTCCGGCCTTTTTGGAGCCTGTGGACGATGATCCCACTGCTAATTAGGCAATAGATGATGAGAAGGAAAACGACGCTTTGGATGAGGTGAATGCCTTAATGAAGTTCGACCGCGGCGACGACGAGTCCTAGAGGACCCACAGAGTGTTCCTACCCTTTTACATTTTTTACTTGTGCATTGAGGACAGTGCTTATTTTTATAAGTGTGGATAGGGGTATTCTCTGTGCATATTGTTGTTTACTGTTTTATCTAGTCTAGTTTGAGTCTTTAGTTTTTTTTGCTATTGTTTGCTTTTGGGTTCCTCGAAGCTTGTTTTTGGTACTTTTACTAAGGATTGTCCCTTTAAACTGTATATGATTATTTTACTGCTTTATCGAGTCCTTGAGTCGTTTTAGGAGTGAAAATTCCCAATGATAGATGATTGATAATATTCTTAAGAGAAAATCAATCACATAGAGGAGTAGGATAGACCAAACCAACCTTGGTCTTTTGAAACTATTTCCCAATAAGTTAGCCAAACTTCATGGATAGTTATACTTCGGAAAATGCAATGACTTGTTGACCTTTTAATTAGCATATGTTCTTATTTTTGACTCAAATGTTGAAATGGAGGCTTAATTGTGTAGTAATACCGTAATGCAACTATATGAGCATGTTAGTTGGTATATCCCTATATGTGTCATAATGCCATGTGTGGTGAGATTTTAATGGTTCTTTCTTAACTTGATATCTAGAACTTTCCTTGTGTGTGTTGAATGAGTAATGTGATTGAGGCGTTTATTTAGAATAGCAAATTATTTACTCTACTTGTATGCCTACCATTAAATTGCCCCCTTGTGAAGCCCCATTGAGCCTTTAGCCTTGTTCATTTGATAAGCCACATGATAAGAAGAAACTCGTTGTTTGATACCATGTTTTTTGATCCTCTTAAGCTCCTTAAATCACTATGTTAAGAAGAAGGGTTGAAAAGTAAGGTAGAATGAGCTAAGGATGAATTGTTACATTGTGTGGAAAAGAAAACCCTAATTTGATCCTGGTCCGCAGTGACAATGTGCACCTCGAGTGAAAATAAAGGTGGCTAATTTAGGACTATGCTCAAAACATTGGCCTTGATCTTATAAAGGATAATGTGCACCTTACTCGGATGAAAAGTCTAGAGTTTAGGTGGCTAATGCAAAAGTATTTTAAAAAATGGAAAAAAAATAAAGGGCAAATATGGAGCAATAACGGGGTATTTAGTCATGAAGTGTGTACTAGATGAAAAGAATAGTATGAAGGATGGTGTTTGCTAAATGATAACAAGTGCATTAGGGAGGATTAGTCACTATAATGAATTACCGAAATTCCTTCCATTACGTGAAGCCAACACTATAACCAAATGAAAGTCCTCTTGATTCCTTGAGAAGTACGATATGAAAATTGAATTACACTATTGGCAAGCATATGACTTGTTGAGGAAAATAAGAACTTTACTTTACTTAGTTTATTAACTTGATTTTGTGGTTGTTTTCTATGTTTATGCACTTACACACATGATTATTGATTTCGGGAACACGCGGAGAAAATAGATTTGGAACGAAGAAAGAAGGAACAAAGACAAATGTGCAAATGGCTAAGTATGGAAACACCTAGGCGAGGCGGACTGGCAGGCAAGGCCCTATATTTAGAGCCATTTTTGAGACACCCTGCTAGGCGCGCCGCGCCAAGGCCTTACACGCAGAGCCATTGTTGAGGCGCACTGGCAGGCGCACCGTGGGAAGGCTAGACGCTCAGAGGATGTTCCTAGGCGCGATGGTGGCGCGCCACACTATGCAGTACCATATGTTCTAGGCGCGATAAACGCGCGCCGCCCCAGCCCAATTCTGACTTCTCCAAGTTTTAAACATCAACTAGGAGTTCTAATTTGAGTAGGATTTATTCTTAACTTTATCTACTACAATAAATAAATCCTAGGGCTTCCATAATTTGGATTCGACTTTTGTGTAGTGTGAAGGGCAATAATCAAGATTGTAATCGTCTTAACTCTTCTATTTTTGGGGTTTGTTGTGAACAATTATCTTTTTATTGATTACTAATAGCATGAGCAGCTAAACGCCCTAGTTCTAGGGGTGTATCTATGAATCGATTGTTGAATATTTGAAGTTTCATGAATTAATCTTCTGTTGTCAATTCAAATTACTTTTATATTGTTGTTTTACTATTTTATGCTTGTGCATCATAAGATAAACCTAGTGTTTAATCTTGAATTAACCATAGGAGAGATTATATAGACCAGGGAATATAGAGAGCTCGGTTCGCCCATTAAATTGAGGAGATTAGTGTTCAAGAGTGACGCCCGGAAGATGAACACCTTGCTTGGTTATAAAGTAGGATGAAATATAAATGCTCGCCATTTAGTCTATTTATCCCCAATCAACGATGTGGTTAGATAGCTAGTTGGGGTAGGCCATGATAGGTGTGTAACCCCGATCATACTATCAACCCTATAAACCAGTAATTTGACAATTGAAGTTAGTTCGGAGCCGATAATATGATGCAATACATTCATTACATGATGCAGCCCTGGAATTGTTTTTTGTCTTGGTTGAAACATTATATCAAAGTCGTCCATTATTATTTACTTTAATTTAGTGCATATGAGTCGTAGTTAACAAGTAAATCATCATCTCTTGAATTAGTTACTTCTCTCTTTAATTGTGGAATTAAGTGCGAATATAAGTTGATCATATGTCCCTTGGGAACGATAACTCATTTCTAAAAAAATTATATTACTTGCATGACCAAGTACACTTGCGTGTGTACTGGGGAGCAACAATTAGAATCAAAAGGAGTAAGAATACACTTTAAATAAGCTCAAACGGGACTACTGACGGAAAAAAATTGGGGCAGGGGGTGCGTGGCGCCAGCCCTTAACTTTAGAGACAGTATATGGGCGCACTGCAGGGGCGTCGCCCCAGCCCCATGGGCGCATCTAGGGCGCGTCGCGCCAGCCTCTCCCCGGGCTAAGTTTTACAAATTTCACCTCTTATTTCTGATCCTAAATCACTTTTAAACAAATTCTTTTCTCAAGTTTTCCTTAGATTAAATTACCCAAACTAAGTCCACACTAATCCACTCAAAACAATCACTTTCAACTCAAGATATCATCAAAACCCCAACCAAACAAAATTTAGTATGAACTTCAAGAACACCTATCAAGAACTTAAACACTTCAACTTTTGAGAGTGAAATTACGCTGAAAATAACATGTTATGCGTGTGGGTGAAAAAACCCAACACTATGGAAGCTTACAAACCTCATAAGTATTAAACCCATGGCGAAATTCCGCAACGAGACGCAAGAATATCGACGAATGCTTGATCCTATCTTCTTTTTTCTTATTATCTCCATAATCCTCACGCTCAAACGTCACTTCCCCTGCAAACGCCGTGCCTGTTGCAAATGGCCACCATCACCATAAATAAAACTACATCCTCTTACCCTTCATCACGCAGTTTCTGCCCACGACCTTTCGTACCCTTTCTTCCTCTACTAAAACAATCTGCAATCAAGTCCTGGCATTTTCTATGGATTACTTCCAAGCACTGGTTAACGCCGCACCAAAATATGGCACTCACCAGTTATGCGTACTTATTCAACCTTTGTCCTTCCCAACAATGAACCTTTAAACTAAGTATTACTGGCATACAAAACATTATCCCCTTATGATTTTCCTTTTTTCCATGATTCATATCCATGGCTATTATTGTTGTAGATAGAGACAAACAAACTTTTGTTGACGGTTTGTTAGTTTTGTTCTCTGCCTCTGTCGGAATTGAATCCACCACCTTCCTCACAGTATCTTAGCAGTTATTTACTGGATGTGCTCTGGCTGTCAGATGCAGTCAACGCCACTTCGACTAATCAACAACCTTGAAAAAATATGGTAATTACTACATCTGCACCCATTCTATTTTACATCAATGATTTGGTGTTATTCCCGTTCATATACTGCTTTAAGTGAGTTTGTCAAATAGTCTGGATTAAGGAAACAACTTATGCTAAGTACGTGCACATTTGTAGTTATTGACACATTCACCTCCTTATATCCTTGTGAGTATAACTTTTATGTACTATTGTTTGCTTTCAAATTGCCGACTGAAGTCTTCCTGCTACGTGCTAAGTCAATAATCTGTCAATTACTAGCTGTCAAACTAAAGTTACTTTGACAAAAAATCAAAGTAGGTTTCCAACAAAATATACACAAATGTTATCAAAATAAAGTTCCTTCAGTGAATCAATGGATGACCAGGAACAAACAAGCCTTTTTCATAAACTCAGTCTTACTAGATTTTGAATTACTTACATATGTAGCTCATTTGTATTTATTTGTAGTATTTATTCATCATCTTATTTGTGTTCCATGATTTGTATACCCTGCTACTATGATACATTGGTAATTCAAATTCTTAAAACAAATGTTTTAGTATTTACGAAGTGGCACATTAAAATGATTATGAACCTTTAACATGGAGTCATAAATTTGGAAACGTTTAGTTAAGTGAAGGAAAGGGATGAAAAGGATGGAACATATGATAAAAGTACTCATGATATGTATTTCCAATTTATGGAATTTCCACACACAAAAATTTTAGTTTTAAAGTAGGAGACTGGTTTCTTAAATCTTGCCTACAATGTATGTTTCTAGGCTGTAAACTTTGCATGAAAATAATGGGTAAGCTATCTTGCATCTTTTTAACTTCCAATAACCTGGCGACTCTTTATAGTCTTAGAAGTTTAGTAAAGTAATATGTTTAAATTAAACATTACAGTGCTGTTTAGTAGAAACCATTCAAGACATAAGAATGCGACATACTCTTAAAATAGATGAAACATTGAAATTATTCTATTATTTGCCTGTTAGTTCAATTTCAATATCTCATGTACTAGCATATTTATTAGTACAGGACAAATAAAGTGATAGATGAGACAAAGATGTGATGGATATTTAGGTGCAAGTAAATTGATATTAGTTCTTAATATATATATATATATATATATATA
>NC_028637.1:29548468-29554209 GCF_001406875.1 Solanum pennellii | reverse complement strand
TATATATATATATATATATATATATATAGTGTGTGTGTGTATGTGTGGCTGTGTGTGAAAATAGGTAAATGTTATCCAGATTGTATAAACATCAACAGTCCAATAGATTGCTATTGGCTCTGATTGTTGGTTCAGGAACGGGCACAATTTGTATACTCTCTTCCATTGGGTAAGTGAAAAGGTTTCAAAATTATTCATTTGTTCAATTTATGCTCCTTAATTTTTTTTCTATTTGTTTTGATGATATAATTAAAGTTTTACACAAATTTAATATGCATCATTATAAAATTATTGCATTTTAAGTTTGGGCGTTGGCTCTACTTGCTGGAATATTCTGCTGGATTGAGTTCATATATGTTAAATTTAAAAGGGCCAAAAAATCTAACAGTTGTTGACTAAGATTTTTGAAACTTGCTGTAAATTTTGTTCCTGTTGACTTCAACCTCTTGAAAATATTGCTATAGAGGTACTTTTATATATTGATTAAATTGTCTAGGCGAATGGCAAGAGGTAGATAGCTTATGTACTTCATGATTACATTTGCATATAATAATACTTTTTGCAATATGTTTTTATAACATTTCGTTAACGTTTTCGGTAATGTTCGTAATTTTTTCAGTAGTCGTTATCTTTAGAAGCAGTCTTCACGAATATTTGAAGTATTCTTTTTACTTTTTTGGTTGTTTTCTTTCCTTCATTTTTCTCGTTGGATTTAATAGTTAGTAATTTTTGAGAATTTATATGATAATCAAGTACATTTTTTCTCTTTGATGCTTTATCATCATCTCTGCAGATTCAAAGTTGTGGATGTCTCTAAGCTTTCACTTTCATTCAAGTTTTTTCCATTGAATTAAGGTTTCATGGCTTGTACCACTTAGGCTTTGGAAGAGATGAAGAAAAGTGTTGATTAGCGCTTAATGTTTCATTTTAATTTCATTTTGATCCGTATCCTAACAATATTAACTGTAGTTTCAAACTAACGTTACATTGTTTTGTTCTTCTTTTAGTATATGTTGTAAATGTGAAATATTGATGAGAGTGTTTTCTAACAATCATATTGCATAAACTTCTGAGGTGAAGTTGGAGTGGTCAACACATGGTTGTTCCATCTCTTAAGTTATGGTGGAAGAGTACTTACTACACGAAGGGCGCTTTCAAGCTCAAGACAGATGAAGTAAAGGATGAAATGAGTGCTATCTAACCTTTATTACATTGTTTACAAATTTGTTATGTTTGTTAGATTGGAAGTGGTTGCCTCTTATTTATCTTTATTGAAGGCTACCATCTCTCTGAATTTTATTATCCTGGTGTACTCCTTGCTTTCGAGGTAGTTTCAAGTTGAAGATGGTCCTAAAAGTTTAATGAAAGGTCACTCCTCATCCATCTCTTATTGAAGAAGGAAGTAAAAAGATCAAGATTTTATGTACTTTTTTTATGAACGGTTAAATGGGGATGACGAAATTCACTTACTTACTAAAAAACATTGAATATATTATGTCGAATCTTAATTTCAGGCATAGTATCAGCATATGCATGAGATGAATTGTCAATAGTTTACAGTTTCTATATCAATGTTCACTAGCTCGACAAAAAGTTTCCATTAGAATTTTATCTTCAATGTCGCCATTTTAACATATGAGGCACACACTTCTTCCAGTTCCTAATTCAATAATTCTCTAAGGCCATTGTTTACCAAAATGTAATGAAGGAGTTGTATGGAAAACAATTCTTTAAAGACTTCATCTAATATTCATTTTTGTGAATAAATAAAAACTACCATTCAAAAAATTATTTAGTTGTCTATTCTTTTGATAGATTGTGTGGACTTACTATGTAATCCATCTACTAAGATGACATTTGTTATTTTATCTTTATTATTTGAATTTAAAGTGAATGTATTAATATGATACTATTCCTTTTGCTTACTAGAGGGACGTATTATAATTAAAGGCATGAAACTTTAATAGATATGAACTTTGATGAGAATAATTTTAAAATGATACTAAAATAGATTGTGTGTAACTAGATAAAGGACATGACATACACCTTATTGTAGACATGTTTTTAAACAAGCTTATGTTGCAAGTTAGAATAAAGTTAGAGTCATAAAATATATCTCTCTTCCCGCAACTATTAAATCAAATTGAAAGTTTCCCCAAAAAATTTAAATATCCACTTACCATGGGCCATGGAATATTTTCTTTAAAACAAAAATTGAAACTAAAGATATCGCAATACTCTCTCTATTACAAATTAATTGAAATAGACTACAAAATCAATAGTTGATAAGCTAATTGAAGTAAATTGAACCTAATACGAATAGACCTCTAAAATATTAATATAAATTAATTGAATCTGAGTGGGTAAAGAAAAGACAAAAATACTTTTCACTATTTTCGGCTAACTTTCTTTGACTGGACAACCTAACTTCAAAAGGTCATATCTCAGTCATCAAACTTGAAGCTTAGAAAACTTGGTGGTGTTGGAAAGATAATTCAAAGATTTTTCCAAAGGTACCTCGTAGAACGCCTACGTCAGCCTGTGGTAAGAGTTATGGTCGTTTGAAGTTGACCCAAAAATCATATTAACTTAACTCTCCAAAATTCAGATATTTGTTATTTCCAATATAGTTCTTTTAGTACTCAAGGTGCTACATCTAATGACCTGACTTTACCACTAATGAAATTTTAAATTCCTTGAAAAATACTTACTCACCACGAAGGATGGTTCAAGTATTATCTCAAAAAAAAATTGGGGTGTTACAATTGCATATATTTAATATTCTTTAGCTTATTCTCTTTTATCTATTTTCGCCTTTTGAAACCTTCAAATAGTATTTAATTTAAAACTTTAAAATGTCTTCTGGTATTTCTCTATTTTTATCTATATAAATTTATTTATTTTTTGTTTCATTAAACTCACATCCCAAATTATCCTTTTCATTTCATAGTTAAAATAGTGAAGCTATCAACATCTAAAGTATATGATTCATCTACCTTAGCCTGATTATATATAACTCTACGAAAATAAAATTATTTTTCTATTTGATTCATGCTTTAGATTGAATCGATGGAGAAGACTTTTGAATTTTTATTCGACATGAGAGAAGGTGTGAACAAAAACTTGGAAAGTTGTGTACCGATTTTGTATTTCTTTTTTCATTTATAAAATGTTATGATTAGAGTCTTAAGAAGGTTGCGTATGTTATTTTTTTTCTTCTATGTTTATTTTTTTTTAATCTGTCTATTAGTATTCTTTAATATAATTTTCTTCAATTATTAGCATGACATTTATTTGAGATTTTTGCATTTTAGTACTCATTACACATAGATTTTCATATAATTTTAATCGCCCTAACAAATTTACAACATATTAGATGAGACACATGTGCATTGCACGTGTCTAGAAACTAGATCATTTTGCCCTTACAACAAATTAAAATGTATTAAATATTTAATTAAATAATATTATTGACCTATATTTTCTTTCAATTAATTTGAATGTTGAAAAGACTTTTTGACTTAATTAGGAAATCTAAAGGGGTGCATGAAAAATGAAATGACTAATATCAGTTATGTGAAATTTTGAATGGTCGCATGACAATTAGTAGGCTTATATCGTCCATTGTTAAGAAAATTCAAATTAATACATCATAACCATGACAAACAGACACTCATATTTAATTGATATAAAACACTTGTAATAAGGAGATATTATTTAACTAGTGTAATTGAAAAGGAACTACTGGTATCTCAAAAGCTACTAAGTTGGAGGAGGAAGAATCCAATGTAATTGACCTGACCGTGGCACCAAGAGGGGTAAGCATATGAGATTGTGCAATAATGTTGATGTTTTTTACAATATTTTTAACTATAAATTAGGATTTTTCTCTCTAAATTTTTTTTACATTTATTTCTATCAAATTTTTATGTAAATTATATTGTCATTATTAGAAAAATAACATAATATTATTTTTGTGAATAATTATGAGTTATATATTTTCTTGTTACTAGTCGAGATTTCCAAATGACCATTACCTTTAGTAAATAATGGTTGCTCGTTATTATTTAAGTTTTTTTGTAGCTTACATATGAAAATTATTTTAAAATTTTTACGAGATAAATATAATTTAATCGACTTATAAAATAGAAATATGTTTGAATAAACAATAGAGTAAAGTAGTTGATGTATGACGTATGTTCATTTTTCTGTGTTACTTTGTAAAAATAAAATCATCTATTTCTTACTGTAATGAATATATATATGTCAATGCAATCTAAGATTATTATTATTTTAATGAGTGTCACCATGTGTATTTATAATAATTCAACTATGGTCATAGATATTCAAATTTATTTAAACTATGAATTAAGATTTTTCTTTCTTAACATATTTTTATATTTATTTTTATCAAATTTGTAAGTAAAAATATAATGTATTTATTAACAAAATTAAATGATTTTTTTGTGAATTGCTATGAGTTATAAACTTTTCTGTTACTATCTTGAAGGCCAAAATAACAGTTAACTTTAGTAAATAAAGGTTGTTCGTTTTTGTGTAAATTAAGGTTGTACATTTTTTTTAGAGTTTGTTTGCAACTTATATGCTGACTATTTTTTAATTTGTACCCAAAGAAATTAAGAACATAATTAAATTATTTTAGTACTTAGAGCCAAAGGTAGAAATTCAAATAAGGCATCAAGGAAAAACCCAAATTTTCAAAAAGGTATTCGAGGACTTTTCATGGGACAAGAACTTTTTCTTTATTGAACCGTATGAATAGGATCAACATTAATTATTTTCATAACTCAAATATAGAACTTAAAAATATTCAAATGAATTCTAAACTTATATACTCAATGATATGGATATACACGCAATGTGTGTGCCTAGAAACTAGTTTAATATATACCTAAACGGATAACATTAATACTCATTTTTTTTAAAAAACAATTACTGAGAGTTAAGTTATTTTGACTTTAAGTTTGTGATCTTACTTGAATATTTTGAACATGGACAATATGGATATTCATAGTAGGGAAATTTTCATATATTGCAAAGAGAAAAAACTCAATTAGGTTTCGTAGCTGCAGTTTACCTAATTGTTGTAACACACTGAAAGTCTAAGACGTAATCTAGAGCCTAACATGAGTCTCTAAGGGTTAGGATACTATTCTAAGGTCAAATATAATGAGTAAAAGTCATAGGAATTTTTAGAATCAAAGTGTCAACGTCCATGATGTCCAGAAACTAGTTCAAGAGGTGTTAGTGCCTTAGCATATTTAACTAGGTGTTAGGAGTCGGAATTGGATGGAATTATATAGTAAGGTGTCAAATACGTATTAAAGTCGATTTAGGGTTGAAACGTCTACGTACGACTCTCAATGGACCAACCAAAGGGTCCTTGAGGAGGACCCAAAGAGCCTGTTTTAGAATTGAAGAGGGAAATTCTATGTAACAACCTGTTTAGTAGGTTCGAGCAGTAAAATTAGTTTGAAAATAACTGACTGGGTCGACGGATCACGCGACGGACCGTCATGGTCACGACGGACCGTCGAGGGTCTTCGTTCCAAAACACTTCAACTCTGAAATCTGGGTACTGAGATCGACTCTCTGAACTTCACGACGGAACTGCAGGACGGACCGTCGTAGGTACGACGGACCGTCACAAACCCTTTACTGAATTTAACTCTCTGAACTTTGTGACGGACCTGCAGGACGGACCGTCATAGACACGACGG
>NC_028637.1:29541894-29545333 GCF_001406875.1 Solanum pennellii | reverse complement strand
GCTTTAGCTGGGGGTCCATCGCAGCCCAGTCAGCCCTTTTCTGAGTTTGGAGGTTATCCCCAAACTTCGTCACTTTCATAAAGACCTATGCTTGACTCCAGGGGTTGCTATGGATGTGAGGAGACTGGACATATTAGGAAGTATTGTCCAAAACAGAGTTACAGACCCCCAATAGTTATAGGTAGAGGTGGTCATGGGAGAGGCCGCCATTCTGGAGGACGTGGTGGCCAAGGCAATGGTGGNCCAATTGGTATCTAGGTGATACAAATTGGTATCTGACATCCTCACTCTATCTCGCAGATGGTTAGAACTAGAGCAACAACTGTGTCACAACCAGCACCGGCAGGACAGGGTGCGTCTGAGCCAACCATTGGGACCGTAGCTTGAGGAGAAGCAGTGGCCAGAGGCCGTGGTAGGGGTCGCAGGTGGACTCACTCTAGAGGAAGAGGAAAAACACCTGGTCCAGATAGTAATAGGGCAGTGACTCCTCCACCGACTGATGAGGTAGTGAGAGAGGGTGAAGANGTGATAGTTGAGAAGGTGTATAGGTCTTGCCTTGTGACTTTTGTAGGGAGCAATACTTATGTAGATTTGATCATCCTAGAAATGGTTGATTTTGATGTAATTCTACGTATGACTAGGCTTTCCCCAAATTTTGCATTCTTAGATTGTAATGCTAAAACTGTGACATTGGCCAAGCCTGGGACAGATCAGCTAGTGTGGGAGGGTGACTAACATTTCCACCCCAGTCCGTATTATTTCTTTTCTTCGCGCTAAAAGGATGGTTAGTAAAGGTTGTTTAGCCTTCTTGGCACATCTCAGGGATGATACTTCCAAAGTACCTTCGATTGAGTCTGTTTCGATAGTCTGTGAGTTTCTGGATGTTTTTTCTTGCAGACCTTCCTGGTATGCCACCGGATAGGGATATTGATTTTTGTATTGATCTGGAGCCGGGTACTCGCCCCATTTCCATCCCCCCTTATAGAATGGCTCCAGCTGAGTTAAGGGAGTTAAAGGCCCAACTTCAGGAGTTGCTAGGGAAAGGTTTTATTAGACCAAGTGCATCCCCTTTGGGTGCTCCTGTTTTATTGGTGAAAAGGAAGGATGGAAGCCTTCGGATGTGCATAGACTACAGGCAGCTGAATAAGGGAACTATTAAGAACAAGTATCCTATTCCTCGAATTGATGATTTGTTCGATCAGTTACAAGGTGCTTGTGTCTTCTCTAAAATTGATCTGAGATCCGGTTATCATCAATTGAAAATACGGGCAGCAGATGTGCCAAAGACTGCTTTTCGAACTAGGTATGGGCATTACGAATTCTTAGTAATGTCTTTTGGGCTTACGAATGCCCCTGCTGCTTTCATGAGTCTGATGAACGGGATTTTTAAGCCATATCTGGATCTCTTTGTTATTGTATTCATTGATGATATACTGATATACTCAAAGAGCAGGAAAGAACATGAGGAGCATTTGAGAATTGTATTGGAGTTGTTGAGGGAGAAAAGACTTTATGCCAAATTCTCCAAGTGTGAGTTTTGGCTAGATTCAGTGTCCTTCTTGGGGCACGTGGTTTCTAAGGATGGAGTGATGGTGGATCCTTCTAAGATTGAAGCAGTGAAGAGTTGGGTAAGACCTACTAATGTTACAGAGGTAAGAATCTTTGTTGGTATAGCTAGCTACTACCGTCGATTTGTCAAGGGATTTTCTTCTATTGCTTCGCAGCTAACAAATTTGACTAAGCAGAATGTTCCCTTTGTATGGTCGGATGAATGTGAAGGATGTTTTCAGAAACTCAAGACTTTGTTGACTACTGCACCAATTCTTACCCTGCCAGTGGAAGGTAAGAATTTCATCGTCTATTGTGATGCATCTTATTCTGGTTTGGGTGCAGTGCTAATGCAGGAAAGAAGTGTAATTGCTTATGCTTCGAGACAATTAAAAGTGCATGAACGTAACTATCCGACTCATGATTTGGAGTTGGCTGCAGTAGTATTTGAATTAAAGCAATGGAGACATTACCTATATGGGGTCAAGTGTGAAGTCTATACAGATCATCGTAGTTTACAGTATGTCTTTACTCAGAAAGATTTGAATTTGAGGCAGAGGAGGTGGATGGAACTACTGAAGGGCTATGATATCACTATTTTGTATAACCCAGGAAAAGCTAACGTTGTGGCAGATGCTTTAAGTAGAAAAGCAGGGAGCATGGGTAGTTTAGCCTATTTACAGATTTCTAGACGCCCATTGGCTAGAGAGGTTCAGACTTTGGCTAATGACCTTATGAGGCTGGAAATACTAGAGAAAGGAGGACTTTTGGCCTGTGTGGAGGCAAGATCCTCTTTTCTTGACAAGATTAAGGAGAAGCAGTTTACTGATGAGAAGCTGAGCCGAATTCGAGATATGGTATTGCGAGGAGAGGCTAAAGAGGCAATAATTGATGAGGAAGGCGTTTTGAGGATTAAGGGAAGGGTATGTGTGCCCCGTGTTGATGATTTGATTCACACTATTCTTACAGAGGCTCATAGTTCAAGGTACTCTATACATCCTGGTGCAACCAAAATGTATCGCGACCTAAAGCAACATTTTTGGTGGAGTAGAATGAAGCGCGACATTGTTGATTTTGTTGCCAAATGCCCGAATTGTCAGCAAGTAAAGTATGAACACCAGAGGCCTGGAGGAACACTTCAGAGAATGCCCATTCCTGAATGGAAGTGGGAAAGGATTGCAATGGATTTCGTGGTTGGTCTTCCCAAGACATTGGGTAAGTTTGATTCTATTTGGGTAATTGTTGACAGGTTAACTAAGTCTGCTCACTTCATTCCGGTCAAGATGACTTACAATGCAGAGAAGTTAGCCAAACTCTATATCTCGGAAATTGTTCGATTGCATGGAGTTCCACTCTCCATCATATCAGATAGAGGTACGCAGTTTACTTCTAAGTTTTGGAGAACATTACATGCTGAATTAGGTACTAGGCTGGATCTTAGTACTGCATTTCACCCTCAGACCGATGGTCAGTCTGAGCGAACGATTCAGGTGTTGGAGGATATGCTTCGTGCATGTGTGATAGAATTTGGTGGTCATTGGGATAAATTCTTACCCTTAGCAGAGTTTTCATACAACAATAGCTATCACTCAAGCATTGATATGGCCCCATTTGAAGCACTGTATGGGAGGAGATGTAGGTCTCCCATTGGTTGGTTTGATGCATTTGAGGTTAGACCCTGGGGTACTGATCTTCTGAGGGAATCATTAGAGAAAGTGAAATTTATTCAAGAAAAGCTTTTAGCAGCTCAGAGTAGGCAGAAGGAATATGCAGATCGAAAGGTTAGGGACTTGGATTTTATGGAGGGTGAACAAGTCTTGCTGAAGGTTTCACCCATGAAAGGGGTGATGCGGTTTGGTAAGCGAGGTAAGCTTAGTCCGAGGTATATTGG
>NC_028637.1:29472487-29541590 GCF_001406875.1 Solanum pennellii | reverse complement strand
GGTTGCTATTCTAGATAGAGAAGTCCGCAAGTTGAGATCAAAGGAGATTGCATCTATCAAGGTTCAGTGGAAGATCGGCCAGTTGAAGAGTCTACTTGGGAGAATGAGGCGGATATGCAAGAAAGATATCCACATCTTTTTACAGATTCAGATCCTCCTTCTCGCCCTTGCTTTTCTTTCTGTGATCGTTCGGGGACGAACGATGGGTAAATTGGTATCTATTGTAACAACCTGTTTAGTAGGTTCGAGCAGTGAAATTATTTTGAAAATAACTGAGTGGGTCGACGGATCACGCGACGGACCGTCATGGTCACGACGGACCGTCGAGGGTCTTCGTTCCAAAACACTTCAACTCTGAAATCTGGGTACTGAGATCGACTCTATGAACTTCATGACGGAACTGCAGGACGGACCGTCGTAGGTACGACGGACCGTCACAAACCCTTTACTGAATTTAACTCTCTGAACTTTGAGACGGACCTGCAGGACGGACTGTCATAGACACGACGGACCGTCATAGGTTGCGTAACCCCAACTGGTTCGGATTTATGCTAATGGTTTTAAAGGGGTGTTTTGGACTATTCATGACAAACTTTATGAAATTAGTGGGGTAAGTTTAATAATTTATTTACTTGGGGGTTAAAGGAGATAATCTTAAAACAAATAACGGGTTACTTTTATCATAATGAATTATATGATAATTAGGGTAAAAGAAAAAGAGTCTGGAGAAGAAAAATAAAAAGAAAAAGACAGTGAGGGGAGAACGAGCGAGAAAGAGAAAACGAAGAGGAAAGCAAAAGGCATTGGGGAGATAGCTTGCTCGATCACGATTCTTCGGTGGAGGTAGGTTATGGTTTATGTCTATGTGATAGATAAACTCTAAATAGCGATTGATATGTATTGGGTGGTATTCTAAAGTCTTCTATATATTTGATTGTGTGTTTGTTGTGATCGTATAATTGTGGTGGTTAGAATGATGAGACTGTCGAATCTTTAATCTTAAATCCTCTCTATTAAGATGACGCTTGACATAAATAAAGCTTGATGAACTGAAATAATGAGATAAATAGATCGGAGTGTCACGTTCCGACATGTAGCATTAGGGGATCGGAGTGTCACGTTCCGACACGGTAGTAATAATGGACCGGAGTGTCACGTTCTGACACGGTAGTAATAATGGATTGGAGTGTCACGTTCCGACACGGTAGTAATAATGGATCGGAGTGTCACGTTCCGACACGGTAGTAATTATGCATCGGAGTGTCACGTTCCGACACGTAGCATTAGGGGATCGGAGTGTCACGTTCCGAAACGGTAGGAATAATGGATCGGAGTGTCACGTTCCGACACGGTAGTAATTATGCATCGGAGTGTCACGTTCCGACACGTAGCATTAGGGGATCGGAGTGTCACGTTCCGACACGATAAGAATAAAGAGAAGTAATCTTGAATTATGTTAATATACTCAATTTCGAAGAAACTATTTCCCAAATGAGTATGGTGTGGAGGCTTGAGTCCTCATAGGTGTGCTTGGTGTTGTTGCCAATGGTTTTTGTACTTGTTGGTTGTCACCTGTTAAGTATTGTGGTTGGTTTTACATTATTATTCCATATATATTGCTTTCTATTTTGAGTGGGCCGATGATACCTACTCAGTTCTTGTTCCTTGTACTGACTCCTACTTTTATTTCCTTCTTGTTGTTTTTTGGAGTGCAGCAAGTGCACCGTTGACCTCGACTCATCCGCAACTCTAGCCAGTCTTCAGCACATCAGATTTCAGGGTGAGCTATTATTCCTAGCTCGGGCTGGATTCTCTTCTTCACGTCTTGATGTCTTTGAGGATAAATGTTCTTGATGTGATGACTTCCAGATTTTGGGGATGATAAGTATTATACTTTAGAAGTTTATTTAATTGATTTCGTTAATGAGTTTTGGATCTTCCGCATTTTATTTACTATTCAAAATTTATATACTGGTAAACGTTGGGGTTTAGATTGTTGGTTCGCTCAACTAGTAAGATAAGTGTGGGTGCCACTCGCGGTTCATTTTGGGTCGTGACATTCTATTCCTAGAGGTCGTATCGTTTCATAAAGCCTGTAACATTATCTCTAAAGGGTGCTTATACCACTTTGTAAGAGTCAACGATTTAGACTCCGAAATTTCTCCCATTGAGTCGGTCTTCGTAGTGAGGTAATTTCAAGATGTCTTTCCTAATGATCTTCCCAGTATTCCTCCCGAACGGGAAATTGATTTTTGTATTGACTTGGTACCGGATACAAATCTCATTTAATTTACTTCTTATCGGATTACTCCAGCCGAATTGAAAGAGTTGAAGGCTCAACTAAAATATTTACTAGACAAGGGCTTTATTCGGCCTAGTATTTCTCCATGGGGTGCGTCCATTGTTTCTCCCTTGACTACTTTGACCCAAAAGAATGTGAAATATGAGTGGTCGGGAGCATGTGAAAGAAGCTTCCAAATTTTGAAAGATAGTCTTACTTGCACTCCGGTATTAACCCTATCAGAGGGTACTAGGGGTTTTATGGTTTATTTTGATGCATCCCAAGTGGGCTTGGAGTGTGTTCTTATCCAACATGAGAAAGTAGTAGCTTATGCCTCTAGACAACTTACGGTGCATAAGAAGAATTATCAAACTTATGATCTCCAGTTAGTGGTTGTGGTGTTTGCTTTGAAAATATGGAGGCATTACTTGTATGGTGCTCATGTGGATGTGTATATGGACCATAAAAGTCTTCAATACGTATTCACCAAAAAGGAGTTGAATCTCCGGCAAAGGTGGTTGGAATTATAGAAGGACTACGTTATCAGTGTTCTCTATAACTCAGGCAAGGCTAATATTGTGGCGAACGCTTTAAGTCATTTGCCCATGGGAAGTGTGTTCCATGTGGAAGAAGCCAAGAGAAACCTAGTGCGGGATGTTCACAGGTTGGCTCATTTAGGGTTTTGAATTGGAGATTTTCCAAATGGTGGTGTTCTGGTACATCATAACTCCGAGTCTCTTTGATGGTTGAGGTGAAGTGTAAGAAATACCTTGATCCATTATTGATGGAATTTAAAGAATCAGTTCTCGTAAAGATGAATGAGTCATTCTCCCTGGGGGGGGGGTGTTCTTAGATACCAAGGGAGATAGTGTGTGCCTAATGTCGATGATTTGAGAAATTGGGTTCTTGAGGAAGCTCATGGAGCCCGTTACTCTATTCATCCGGGTTCTACAAAGATGTATCATGACCTTTGGGAAGTGTTTTTGTGGGAACGCTTAAAGGGGGACATAGCGGAATTTGTTGCAAAATTTCCAAATGTCCAACATGTGAAAGCTGAACACAAGAAGTCGACCGATTTACTTTAATAAATCCAAGTTCTCACTTGGAAGTGGAAAGACATGAATATGGAATTTCGTTGTAGGTTTGCCTCGGACACAAAAGCAACATGACTCTATATAGGTAGTTGTGGATAGGTTACCAAATCTGCTCATTTTATTCCTATCAAGTCCACATACTCAGCAGTGTATAATGCGAAGATATTCATAGATGAGAATGTGCGTCGCCATAGTATTCCGTTATCCATCATATGGGATAGGGGTGCACATTTCACATCTATGTTTTGAAGGTCTTTCCAAAAAGGGTTGGGTACCGAGGTGAATCTAAGCGCCACATTTCATCCCCAAACGGATGGTCAAGTGGGTCATACTATTCAAACCCTTAATTATATGCTTAGAGCTTGTATAATTGACTTCAAGAGAAATTGGGATAAACACTTGCGTTTGGTTGAGTTTTCTTACAACAATAGTTACCATTCATCTATATCTATGGATCCTTTTGAGGCCTTGTATGGTAGGATATGTAGATCTCCATATGGATGGTTTGAAATGGGAGATTCTTCACTTTTGGGTCCCCAATTGATTTATAAGACATTGGAAAAGGTTCATATGATAAGGAATCACTTGAAACAACCTTATCGGGCAAAAGTCCTATGTCGACCATAGGAGAAGAGACTTAGAGTTTGAAGAATGTGATAAAGTGGACCTAAAGCTTTAACCTATGAAAGGGTGGTGAGATTTGGCAAGAAAGGAAAGTTGAGTCCTCGTTATGTGGGTCTTTATGAAATTTGGCAAAGGGTTGGCAAGGTTGTATATGAGTTGAGGTTACCTAGTGAATTGACTTCGGTTCATCCGGTGTTCCATGTTTCCATGCTTAAGAAGTGCATCGTTGATACCGAGTCCATTCTTTCTATTGAGGGTCTAGGTGTAAAAGAGAACCTCTCTTATGGGGAGGTTCCGATTGAAATCCTTGATAGACAAATTAAGAAGTTAAGGAACAAGAAGGTGGCTTCCGTAAAGATGTTATGGAAGAACCACCTAGTTGATGGTGCAACATGGGAGGCCGAGGCTGACATGAAGTCCTTTTATCCTCATCTATTTGACAACTAAGGTTACTTGTTCCTATTTATAATGAAATAATGAGTTTATTTGAAGTTGCCTTCATTTTTTGAAAAATAGTGAATTTTATGATTTTTTACTGGGAATTACAATGATTTATGCCGATTGAAATGAAAGTTTTCTGAAAATGCTCTTTTACTTGATCTGAGCTTATGTGGTCTATTTTAGTTTATTATTCCTTCATGAGTCCAATTGAGCATGTTGATATGTGTTGAAGAAAGATTTGGCATAAGCAAATAAGCATGTAATGAATTTTGAACTCTTATGAGTTTAAAATGACGTTTTGAGTTGCATGGTGTAAAAGGTATGTGGTTATGTTGATCTGAATAGTAACTCATGTTTTTATATGTTGTTGTTGGTTGAGCTGCCATTTTTGAGTCTATTCCTTCCTTTTTATGAATTTTAGTGTCATTTGGGGACGAATGTTCCTAAGGGGGGCGATAATGTAACACTCTGAAAGTCTAAGACGTAATCTAGAGCCTAACATGAGTGACTAAGGTTTAGCACTGCTTTAAAGTCCAATATAATGAGTATAAGTCGTCTAGGATGTTTTAGAATCAAAGCGTCAAGAAACGTCGATGAAGTCTGAAAACTAGTTCAAGAGGTGCTAGTGTTCCTTAGTCTATTTGACTAGGGTTTAGGAGTCAGAATTCGATGGAATTAGGTAGTAAGTTGTATAATACGTATTAATGTCGGTATAGGGTTTAGACATTCAGGTACGACGCCCCAAAGACCAACCAAAGGGTCCTTGAGGAGGACCCTTCCTGTTTGGCTAAAAGATATCAAAAGAAAGTGCTATCGAGAGTTGCCAACCAAAAGGGTGTAGGCAAATCGACAGGGCATCGATGGCCACCGTCGATGGTCCCTTAGTCAATTTCGTGAGGGTTTATTTTCACAAGTCTCTTACTAAAATAACGGACGTGCAGCACGAAAGGGACATTGGCCGTTGACTGACCTACGACCCATAGGTCAGGGTCTCGTAGGTAAGGTCACTATTTTGGCTGCCATGTTTTAATCAGTCAAGTTAATCAATTAAGTGGTTATTAATTATTAGGGTGTAAGGGAGGTCTAATTAGGTTAGTTAATGACTTATATAAAGCCCCTAACCTAATTAAACTAACCCGACCCTCATATTTTCCAAAACCCAATTGATCTTCCTTGTCCCTTCTTTCTCCCTCCCAAATAGAATAATTCCATTGAAGGGCTAGATCAAGGTATAAGATCATAAAGTAGGGTGCTTTTCTACATTATTCTCCACCAATTAACAAGGTATTGGATTACTTTGACCTTTGGGATTCCTTTCCCCAAAGGGTTCCTCGAAATTGATTTCAAAAAGATGAGTTTCAAGTGAGTTTTCTTCTATTACGAATT
Organism: Solanum pennellii; assembly: GCF_001406875.1. Lineage (NCBI taxonomy): Eukaryota > Viridiplantae > Streptophyta > Magnoliopsida > Solanales > Solanaceae > Solanum > Solanum pennellii. The sequence continues at coordinate 29,535,764 of NC_028637.1, read as the reverse complement.
TGATCTTCTAAATTGCTTTTTTTAATGATTTTTTAGTTTATTAAGACTAAATTATGATGCATTATGAATCAATTATTCTAGTTCTTGATGAATTAACCTAAGTTGTGAAGTAGATAATGAATTTGACGCAAATCCCTAACCCTAGGCTATGAATTAGTGATGAATTATTGTGTAGTGATTCAATTGACTTCATTATTGTGTTGATTACTATGGTGTGATGATACTACACCCATTTTTGGGTTGAATTGGATTGTTGATGGTAAAACCTTGATGATGTCTTGTGAAGGAGATTGGGGTAAGTCTTGTGATCTCAATCCTTTACATCAATTATGATTACTTGTGTTAAGTGATAAAGTTATACTGAAGTATACCTTATGATAAGATTGATTAGTGTTGGTATGATGTTGAATTAGAATATCTTGAATTATGACTTGTGAGTTGTTGGCTAAGATGTAATGATATAAGAATGGTGATAACTTACCTATGTGCCTTATTATAATGTGATTATGTAAATGTGCTAACCTCAAATCTGTGAATTGTAATGAAAGAACAATACTTATTCAATCCTATTGATCAATGATGATGATTATATAAGGGGTAGACCCTATGAGCTAAACTAAGCTTTGATAAATTTGATGACTTAAAGACATTTCATAAAGGGACTCTAGTTTAGCACCGAGTGAGACTGAAGATGAGGGGTGGCACCTTCCCTAGGTGGGGAGGTAGGGTTCACCATAGTCCTCACAAGGTTGATAGCCTCATGTCCCAAAAGGTGCATAGAGTGATATTTCCAATAAAGGCCTCCAAGCTCCATAAACTATGTTGCCTCCATGGGAATACTAGCTAGTAGATCCACTTAGATGCTATGTTCATGTTTGGTACTACTTTGTCCGGTAGACCACCTTCCATCTGTGTAAGGTTTTACAACACCGGATTCCACTCTTACCTCTTGTGGTCTATCTCTGTTAGGGAAAGTGTTCTCAAAAGTAAAATGAAGTAATGAAGTAAGCACTAACTAGGGTGACTTAAGAGGCTTGACTTAGGCTAGGGAGAGGTATATGACTCTACATATGCCTTGCACTAGATTAACTTGAGGGAAGCCTTGGGAGGTTGTTATTGTGTTCCTTTATGTATATGTTATGTATATGTTGACTTTACAAGTTTTGACTCTATATGGTGTTAGTTTCACCAATGAGCATGTTTTCGGTCTATATTGCTAAAATATGATAATGGTGAATCTCGATGTTATTATATGTTAAGTTAGGCAATTCTTATGGTCCTTTATTTGGTTTAATTGATTGTGTGAGGTTATGGGTCTTTGCTTGGTCATTGTAGTTGTAGACTTGATAAGGGGTTGTGGGTAAAGGTCTAGTATGTGTTGAAATGTTATGAAGTTCTTGTATATGCCTTGTGGTTATAATATGATGATTGAAGTTATTTGTCTATACATATGTTAACTTGACTTAGAATTATTGGCCTTGCGTGGAATATTTCATTGCCTTGATGATTTTGTGTTTTAATGGTTGAGCTAGTTCCTTAAAGTGCATATATGGTATTTTTACAGTTAGCTGCATGTTTCAACAAATTGTCCCTTTGTTAGCATGATTTCTATGTTGTGTGTGCATTGTTTCCATACTTAGTACAAGTGATGTGCTAACCCCTATTTTCTCCTTTTTTCCCCAATATTTTAGGTTTCGGCTGTTGACAAGGTTGAGTCCATTTAAGAAGACTTGGATCCTCATTCTCCAAGTTGGGTAGGTCCTCATTACTTCAAGGACAATATCATTTTCTAGCATTGGATGTGATTAGTCTTAAAGATACTTTCTTCATTCTCTTTCATTTGAGTACTACAATTGTATAGCCTATATGTGGCTTTATATTATTGATGTATGGGCTATTCCCAATTGTTATACTCTTGTTTAGATGGTTATTATATGAGACATCCGTGTTAAGACAATATTGTATCTTATATATATGTGTGTGCCATAAAAGTATAAGACTATGTACTCTTCTTATACGAAGGGTCTATGCATACTCGGTATGAATATATTATGTTTAAACGAGAGGTCTAAGTAAACCTCATGAAGTAGTGTAGATGAAATGTTTTAAAATATCCGCATTTTTAACCTAGGAATATAACGATGAATGCTAAGAGGCTAGTCTTAGTCTACTCTAAGGACGAAGAGGCCGGTTACGTCTAGGGGGTGGTCCCCGGATGTGACAAGTGCACTTTATAGGTATAATTGTATTTGTTATGCGACCAAGAAGTGATATAGACTCATTTGGCAATTCCACCAATAATTTTGTATCTTCACCCATCAAAAAAACGCGAATAACCTCAACCTCGTAGACACATGTGAGATGTTTTTAAACACAAACATACTACACACCTCAACAAAATTTCAAAGGTGTTCATGGCGGTCCTCATGAGTTAAAACTCCCATAAGTAATCTTAGTTTGATAAATTGTAGTTACGATCCAGCTACACGAAATACTGTCCTCTAGGTTATGGGAGGTATCCGGATGTCTCCCGTAGTTTGAACAACATTGAAGTGCATATCATTCAAATCAACCATGTCATTTTGACTGTAGTGACTATCATATTCATTATCATGGTCACTCATTTTATTAGACCTACAAATCAAGCAACAAAAACCCAAAAAAACAATTTACTACAACTAAGCAAATTTACAATCTAAGTTCTCAAATAAAATTCTCAACAACCAGTATCCGGTCGCGGCGGTATTTTTGTAACACTGATATGTACTCTCTAAAACTAACTAAAAGAGACATTGTTCGTAATCATTAAAAGTACCTAACTAAGAGTCGAAATCGAGACTTTTTTCTCTCTTAAGTAAAGCTACCACTCATCGTCTCTTTACTGAGGTGTTACAAGGTGGTTATTATCAAGGAGTGGTTTTTTTCTCTTTAAAGTAAGGAGGGTTTTACGTTAGCATTTATCTTCTTTAATTTAACCATTTACTGTTTTTGCTATTATTAATACAATCAATGGACCTTATCTCTTAGCTCGTGGTGGATTCATAAAAGTCTACAAATATAAAGTCTTTCATTTCATGGAGAATTAGGTGGACTTTTAAGATAAAAGTTTACGCCCTCGGTGATGAAAACCTTTTATTTCTTCCTAGATCTATATATAGAACAAACCGAGGGGGACGATATCCTAAACCTCTGTTAGCAAGCATTAATATAAAGCCTTGAAAAAAAGGTCATATACAACAAAAACTAATGAAAGACAAATCATAGATAGTGACTCAGAAACTTTTGTTTTTTGCATGTCTTAAGGAGGGCATCCGAATGACATCAATGGTGTACATACCAGATTCATCTTTTGGCAAATCTTTAGGATAAAAATTCAAGATGTACTTTCTATATAAATAATATTTAGCTAATATGTCTGCTACTTGATTCGCTTCTATGAAGCAATGTCTACCTATCACATTGGCCTGCAAATTCATTCTTCTAGTCTCCATAATAGTATCCCGCAGTATCCAGGCCATTTGAGATTAACCCTTAATCATATTGGCAATAACAAGGGAATCACATTCTAAAATAAAGTATGGATAGCCATTTTCCACGCACAATTTGGCTCCAAAATAGGCTGCTTTGGCCTCTCCTATATTGCTCGTACCTCTCCATCATAGCCCTGAACCCAGCACCACCTTAATCAATTGGAAAACATAAATATTTCCATGAAAACCAGTGGTTTCTTTGTTCCCCATCACAAGCTATCCAATAGAATCTACTCAGTTCTCTTTCAGTTTGTTTATGGACTGATATTGTAAGACATGCTTAATCGATATCGTTGGTCCCACAATGGACAGGAGGTTTTTTTGTCCTTCTTGTAGTTCCTTCGATAATTTTAGATACCATATCACTGAAACTGGAAATCAAAGTTTTTTCGATGTATAAAGGGCAACCCAAATATGTTATAAGAAATTGCTTATGTGTATAATCAATAATCCCTTTTATTCTATGTATCTCATCCGTAAGAGTCCTTGCAAGAATCAAGAAACAACTTTTTTTCCTCATTAATCTTCGAGCCACAACCTGAAGAAATAAAGGATAATATCGTCAGCATAAGATAAATGATTCTCTTGAGGATCTTGTCTTATCATTATAAAATCTTTAAAATGTTGATTAGTATTCAAATGGTTTAACATTTTATAAAGAATATCAGCTCTCTTAATGAAAAAAAAACATTTTCTACATCCATTAATAAGGACATGAGTACAATATATTATTAATGGATCTCCTCATAAGACTAATCCATCTTCCAGACAAACCAAATCTTCTTAAATATCAAGAAGAAATTGCCAATGAACTCAGCCATATCATATGCTTTAGACATATCCCGTTTTATGAACACATTGCCTATTTCATTCTTCTTTAAATACGATGAATAATTTTTTCGCCAAAAGAATATTTTCAGTAATCAATGTACCATGTACAAAAACCAGATTGGTATTTCAAAAATAATCATAAGAAGAATATGGTCCAATGCATAATTTAAGATCTTGGAAATAATCTTATTAGTAAAGTTACTAAGGCCAATAGGCCTTAGATCAGAAAATGAATAAGGATTATTAAAAATAGGAATAAGTAATAGACATGAAAAAAATACAACTTAGTCAACTTAGCCCCATTGAAATAACTTCGAACAAAATCAACCACTTCCTTTAAATAATGATCCAATCGGTGATAACACTCAAATTACCCTCAAAATAAGTTAAAAGAGTAAGAAGTTGTTAGCAATAAAGATACCCAAGAAGCGTCGGGGTCGAATCCCACAAGAAACAATTTGTCGGCAATTGAAAAGACGTTATTTTGGTAATAAAATGATGGATTTGGGCAATGATATTATTAAACAAAGTATACATGGAATTCAAAATTGTGGAATTCAATCCAATCTCAAACGATCCATTGCAATTCAACACCTAAACTAATCATAGATAGTTTTGATCATTATCAATCAACACTAATCTCGTTTCGGTCTCGAAGTATTACATCACAAAATCTTGTTTCTGTCACAACCATAGGTCAATGACAAAACAATATAATACATTAGTCAGGACCCCAAATTCTAGGAAGTTTAGCATTTAATAAAGTAGACCCAAATCTTCTCCTTTCGGTCTCAAACATAGGACTCATAGCTGAAATGTGTTTGTTAATCTAACCACCGACTTCACAAATTCTCTTCCAAGCAATCCACAAAGTCCTAAAGAAGATTCATGTGTGCAATCTCAAATCATATATTAGAACATGGTAAATAGATTAAACCTATGTCATGAATTTAAGCATGGAGTCAAGGAACCACAAAAGCAATATAATGAAAATCAAATACCCAAATAGTTTTGTCTGTTTCTAGAACAGAACCTAATTTCATATACACAATTATACCTATAATTCTAACTATATATAACAAGGAATGGAGAAGAGAACAAGAGATTTTACCATTCAGTACTCAATCTTCAAGCCCAAATATGTATTGTGAGGCAACTTACCTTCAAAATCTTTACCCAAAAATATAAACCACAATATTCTCTCTACTCGAAGCTAATGTTTTTCAAAGCTGAAAATGGTATGAAAGAAGACCCTCCTTAAAAATGGTTGTGAGGCACTGCTAATATTCTCTCTAGTCTAAATTTCTGTCAGTTCCACTTTCTTCCAATTGGCCTTTTTGCGTCGTTTTCTCTTGTTTTCTTCAAATGTCTTCTAAATCTACTCTCCTTTTATTTTCCTCCATATGTAACGAAAACCACATTAAAATAACCAATTTTAAAATAAAGAAAGCAAATATAACTAAGAAAAGAGCCTTAAATGAGTCAAAATCATCATTAACACGATCAAAAGAAAATTCCCCCATATCCATCCAGACAAGGAGAACTATTAGGATCCATCCCAAGAACTATATTATGAATTTCCTCTACATCAGGAGTTTTTGTGAGATCATCATTTTCATTATGGTAATAAGTTGCTGAATGATTTCATCCCTAGGGGGTTCGTTTGTTCATATTATTTAGTAAGATTATGCTCAAACTGATGTATAGCCTCATTAGATATTTTTTGGTCACTCTGTTCCAAATTACCTAGCTGTGAAGCAGTTCTTGTCTAACAAAAAGTGCAGAAGTGCAATATGTCATTTGAGGTTCATGTGGTGATACTAAAAGCATGGAAGCCATGTCAAAGAATAGATAAAACATCTATACTTGCTTCAAATAGTCAAAATTCTTCTTGGGCAACCCTGAATTTGTTATTGAGAACTAGATGAGAAGACGTAGAACATTAAGAAGTGGTTCCTGCTTATGTACACAAAGAATCTGCGTTTACTCCGTGAGGAAAGAATAAGCCAATAGACCACGAAAAGATTCACCTCAGAAGAAAAGGAAAAGGGTGAATCCAAACCACTTCCCCTCTTGTGCACTTCCAACTCATGATATATATCACTTTTTCCTGATCATCCTTTCCTGCAATGGACAATCATTACTTGAAAAGCAAGGAGACGATAAAATCAAATTTTCAAGGAATTCAACAGTAATAATATATTTCTCATTAATTCTGCAGACGGCAAGACAACTATAGATTATAGTTTAAGACATGAGTTAATAATAATGCATACATTTTTCTCTACATTGTTATTTTATGCACTGAGAGTAGCATTTGTTTAGAAAAATTCATCATTTTCTCTCTATGTTGGTTTGATGTGGACTGGCCAATAGTGATCTGAAGTTGTGTATGCTTGTTTACCTACTGGTTGAATAATAATCATGCTTCTTTACCACATAATGAAAAGAAAAAAATGGAGAAAGGAGTAATGGAGCTGTCACGCCCAAAGCTACCTCCGAGACGTGGACACAGAACCTAGGACCACAAGTGATCCCAAGCTAACCCTTGTAGCATGATCATGAGCATACTAAAGAATATAAACTGTTGCGGAAACTAAATCATAATTTTAAACTGAAAAGATGGGGAAATACCCATATTCTATAACTGAAATATCAGAAACAATGAGTTTAATACAAAGAAGTTATTAACTAAACACTAAGCTTAAACTAACTATGTTTAAAATAGCCTCTAAACTACACTTGAAATACTGAGACAAGCCCCAGCTAAGTCTAGCAAAAATTGAAACTAAAAGACTAAATACTGAAAAGAAACTCATGACTATTGTCCTCGGAGAATGAGGACTCACAACTAAATTTGCTGAACTGAAGATCGAAAATCGATCTATGCTTGATCTGGATGCTGAGAACCTGAACCTACATCACGAGAAGATATAGCGCACGTATGCATGAGAACTTGAAAGGTACTGACCATATAGGATACAATAAAGTTGAAATAAAACATAACTGAACAAGCACAGAAGCAAGTATAATAATCTGAACATGATATAGAGAATTCTAAGCTAACTGAATGCAATGACCAATTTATAACATGCTGAAACTGGATATTGAGTATATGGATAAATGTTCAATGCAAAAGAGTTTGACTGAACTGTGAGAGCTACTAATTACCGATAATAAAACCACATGAGCTAAATGTGGAGTCCGATGAATACGCCCCATCGAAAGGACCCAATATACCCTGCCAAAGGTATAAAGGCATGCTGGCGTGATCACTAAACTGATTGCCCACAAAAGGGACTTACAACCTACTTGGCTAGTAGTTTTGGGACTTGTTGGTACGCTAAACCCTAGTCCAACTTTGTATTATGATACTCCTATGGATTTATATAGTTAACTGATAATGTCTAAATTTTCTGTAATTACTGGATAGCTCAAAACTGAACATGCAAACTGAGAATGCAACATTTAATCTGATAATTGTGCATTAAAATTAAGGCATGTATAACTGAATAACTGAAATATTTGACCTAGCATATATAATTCAAGAACTAAAGAAATACAAAGCTAGGGTTCTGAAATTAATGCAATAATCTAAGTAATAACATGATAATCTGATTTGGAACATATAGCTAATAAATTCATAAAGTTCTGTTGAAGGTCTAAATACCGTAGGTTTAATCATGATAAGAGAATCAAGAACTGACTGAAAACTAAGGACCCAATGAGTAAAAGCAACCCACTAGTGAAATTCCACATACTTGCTGATGAAATTCATGGAGAAACACTTAGATTTCGTGGCTCGAACTGCTGGAACCTGTTGCGTTCTTGAGCTAGAGTTCTTGACCTGTTTCTCCTTTCTTGCTTCTAATTTTCTAAGTTTTGATTTAATGATTTGACTTATGGTAAGTTCTAGTTATGTTTCTAGGCTTAAATTGACTGAAATCTGATGATTTAGGGTCAAAACGACGTAGCTTAGGATTTAAAAGAATTGGGAAAAGACCAAAAGAACCCTAGGTAAAGTGCTGTCGGACCAAACGATGACCTGGACTGACGGTCCGTCGCTCAATCGATGGTCCGTCATTTGGATCCGTAGGTTGGGCCTATTCGACAGACCTTTACTAAAATGGGCATATTTTACTCAAAGGTTGGATTTTAGGAAGGTTAGTGGGTAGGGAAAGCTAATTGAATTATCTATCTTTTGGTAGGTCATGGGATACCTAATTCATTTTGTATTGAGAGTTATGATCATTTGAAGTTTACTCAACTGCATTTTCCCCCTAACTCTCTACTATTTCTAACCTACGGTCAGACCTACGACCGTAGGTCCATCTACGGACCGTGCTGGTCATCCGTAGCTCTTGTCAGAGAGTGGGTGAATGGGGTGTCAATCGACGGTCACGAACAACATACCGTAGTCTAACCTACGAACCGTAGGTCCGTCCATCGATCATGACTTAACCAAATTTTCCTGGACTGAGATTTTGGGGGTTTCTGACCCAATCGATGGATGTGCAGGACGGACCGTGGGTCAGGCTACGGTCCGTCGATGGCCACGGTCTGTTGCACCTTTAGATTTTCTGAAAAAGCTGGTTTTTGATCTGTTTTGGATACGGGGTGTTACAAAAGCACACCCTTGCTCACAAACACACAGTAAACTAGTACATGACATCATATCATGCATGCAAAGGATTTTTCTTGCCAAAAAAAGTTGGACTTGCATTTACAATTCTCCAACATTTGAAGTCAAGCACTTGGTGCAACAGATTCTTCTGAGTACCGTTGAATATTTAAGAGAGAGTTGAAAGGTGGATATGGTCTAAAACTACCGAAGTCATCAATCATTATAATGAAAATTTTCATTTTACTCGCATATCATAGCTTTTAGCCTCGACAAAAGTTTGCTCCATATCGATTCAGACATGGAATGAAGGTTTGGATAAAAACGTAGTTAAATGCTGACCAAGATTAAAGTGTCTCTGGAACATAAAGACAATAATGTTATAAAATTGTTAAAATCATGATGATCGTTGTGGAATAAAACATTAGAAATAACTCTTACTGTCATTTCGGGCAATGAGTTTAGCTCTTTGACATAATCGTTCAATTCGGAGACTGTTTTGTTTTGGATATAAAATAAAATGTAACAAAGAAGTCAATTATTGAACTAGCAAAGATAAGACATGCACATCTACGATTATTGACTAACCGTGGTCTGCCATTCTGTGTATTTTTGTTTCATGAAAGTTGCTTTTTGACGTAGAACCTGCAATCACACTGCAAATGACAATTAAAGAAATAGAAGACTAAGGAAAGAACATAAGCAACTGAATCTTATGATAGGACATGAAAGATTGATATGTATGCTGAAGTCACCTAGACTGTTGTTAAAAAACTATGAGAGAAAATAAATCAACCTGGAACACAACTTGAATTAAGGGAACCTTTATTTTCTTGCCTTCTGTCTTGACACCCATAATAGACGAATCTAGCTGCACAACACCATTATTGATACCAAGAAACTGCAAGAAGCCTATTAGAGACAGCTTTTAAAATATTCACAGCATATATAGTTTGTGTATTGCTCTAGATGATGCACACACATTATACAACCATGAACAGCTGCGTAGACATTATTCTAACAACACAGAAACGTAGCAATTCTAAGATACCGGTTTTACCTCATCCAACAGCCCTTCATATGTTAACTGTGAACACATTGGAGTGATCATATCCACCTGCACAATACCAGGAAAGTCATTAAGCAATAGTGACAAATGCATATAAAGGAAGCACGAATATTGCTCACACAACTCAAGACACACTAACCAAAACAAGTAACGTAACTATAGTATTTCCACAACCATGAAGGTTGAAGAAGTACGAATAAAACCAAAGCAGTGGAGAAATTAATTGATCATATGGAAAAGATACATGGAATAAGACTATACCAAGTAGCAAGATTATACATGTGGAACTATTAACTCTTTGAATACGAGGCAATTAATTAAAGATCAAGTTGAAAGAGTATGATAAGATGAACTTCATCATTCCAGCATATTATCTCACCTTTGTTATTTAGTCAAAACATACATTCTCTCTCTCTCTCTCACACAGACACACATATCTTACACAATAGAATGACAACTACCTATTCTAGCATTTGTTCGAAACAAAATATGATAAACTAACATGAACCTTTAACATAATCCAAGAATTATGGCTCATCTTTACCAAATAATCCATGAGATCACACAACAATCTTATGTGTTTTATAACTACATTGCATGAAATACAATGAGAGAGGAGACAGGGAAGGGCTGAGTGGAAGAAAGAAGACATGCTCCCTCTCTGTCCAAAAGTAAGACAGTATTTATTTCAGGCACACCCTCTGCTGTAAAAGAGAAAATTGATATTAATTTGTGATAATTTTGTAAAGATAATGTCACGTAGGAGTTTGAGTGAAAGTGTATTTGTATTTATTTATTGATTGTTAGGATATGTGTTTAGAAGAAGTCGTGTAATTATATCAGATTAGGAGTCCTTAGCCGTTACAACTTTGAAGTCCTATTCCCCAAGAAACTCATGTATATATATTGATGTATTCACGTGATAAATTGAATACAATTGAGAATCATCTTAAACATGGTATCAAGAGCCATTAGAGGTTAAACCAACCCAATATTTTTTTATCTTTTTCTCATCGAGGAAACAGATTGGTGGGTAAAACCAGCGTCTCTTCCATGATGACCTCGTCTTCTCCAAACCTCGCAAATCGGTTGCCTGTGAAAATCACATCTTCGAACTATTTACTTTGGAAGAGACATTTTAAGCCTATGATATTCGCATGTGGTTTGACTCATCATATTGATGGTACTACTCAGATACCAACACAAATTTTGGATGATACCAACACCAAATCTAATCCAGTGTACACGATTTGGCTACGTGAAGACCAACTTTTTCTAAGTTGGATTGTTTCTTATCTTTCAGAAAGTATTTTACCTCAGTTGGTCGAAGCGACAACTGCTTGTGCAGCTTGGGACAAACTTGTTGTCACATATGCATCTGGATCAAGACCATACATTCATGAACTCAAATCACAGTTGCACACTCTGCGTCGTGACAATATCATTAGTGAGTCATATGTACAAAAGGCAAAGAAAATAGCAGATAAGTTGGTTGCGCTGCAGCATCCGGTTCCAAATAATGATCTGGTAGAATTCGTTCTTGCTGGACTTGGACCTTCCTATCGTTCTTTTACCAGGTCACTTGAATCACGTCACGAAGAAATTACTTTTGATGCATTGTATGGATTGTTGTTGAATGAAGAACGACAATTTAAAAGTGATGAAGCACTTGAAGTCATTGCGCCTACGGCAAAATATACTCAGAGTTCCTTTTCTACCACTCGTGGACGTGGTAGAGGACGAGGAGGCCGAGGTCGTGGGCGTTCCTCCAATCACATCTCCCATTCATTTCGAAATAGTGGGTCTCATAACTATGCACATACCAATTCTACAACATCCCAAGTTTCATATATGTCTGCAATTATTTGTCATAACTGTGAAGGTAAAGGTCATATTGCACGTGTGTGTCCATCTCCTAGGAGTAACACTAGAAATAATTTCTCTGGACAACAAATTTCCAATTTAGCATGAACTCCTTCTCCTCAAAATTTGTTAATGGATAGCGGCACTACACATCATTTTACAGCTGATCTTGAAAACTTGGGTAGTCATTTTGAATACCAAGGTCCTGAGGAAGTTACAATAGGTAATGGTTCTAAAATTCCTATTTCTCACATTGGTAAGAATTTAGTTGTTATAACTGGAAAAAATTCGATCTTGATGACATCTTACATGTTCCAACTGCTGCTCAAAATTTATTGTCTATTAGTTCTTTTGCAAAGTCTAACCAAGTTTCAGATGAATTTTTCCTTACCATTTTTTGATTAAGGACTTGGCGACGAGGGACATACTGCACACAGGCCCGAGTGAAGATGGATTGTATTCTCTTCCTGTGTTGAAGTCATCTGCACCTGCATTTTATGTTGCATCTCTTGGGATTTGGCATGCTCGTTTGGCTCATACATCACTTCCTACTATTCATCAAGCATTGTCATATAGTGTCATTGTCCCATCGTCTAAATCTTGTAGCTTATGTTCTACATGAGCTGTCAGTAAAAGTAATAAAGTTCCTTTTCGTGATTCTAGTTTTCAAGCCTATAGGCCTTTAGACCTAGTTTGTTCAGATGTTTGGGGGCCCGCTCAAGTTGTTTCAAACGAAGGATATCGATATTATGTGATTTTCTTTGATCACTTTAGCACATATGCATGGATATTTTCTTCGTCATAAATTTGATGTACTTTCAATATTTATGCAATTTCGTACAATTGTTGAAAAATATTTTCGTCATCCCACTAAAAATTTTCAAGCTGATTGAGGGGGGGGGGAGAATATCAAGCATTCACGAATTTCTTGAGAGATAATGGAATTGTGCAACGTTCTTCTTGTCCATACACCCCTGAACAAAATGGTTGTGCCGAAATAAAATATAGGCATATTGTTGAACTGGCCGAGCATTATTACATCATGCCAATGTCCCACATATATTCTGGAAAAATGCATTTGATACCGCTGTGTATACTATAAATCGTTTACAAACCCCATGCTTAAACAATAAAACTACATTTCATGTGTTATTTAACATTGATCCAGATTACTCTTTGTTGCGTGTTTTTGGTTGCCTTTGCTTTCCGTGGTTGCGTCCTTATACAAAGGATAAATTGTCTCCTCGATCTGAATCATTTGTGTTTTTGGGATATAGTAAGCTACACAAAGGATACAAATGTTTTGACCCTGTTTCCTCAAAATTTTATGTTTCTCGTCATGTCATCTTTGATGCAAATATTTTTCCTTTTGTTTCACAGGATGTTGTGGTGCCTCTATCTATAACCAATGCTAAATCAGATCCTTTCAATGTTACTTTTCCATTTCAGAACTTTATTTCTCCTTCCAATGTTCCACCAATGATGCCACAATCTACAGTACCGACGCCCACATCAAATCAGCCTTCTCCCTCTCCATCTATCGAGTCCTTGACAAAAACCAAACCTTTATCATATGTTTATCCTATTCCTGGAAATACACATGCTACTGACCCTCCTTCACTAGATGACATTTCTCATGGTGTAGCCTTTATTTCACCATGTATAGTTGCAGAAAATCCTCATTTTTCTAATACGAGTCATTCTGCTGATTTTGGGAACACCTCTGCTGTCGGTATGGTCTGTCCAGTAGCTCCTTCTTTGCAAAAAATGGTCACACGAACAAAAACAGGCTCCTTAAAGACAAAGAAACCATTCTCCATGTCCACTACGACACCAACATCGGCAACAGTGGAACCTTCTTGCAATTCACAGGCTATTAAGGATGTTCATTGGCATCACGCCATGTCGGAGGAGTATAATGCACTTATTCAAAATGGTACTTGGGAACTAGTTCCACCATCCCCGTCTCAAAATATAATTGGTTGTAAATGGGTGTTTAAGAGGAAGTTAGAGTCAGATGGTTCACTGGATCACTATAAAATAAGACTTGTGGCTAAAGAATATCATCAACGACCGGGTCTCGACTTTGCTGATATGTTTAGTTCAGTGGTTGAGCCGGCAACATACGACTGTTGTTGTCCTTGGCAATGTCTCATCAATGGTATGTTACTAAACTAGATGTATCCATTGCATTTCTTCATGGAAAGTTAGATGAGATTTTCTACATGTCTCAACCTCCCGGTTTGTTGATCCCACTCGTTCACATCATGGTTGTTTACTTAAATGATCTCTCTATGGTCTCAAACAAGCTCCGCGCATGTGGAACAAATGTTTAGCTGATGTGCTTCTTTCTCTAGGTTTTGCGGGATCAAAAACTGATTGCTCTTTGTTCTATTTGTCGAATGCCGATGTAAAGTTGTTCTGTTTAGTCTATGTTGATGATACTCTAGTTGTTTGATCTAATTCTGATCGTATTGCATCTCTAATTGCCAATTTGAAAACTCACTTTGCTGTTAGAGACTTGGGAAATTGTCTTATTTCTTGGGAATTCAAGCAAACTGGAAACCTGAAGGATTGCATTTATCACAAGGTAAGTATGTCACAAGCCTCCTTAATCGTGTGCAAATGGGGTCGTGTGTTCCTGAATCCACACCATCTTCATCTTCATCTAAGCTCTCCAATATTGTTGGATGTCCATTCCATGATCAAACTCTATATAGAAGTACCGTTGGATCTCTACAATACCTAACGTTTACTAGACCCGATATAGCATATGCAGTAAATAAAGTATCACAATATATGCTTCTATGGATTCTCATTGGGTTGTGGTCAAGCGTATTCTTTGTTATGTCAAGGCTACAAAATCTCTTGGTTTATTTTATTCTCATGGGTCATCCACCTTACTTCATGGTTACAGTGATTCGTATTGGGGATGTGATGTTTATGATCGCAAGTCTACAACTAGATTCACTATTTTTATTGGTTCTCATTTGATTTCATGGGCTTCTCGCAAGCAAAGATTTGTATCACGGTGAAGGACAGAGGCAGCATATCGTGCATTAGCTGTCGCTACCTCTGAAATGATATGGATCGAACATCTCCTTCGAGAGATTGGTTGCTACACCACCTCTCTTCCCATTCTATGGTGTGATAATATCAGTGCTACTTACCTAACGTCTAATCCCATTTTTCATTCGCGAACTAAACTAATGGAAATAGAATTTCATAGTGTCTGTGACAAGGTTCGTGCGAAGACCATGATCAAGTGGCCGATGCTCTTACCAATCCTCCGTCCAAGGTCTGATTTCTGGATTTGAAGAGCAAGTTGACAGTAGTTCCACTCTCTGCTCAACTTGAGGGGAAGGGTAAAGATAATGTCACATAGGAGTTTGAGTGGAAGTCTATCTTTAATTATTTACTGATTGTTAGGAATCTGTTTAGAAGAAATCGTGTATTTACATTCAGATTAGTAGTCCTTAACCGTTACAACTTTGAAGTCCTATTCTCCGAGAAACTCATGTATATATATTGATGTATTCATGTGATGAATTGAATACAATTGAGAATCATCTTTAACAAATGTATGGTACCCACTTTTTTAAAATAACGTATGATTTATTCTAGTGGATTTAAGATTTTGAGTTATCTCATATGTGTTCACTGGTTCTTCCCACTGCATCCGATTTTAAATGTCAGCCACACGAACTGATGCTTTCCCTTTGCCCTACTATATTTTGTAATAATCGTTAGAAAATATTTATACTAAACCTACCTTTCCAAAAAAAAAAAGAATGAAGCCTATTCAAATAGAAGTTAGTTCTATTGAGTAAAATTAAAAAGCACCTCAAGTTTGTGGATATCTTTTGCTATGAGCCACAGGGAGGTAGTGTCACCATCAACTATGTGCTGCTGTAATATAAATGAAATTAGGAAAATTGCCCGCGCTTCGCGCGACTCTGTCATTTTCAAATTTGGTTGAATTTTTTTGTTGTTTTAGTGTAGTTAAATAATTGTTAAAAATTGATATTTTCAGTTACACCTATATAATGTCGCGGTATAATAGGTTTGTTGTTCTAGAGTTTTAAAATGTCATTGCTTGAATGAGTTATTCAATCCTTGTGAGAGAAGGGGTAGGTAGCATATAACTTTAATAGCAAAAATGTGGATCGACATATATGGCACATAAACAACAGAACTTTTATAGACATGTACATTCATAGTAAGTGAAGTTTTTTTGGCAATAGATAAAACTGAATACCCTACAATAACAGACATCAACACCACATGATATACAAATTAGCCATTGTTGGACATGTAAAGTTTCGCAACTAACAAAATAGAAACTACTTGATCAAACTAATAATATTAAGGTCCCTAGCATAGAAAAAGCCTCTACCATGTCGTTTTTATGGTGTCTCCGTCACTCGTCTATGAATAAGTTTTTTGTCTTCTTAGACATTCTCGAATAAACGCTTCTGTTTGAAATGGAAGCCTCCCCTCCATTCGGAACTCCTTTTGAGTATTCAGTGTTTTATCCTCCCGCATTATAGTCTATAGGTTCAGGTAAATCTTTAAATTTTTCTTTTCCCTGTACGTAAAATGAAATAATTAATGATGATGTATGTTATAAACATTACCCAAAAGATGAATGATGTACCTATTAAGAGAATATGTATTAGAAGCTTAATAAATTTGTAGCATTTTACCTTTTTGTGTTTGTTTATGGGGTGCTGCATTCTAATTCTTCATCCGGCACATAAACTTTTGTGACTGTATAGTTTTCCGAACCCTCTTTCAAATTGAAATAGCTCAATTTTAGTTTGAGGAACAAGTCCATCCCACATAGACTGCAAATCTGGGACGGTACATCAGTCTCACTTTTGGACAATCGGTTAACCAGCTTGTTAGCAGAAGTGTCAAGAATAATTTCTCTGCAACCCCATAAAACAGGATCAAAGCTGTCTTGCCACCATTGTCCATGACCTTAATGTCTATTTTAAACTTTTGTATGCGTAAAACATCCCTAGTGTTCCTTTGAATGTAAGTTGTGGCTACAATGTTACTTGCTTGCTTACCTACCATATGTAAAAATGAAGGATTGTGTGTGTATATATATATATATACATACATATATATATATACATACATATATATATATACATACATATATATATATATATATATATATATATATATATCACAGTAGCATGCTAATTAAATGCCTTGTGCTTATGGTGTGAAGCGTTTATTATAGTACTTACCTCTATGTCGGTACTCCAGTCAGAATCTACTAACTCGAAAATAGTCATCCGATTTTCAAACATAGCTTCTGCAATGGAAACGTTACTTGCATTTTCACTCTCAATAGTTTGGACATCAACAGACTTCTTTCTGAACTTATGAAGCAATGAGGTGATGTTGTCCATTTTAAGATAACTCAAATTTTGCTTGCTACGATGGTGGCAAAAGTCAATTCACCTATATTTAAAAAAAACTAAACCTATATGTCAGAATGTCCTATGTACGTGACTATTAAATGTTTCAAGTATGTTGAGAAGAAGTAGTTACCTATGAATTCTTTAGAGTTGTTGCAGTGACGATCACAATAAATGGTCTGAAGTGGATGAGATATACGTCGGGTAAAAAATATTACCATGATACTCCCACAAAGTTATTCTTGATTTAATAGTCATATCCTCTCCAAAAGAGAATCATATGTTGCTTCTTTGGAATGAATGAATTTGAACGTAATTTAGATGAGATAAGAATATTACAAGTCATTAAGAATGTGTATGTCGCGTTTCTTCCACTTTGAACTGATATTATGTAGATTCACCGATTTCATAAAAGAATCCAACCACATCTACAAGTTAAGGAGGCAAATTATTTATTGTATACATTGGAGAACGTGTGTAACATAAATCGCAATAATTGATGTGCCTGATGACGTTGTTGTTGATCCCGGAGAGAATCATCACTGATTGGATACGATTTGCTGGGATTTGAACAATATCATCCTGTAGTTTTTGGATGGAAGTTATCCGCAAGAATGTAATTTTAATGTTCGAATTTACTAATCTGTGTTCAGCAGTTATTTCTGAAACTCCGAAGTTTATGATAATGATTGCACAACTTTGCTCAACTTATCTTGGAACTTGTTAATTTGATTCTTCCAGATTACCGTGTGCATCAAAGTACCCGGTTAGAAGTAAATGAGCAAGAAAGTTTGAAATAAGCAAATTCATAATGATGTATAAATCAAAGTTTAAAATGTGCAAATTTACAATTCTGTATAAATTAAATATGAAAGATTCAGTACCTTTTTGAAAGGGGAGTAAATATTGTTTGTTTCAAATTGTTAAAAGGTGTCGTTTCGCATATAAGTTGGATCGCAGTTGAGCGCGTGGGTGTGGGTGTGGGGTGGATATGCGCGCGTGGGTCTGTGTGAAAACAAATTTACCTTGTTTTCGGCTTGTCCTAGAATCTAAGTTCAATAAAAAACAATACATTACTGAAATAATTTGAAAATGAACAATATATTATATAATAATATTTTCATAGGATAAGGAAAATAAAAAAGTTTAACCTCCAGAGTTTGATGAAAGTTCATTCTTGTTTTTGACCTTTTAGCAAATTTTAAAATATATTTACCTATCAAAACAAAAATTAAGAAATTACAATCATATGAACCCAATTAAAAAGTGAGAAAAATAAATTAAAAATCGATGATATTTGATTGATAAAAATCTTGTCACTAAAAACATGGTAAGATGCATCCATTCCATTGTACCAAATAGTCAAAAGTGCAATTTTCATGTTATTTTCTGAGCCACCACAACCCTGGTTAATAAAATCAACATAAAGATGAATCGATGGATAGTGAAGTAATTGAGTAGTTAAGTAGGCGTTCGGACATAAAAAAAAAGTTATGTTGGGAAAAAAAATGTTACTAGGGATATTAGAAAACATAAAAATTTCGAAAGTTGAAAAGCATTCACTTCTCTTTTCCCTTCTCCGATGATCCAAGCATAGAGTTTCTCCAAGCCAAATGTTGAGCTATATGTAACAAAACGAACACATTGTACAAATAATTTCAAGATGAGCAAAATATGATTCAAATTTAATGTTTCAAATGAGAAGGAAAAGAAAATTGTTTAACCTTCGCTTAATGTTTCCACGCAGACCTTTTTTCCGGATAGACATGCATCACTAAATTTTGAACTTTCTATAAACGCTAGAATATTTACTCCCTACGCATATGATAAATAATTTGAAAATCACATTTCTGTTTAATTAATTTAAAAGTGAAACAAAAACCGATTAGAAATGAATAACTTTTGATTAATACAGACCTTATCAATAGAGTCATCGAGACTAGTAGTGTTTTCTTCATAGAAAAAGGTCATAGGCATAACGTTTATGCCATTTTCCGAGACACAATAAAGTCTCATTAACAAAATCATCACAAGATTAGTTGATGGATATTTTCATTGTCTACAAGTATTTACAAAGTCAATGTATTGCATTTGCTTAAAAATATTTATTTTAATTTTATATTCTTTTTATATAAAATTATATATATGTATGTATGTATATATAGCGCGTGTGTGCGTGTGCGTGCGCATCTTCCTGCATGCGTGTGTGTGCGCACGTGGGTGAGGGTGTGGGTGCGCGCGTGGATGTGTGTGAAAACAAATTTACAATGTTTTCGGCTTTTCCGAGAATCTGCGTGCAATAAAAAACAACGCATTACTGAAATAACTTGAAAACGAACAATATACTAATATAAATTTATTTTTCATAGGATAAGAAAAATAAAAATGTTTAACCTCCATAGTTTGATGAAAATTCATTCTTGATTTTTGACCTTTCAGCAAATTTTAGAATATCATTTGCTTACATTCACAACAAATATTTAGAAATTACAATTATATGAAATCAATCAAAAAGTGAGAAATAAATTAAAAATCGATGAAATTTTATTAACAAAAATCTTGTCACTGGAGACATGGAAAGATGCATCCATTCCATTGTATCAAATAGTCAAAAGTGCAGTTTTCATATTATTTTTGAGCCACCACAAACCCTGGTAAATAAAATCAACATAAAGATGAATCGATGGATAGTAAATGTCACACCCCTTTTTTGCGCGCAGAGCGGAAGAGTTTTTCCAATTTAAATGACGGTATTGATTTAGGGATTATTTTTAATTTTTCAGAGTCGCCACTTGGAATTGAGTTATGGTTTTCCAAGTCACCTTTGGTTTAATCCCTTACCAATAGGAAATGACTCTTAATTATGGCCTAGGAACCAGAAATTCCAATAAGGAATTCTATTGACCGAGGGGAAGGTGTTAGGCATCCCTCGAGTCCCATGGTTCTAGTACGGTCACTTTTATTGACTTATACTTTTTTGAACTATTTTTTTCTTGGATATATTTTATATGCTACAGTTTTGCTCATATTTATATTGATGAACTTTTTATTTTGGTCTCAATCGGATGCATAACTGCATTCTCGATCTTGATATTTATAGACATAACTGTCTTTTTTATACTATACCTAATGATTTATTTTTGTATAAGTCTCTACTTAAATTAATAAAATTTAATTATATTATTGGCCAAGGTGCGTAACCGCGTCCTTGAATTTGGCCAAGGTACATAACCGCATCCTTGAGTTTATTTTAGTCTTTTTAAAAAAGATGTGTAACCACATTCTTAATTAAAACTGACTTTTGAAACGGATCATATATTTTAATATTTTACCTATTACTAGAAAGTGTAAGTGTATTATTAGGGTTATAATCTACCTATACTATTTACATTTATAACCATATTTACATTATAAAAGTCTAAAAATCTTGAACAAATAGTTAATTATATCATATTCAAATTCGATATCGATGCATTTATATTTTTAGTATTCTAATAACTTATGATAAAAGACGTCAAAAAATGTAACCCTTCATCTCTTAATTTTCTAAAATAAATATTTTTTAGATTCTAGATAAATTTGACTAAACAAACTATTACAATAATTCATTAATTGTTTCAGGCATTTAGTTGAATATAAAAGACACATAATTGATAGTAGCATATTACACAAAATTGAAGAGCAATGTGATTAAACACACACAAAATTCGAACAACTTTATATCATTGAAATCAAGTATTATATAATCATAAAAATCAAATTTTATACAATAAGAATAAAATGATACCTCTTGCAAAATCAATTCACAAAAAGGAAATAATCCTAATAAGAAACCATGAACTCGAAACCCAAAGTGAACCTCAACTTCAATATTTTTTTTGGGTGGAAGAAAAAAATAGAAGGATGAATACGGATGTTATGTGGTGTGCAGACGGAAGTCTATTGCTGGAATTTTTCTTTTCTAATGGTATGCTGATTTTTTTTTGGACCTGTGTTGCTTTCCTTTTTTTTTAGGATCGTTCCTCTTTGATCTTTTTGATTGTTCTGCTCGTTTTTTTTTTGTTTTTCTGAATCTCTTTCTAGTCATATAGGTGTAGGTGTGTGTTATGTCTTGTGTGTGTCCTGTGTGTATGTTGTGCATGTACTGTGTGGAAGCGGGGGAAGTTAAGGACAATGGAGGTAGTAGGTGGGTAGGGGTAGAAAAAGGGAAAGGTTATTATTTTATTATAATTTGAGTTTTTGGTTGTTAATTAATAAAAAATAACACTAACTAATATTTAGGAATTAAATAAAATATAGAAAAGTTAAATAGATAAATCTAAAAATACAACTAAAAAATACTAGCTTATTTATGAAATTAAAATTAAACTAAAATATACATTTATTGTAGTTTACATATCTTTTAAAATAAAGTTACTAAAATATAATAAAAGTCAAATATATTTTGTTTAGATTTATAAAGAAAATATGTAAGCACTAAAAATGGTGTTAAACTTAAGTTCGATAAACAATTACGTGTCTACAGTAAATTAATTGAGTGGTTGAGTAGGCGTTCGGACATAAAGAAAAAGGTTATGTTTGACCAAAAAATGTTAGTACGGATATTAGAAAACATAGAAATTTCGAAAGTGGAAAAAAATTGACCTCTCTTTTCCCTTCTCCGAGAATCCAAGCATTGATTTTGTCCAAGGCAAATGTTGAGCTGTATGTAACAAAAACCAACACATTGTAAAAATAATTTCAAGATGAGCAAAATCTTAATCAAATTTAACTTTTCAAATGAGAAGGAAAAGAAAATTCTATAACATCCGCTTAATGTTTCCACGTACACTTTTTCCCCGATGGACATGCATCACTAAATTTTGAACTTTCTACAAACGCTAGAATATTTACAGACAACGCATATGATACATAATTTGAAAATCACAATTCTGTTTAAGTAATTTAACTGTTAAACAAAAATCGATTAGAAATGAATAACATTTGATTAATACAAACCTTATTAATAGAGTCATCGAGACTAATAGTGTTTCCTTCATAGAAATGTGTCATAGGCATAACAAAGTAAATATATTGCATTTGCTTAAACATATTCTTTTATTATGATATACTTTTTACGTAAAATCTCTCTGTGTGTGTGCGCACGTGTGCGTGTGTGTGTGTGTGCGCGCATGGGCGTGTGAAAAAATATTTAACTTGTTTTAGGCTTCTCCGAGAATCTAGGCAAGGAGATGCTACTTGACAATGGTAAATCTACGTGCAACAAAAACAACACATTACAGAAATAATTTAAAAACGAATAATATGTTATATAAATGTATTTTTCATGGGATAAGGAAAAAAAATGTTTAACCTCCATAGTTTGATGAAAAGTCATTCTTGGTTTTTGACCTTTCAGGAAATTTTAAAATATCATTCGCCGACATTCACAACAAATATTAAGAAAATACAATTATATGAACCCAATTAAAAAGTGAGATAAAATTAAAAATCGATGATATTTGATTGATAATAATCTTGTCACTAGAGACATGGAAAGATGCATCCACTCCTTTGTAGCAAGTAGTCAAAATTGCAATTTTCATGTTATTTTCTTAGCCACCGTAAACTCTGGTTAATAAAATCAACATAAAGATCAATTGATGAATTTTAAAGTAAATTGATGGTTAAGTAGGCGTTCGGACATAAAGGAAAAGGTTACGTAGGACAAAATATGTTAGTAGGGATATTAGAAAACATAGAAATTTCGAAAGTGTTAAAAAAATTCACCTCTCTTTTCCCTTCTCCGAGAATCCAAGCTTAGAGTTTCTCCAAGCAAATGTTGAGCTATATGTAACAAAAACCAAGACATTAAAAAAATAATTTCAAGATGAGCAAAGTATTAATCAAATTTAATTTTTCAAATGAGAAGGAAAAGAAAATTGTATAACCTCCGCTTAATGTTTTCACGCAGATTTTTTTTTTGGATGGACATGCATCACTAAATTTTGAACTTTCATGAAATTCTAGAATATTTACTGCCTACGCATATGATAAATAAGTTGAAAATCACAATTCTGTTTACTTAATTTAACAGTGAAACAAAAACCGATTAAAAATAAATAACATTTGATTAATACAAACCTTATCAATAGAGTCATCGAGACTAGTAGTGTTTCCTTCATAGAAAAAAGTCATAGGCATAACGTTTATACCATTTTCCGAGCCTCAATAAAGCCATATTAATACAATTAACACAAAGATTAGTTGAAGGATATTTTCATTGTCTAGAAGCATTTACAAAGTCAATGTATTGCATTTGTTTAAAAGTATGCCTTTTAATTTTATATTCTTTTTACGTAACATCTTTATATATAAACAGATTGCAGGCGCGTGCGTCTGTGTGCGTGCGAGGTTGTGTGTGTGCGCGCGCGTGTGTTAGTAAAAACAAATTTTCCATTTTCTCGGATTGTCCGAGAAAGTAGGCAAGGAGAAACTCCTTGCCAATGGTAAATATACGTGCAATAAAAAACAACACATTACTGAAATAATTTGAAAACGAACAATATATTATATAAATTTATTTTTCATTGGATAAGGAAAATAAAAATGTTTAACCTCCATAGTTTGATGAAAAGTCATTCTTGATTTTTGACCTTTCAGCAAATTTTTAAATTTCTTTTTTCTACATTCACAACAAATATTAAGAAATTACAATTATATGAACACAATAAAAAAAGTGAGAAAATAAATTAAAAATTGATGATATTAGATTGATAAAATATTGTCACTAGAGACATGGAATGATGCATCCATTCTTTTGTAGCAAATAGTCAACAATGCAATATTCATGTTATTTTCTCAGCCACCACAAACCCTTGTTAATAAAATCAACATAAAGATCAATCGATGGATAGTAAAGTAATTGAGTGGTTAAGTAGGCATTCAGACATAAAAAGAAAAAGGTTACGTTGGGCAAAAAAATGTTAGTAGGGATTTTAGAAAACATAGAAATTATGAATGTGGAAAAAAATTCACCTTTCTTTTTCCTTCTCCGAGAATCCAAGCATAGAGTTTCTCCAAGCCAAATGTTGAACTATATGTAAAAAATCCAACACATTGTAAAAATAATTTCAAGACAAGCAAAATATTAATCAAATTTTATTTTCAAATTTTAACCTCCACTTAATGTTTCCACGAACAATTATTTTTCAAATTAAACTACATCTTTAAATTTTAATCTTTCTGCAAACTCTAAGTTAGACCAAGATGTATATATGTTTGAGATGATCCTGCCTCATTTGTGAATAAGAAATTCGAGAAGCATCACCCAATATGGGATTTGTGAGTTAATGTTTATTTCGAAGTTATATGTTGAATTGCCTTAGGCGAGGTTGAAACATTGAGCTGCGAGGTTCAAACATTGGGTGGAAACTTACTTTTTGTCTTGTTAGTAGAGATTTCTTTCTTGTTAAGGGATTAGTCCAAGTTAGAACGAATGTATGTTGGACATGTTGCTTCCTTACGAAGAAGCATCACCCAATTTATGATTCTTGAGTTGATTTTGAAGTTATGTTATGTGTTAAATTATATTAGAAGAGCTTGAGTTATTTATGGAAACTTAGTTTTTGTATGGTTAGTAGGAATTTCGTGTTTGCTAAGGTATTATTAACTTAGACCGATAAGTATAGATATGTTGGACATGATCTTCAAGTTTCTTCCTCACAGATGAGGAAGGATCATGTCCAACATATACACTTGTCGTTCTAACTTAGACAAATCCCTTAAGCAAACAAGAAATTCCAACTAACCATACAAAAAGTAAGTTTCCACTCAATGCTAAGAACATGTACAAGGGAATTTAACACACAATATAACTTCAAAATAAATATCAACTCAAGAATTCCAAATTGGGTGATGCTTCTTCTAGTTTCTTATTCACATATGAGGAAGGACCATGTCCATATATACTTCTATGTCTAACACAAACTGTACAAAAAGAAGGTTCCACTGAATACTTCAACCTCGCCCAAGAGAATTCACAACAGAACATAACTTTGAAACAAACATCAACTCACGAATCCCAAATTGGGTGATGCTTCTCTAGTTTCTTCTTCACATATAAGGAAGCATCATGTCCAAGACATATACTTCTTGGTCAAACATGGACTAATTCCTTAATAGACAAGAAATTTCTACTAGCCAGACAAAAAGTAAGTTTCCACTTCATACATCAAGCTTATTGAAGGAAATTTAACACACAACATAATGGAATAAACATCAACTCAAGAATCCCAAAATTAGGTGATGCTTCTTCGAGTTGCATGTTCACATAAGTGGAAGGAGCACGTCCGTCACACTTCTCAGTCTAACATGGAGTAATTCCTTAATAGGCAAGAAATTCCTATAAAGAAGTTTCATTTAACCGTCTTCTAATAGTACATCATACAACTTAAATGTCCTCATGTGATTAAATGTGATATCCGAGAAACTTGTAGGAATCTCATCAACAACCTCCTGGGGAACATGTTCGAAATAATCTTCATCAATACAGATACATAAACATTCTTCTTGTAGCACAAATGTTTGGGGTCATATATCCCAAAAAAGGTTTATTGAAATAGTAGTATTAGTTTTACCAGAGTTAAATTTACAGTAAAACTTTTGTACTAAAATTAAATTCAAATACTATTTTTTTATATACTACCAAATGAATCCTTTAGTGTTGAATGAAGTGTCAAGTGTTATCTATTGATTTATAATGTTGCAATAAACACATGTCATTCATATAATATTTTGATCTAAGCACTTAATACTGTAAATTTCTAGTACAATAAGTATAACATTACTAATTTAAACTTCTATGTTTTATTCAAATTCTATACGAAAAATACTCTATATGTGCCTTATTTTACCTAAGCCAGACGATTTTATATCAAGAGTTGCAAAGTAAAGAAATCAATGCAAATGTCATCTACAAATTATTAACCTTTTCTTTATTGTTAGAGTTGTGACATGCTTGTTTGTTGTTCGTGTAGCGTATACTTTGGCCGTACCAATTCTATTCTTGTTTAATTTCTACAGATTATCATACCTACAGATGAACAAAGACTAATTTTACATTCTCCTGATTGACTTAGAAACCTTTATATTCTTTTAATCGATGATATTCTAAATCGCTTGTCTTTTTGAAATGTTGTAAGAACATGTAAACATTCTACGAATTTGCTATATACTTGTCATAGAATTCCACATGAGGAATTTGATCAAACGGTCTGGGAAACAGTAGAGTAATTGACATCCCCTACCATTGGATTTATTCCTATTCTCAATTGTTTCCTCTGGTTTCATATAAGAATAACATCGAAAGTTACCCTCGACATTACTAGTCTAAAGGTATGTTCTAATGTTCATTTTTTGATATATTTGATTGACACAATACTGTGATTCCTCTTCAAGTTTTTTCGTCACAGATGAGGAAGAATCATGTCCAATATATCCTTTAGGACACAAGAAGTTCCTACCAACCACACAAAAGTAAGTTCCCATTCAATACTACAAGCTCGCCTAAGAGAATTTAACACACAGCATCACTTCAAAATAAACATCAACTCAAGAAGCCCAAATTGAATGATGCTTCTTCGAGTTTCTTCTTCACAGATAAGGAAGGGTCATTTTCGACATAAATACTTCTGAATCTAACTTCGACTAATCCCTTAAAAGGAAAGAAATTCCTCGTATTTAAAAAGTAAGTTTCCACTCAATGTTTCAAGTTTCCTAAGAGAATCAACACACACCATAACTTCGAAATAAACAAACAAAGTCTCAAATAATACATCATTTCAGAACAAGCATGAAATGTAAAAAACCATCTTTGTTCCCAAACAGAGTATTCAAACTATTCATCCAGCTTCACAATTCTATGTTTCCAAGTAGATAAAATCTTTATATTACCTTAAAGCAAAGGCAAAACACAGCCTTACTACTCCATCAACCAAGCGTCTCGTTTCTGTTTGCACTTCCAAAGCATTTTAGCCAAAAATTAAGAAGGATTGTGATAACGATACTAATCAACAAGATGCACAACTTCTTCTTTAGATGATTCCCGTTGAAAAATTGTTATCTCCGGAGTACTTTGAGAGATTTGTTAGTTTCCATTTGACTAGGCTCAATTTCCATTTGATAAGTGCTGGAGAACTTACCAATAAAACCTTGATAAACTGCATTTCACCCTCTTCTTATAGTACATCATAAAACATAATTGTCCTCAGATGATTAAATGTGATGTCCAAGAAGCTTGCATGAATCTCGAACAACCTCCTGGGGAACAAGTTGGAAATAATCCCCATCATTAAGGATACACCCCTAAAAAAATCAAGAAAAAACAATCAAATTCATTTATGGAAAAGACAGAGAGAAAATATTCATTAGTGACAACCTGAATTACAATTTTCTCGAAATTTTGAGAGCTCCCTAGCATGCAAAGAGCAAAGGAAAGCTCAAAAAACTGTCCAAGAGTAATCAAATATATTAATAGGCGTTTGAGACAGTTAAGAGCTGATGGAAGCAATGTTGGTATAAATTAAGTTGATCCAGTATCGACCTACGAATAAAATAATAAAAATCAGGATTCCAAAAAGAAAAGTACATCCATGGAAATATAAGTAAAATGAAGGAACATTATTTAAAAATTATCCCAGCTGATATACTCAAGAGAAAGAATAGACGAAAAAATCTTTTAAAAATTATTTGTTTCCTCTAGAACTAATCCTTTAGGCTCATACTGAACATTGGAAAGAAGAGGAACATTTTCTAGATATATCAACTGTATATCACCACAAAAGACAAATGACCTTAGCTTAGGAGCATTAATACGCATAAGGTACAGATTGTGCATGTCTTTTAGCATCAAATCCTCAAGCAACGAGCAATTAGGGATCAAACATTCAAACGTATCAGAAGATAATGTTACAAATTTTAATTTTTTCAGGTTAATCAACTAATTAAATCCCTGAAAGAAGCATGAAAGATGTATTTCACATCCCATGAGATACAAATTCCTCAATGCTGAACAATAAAAAAGAATTAAGGGATCTTGTATGGTGGATAAGTAAATGGAAGTCTAATGACGAAATGTTGAATGAAATTTGTGTCGAGCAAATGTATCAAACGATCAACATTACGACATACTTTTAGAATAGCAATGTCATCGTTCACTTTCAATGTTGTTCCTATATGAAACCTGAAGAAACAATCGAGAATGGAAATAAATCCAATGGTAAGATATGTCAAGTCCTCTGGTGTTTTCCAGACTGTTTGATCAAAATTTTACCTCTGGAATTTTACGGCAAGAATATTGCCAATCCATAGAAAGTGTACTAGTTCTTACCACATCACGAAAAGACAACCTATTTAGAATGTCTTCGATTCAATTAATGGCAAGGTTGCTTAGTCGATTAGGAGAAGGTAAATGTAGTCTTTGTTCATCTGGAGGCATCATAATCTGTAGAAAATAAACAAGAATATCGTTGGTAAGGTCAGGTTATATGCTACACGAACAACAAACAAATGTTCCTAACCTTATTCAACTGACATGTCACAACTCTAACAATAAAAGAAAAGGTGCATAATTTGTAGATTGAATTTGCTTTGATTTCTTTAATTTGCAACTCTTGATGTAAAAATGTCTGGTTTAGGTTAAATAAAATACATATAAAGTATTTTTGCATAGAATTTTAAGAAAACTTAGAAGTTTAAATTACTTATGTTATACTTCTTGTAGTAGAAAATTATAATATTGAGTGCTTACATCAAAACACTAAATGAATGACATGTGTTTATCGTAACATTATAAATCAATCGATAACACTTGACACTTTCTTCAACACTAAAGGAGTCACTTGGTAGTATATATAAAAATCGTATTTGTATTAAATTTTATTACAATGGTTGACTGTAAATTTAACTCTGTTACAAATAATACTAGTATTACAATTAACATTTTTTGGGATATATGACCCCAAACATTTGTTCTACAAGAAGCTGAAAATATCAATTTTGTGACATACACACTTAATTTCAATATTTTGGTGAAAGGCGACTTAGAAGACCTTCATGGTTTCCGCTGCCTCTCCCTAGTCAAAAACTTTGGGAGAGTCAAACCTTAACAAACACCTATGCATCTCTTATGAACTATAATCCTACAGGACTGACCAAAACAATCTTGAAACCTATTTTAACTAATACACAGCGAACCAACTGTCCGTTTTACTTTTAAGGAATTAGATGAGATGCCGTTGAAGAGGGACTTCATCAAGCCGTAATAGTGAAGCTTTCCTATGGTGCACCTAGCTTACACGAACCGAGAAAATTAATATCAAAACAATTGGTCATCAAAGGACGTTGTTTAAGTGGCTCGCTTGCAGCACGACATCTTGTAATTCGTTGTGATCTTTATGAAGATTTTTGCTCTGTTCTTTCAAAACAGGTTGGTGATCTTCAATTTAATGGGGAGCAACATCTGTTCTGTAAATTTCCATGGACACAAAACTTTAACCCTAAGGAAGAGACTTCAAAATCTTTGGCGTGGGTTTCGCTACCAGATTTGCCGTCAAATCTTTTCGCTCGAAGACCTTTGTTATCCATTGCATCGGCTATTGGTAAGGTAGTAGCCAGATAAAGCCAGTCAAGATAGGAAAAGACCTAGAACCGCTAGATTTAAGGTCATTCTTGATCTTTTGGAAAAAACGTCCAAAACGAGTAAGGATGCACTTTTTGGATGAACAATCTGGTAAGCTTGTTGAACACTATCAACAGATTCTGTTTGATAATATTCCTTTGTATTGTACCTAATGTAAGCACAAAGGTCATGAAGATGCTGATTGGCGACTAATTATCCAAAAAAAAGATGAGAGAGGGTAATCATGATGACATCGGGCAGCAAAGGTGACAAAACAAATAATGTGGAACAATTGCAGGGTGATGCACCAAACTTCTTGAATTAAAAAAAAAAGAAACTAAAGTCTGTAATGAAATGGATAATGCAAGTAATGTGAACAGAATACCGAATATCAACTTTATGCAGCACCTAACTACTGAAAATAGTGGCAATACAAGGCTAGTATTAGTTGGTCAAAGGTTAGTGCAGGAGGAACTTTTGGTGCCTGGAAAAAAGGTTCAGGAGGGCCTTTTGGTGCGTGGACCAGAGTTTCAGTCGTTAAACATCTCTGGAAAAAGTTTGGCTGATGCTACGAAAACTTCAGATAAGGACCAAGAATATCAAAAAGGCGATACATGTGTAATTTCATGTGAATATCAAGTTGGTCCGAATACAGATAGAAGGGTCGCGAGGGTAGCGAGTGAACCTGCAGATACAACAAATGATAAGATTGGACATCAAGAAAAGACAACTAATTCAAAGGTTTTGTTGTTGCCGTCGCAAGTCACTTCTGGAAAGCTATTGACTTAAGATGTAGCCATTAACACAACACCTTTTGTGTCACAAATAAAATAATTTGATCAATCTAATACAGTTGATAAAGCAGGGGTAAGCGTTGATGTTGGAGATCAAATTGGTTCTCTAGGAGCCTCTTCAAATTAAGCCTCATCTTGCTCCTCAGTTGAATACGGTTAACTCTCATATTCTACCGATTGTTTCAATCTCTCAAGTTACTTAGAAAAATAATTTTAGGGGGCATAAAGGTGTTACAAGTGAGAGTCGATGGACCAACCATATGGAAGAAAAGGATGACCATGTAACAACTCATAGAAAATTGAGCCTTGAAGCACCAATATTTGTTCCTACGGGTAGTGGCATTACCAGTGATTCATCCCCATTACATATTGGGAGACAATTTGTTTTAACCGGTGTTAATGTTCAAGAAGTTTCAGTTGGTGACAAAGAGCTTCTTGATACGTTGGTGAGTTCTAATATTAAAAAGATGAATTCTTTTACGCCTATTAACACAAACAAACAACTACAAGATTTTGGTAGTAGTTCTTTGTCCACAAATAGATTTGCTAGCCTACAAGATGAGGACACCTTTAGGAAACTGAAGAAGAGGATATGTTGAACTATTGTTTGTTAAATGCACCTAGGGATGCAGATATTTCTCCTAGTCAACAATGCAACAACAAAAAGAAGCATGGAAGAAAAAATAGATGGGATGGTAAGATGACTGAGGAGTTTGTTCCAAGGCACCTATCGATGCGATTGGTAAAGCAGAATCATATGATAATGCCAACAACTTTAACGAGATCCAATAAATCTAAGATGATTTGATGAACTATCAAAAATTGATAAACAGATTTGAAGAGGAAGAAAAGAGGAAAACACTTCAGATTTCTTTAGATGGGCAATCTATCTTTGTTAGTTCATACTTTTGTAATATGAAGTTTGTGTTTAATTACTCAATCTTATTATGGCTTTTATAATTTCGTACTACTTGAGAATCCTTATCTGCAATATCATCATAGAGTGTATTATAAACTTTGTGATGATCATAGAATACATAGTTCTCTTTAGCTCTTATTTTCTTCATGCGGGTTAATTAGTAGAGGTATTGTACCTCATTAGAATGGGTAAGGTAAGGTCTTGCCCCTCTTGCTTGTACTTATCTTTGTTGAGGTTTTCTTTTAATTATACAATAATAAAAGGCCGCTAGACACTGTCTAATGGTATTAAAATAAATAAAAAATAACAAAAAATATATATATTGGTGAAAGAGAACAAAAAAATACATCATGAAATTTTAATTTAAGTATAAGCTATTAATAATAACACCAAAATCATGTGAAATAATATTATTTTGTTAATTCAAATATTCATATCCAAACCCATAATTAGCCTAAAGCCATCGAGAAATGAATGAGAAATCAGATTCCTATAATTAAAAGTTTTTTTGATAATTGAACAAGGTGATATTCATTATTCACAACTAAGCCATAAGTCCATATGCCTTTAATCTATGTTTTCTCAAGATAACATAATTAGAATGTCACAACTATTTTACTTTTTTCTTAGTAGTGTAATTATTTGAAAAACTATACTTTTTCTTAATAGAGTTATAATATGAAAAATTACAATCTTAAGAGGATACGAGTTTGAAATAACTTAATGTTGTTGCTACCATCACTACAAGAAACACAACCTCTAAGGAAGGGATATATGGTCCCAGAAAGTCCAATTCTAGTCCCAAATAGTTTTTAGGATGGGAAAAAGAGGATTGCCACCCATCCATATTCGCTAAAGGTCAATTGGGATCGGAGGGGTCACTTTAACTAGTCGCTAAATGTTTTTAAGGACGGAATCAGAGAAGGTCGCAAAAATATATTTTAGAGACTAGATATCTCGTCGCAAATTGATAATTTCCTTCTTTGAAAACTTGTCATTTTTGGGCGTTAAATCCTTTTAGGGACAAGCAACGTACTTGTCCTAGATTACTCTTTAGGGACGAGCAACTACCTCATCCTAAAATACTTTTTTTTGACGTACAATCATGTCGTCCAATATTATTTTTCGCAACAAGAACCACCTCGTCCTAGTTAAACCTTTAGGGACAAGAAGTTGTATCATCCTAGATTAAACTTTTAGATACATGTACCTATCTCGTCTTAGAACAACTTTTAGAGACGAGTAAAATTTTTGGTCTTTAATTGACCATCGCTTATTCTTGATCTTCCTTTAACATATGTATTTTGGCATTTCTACGTTAAATTTCCATAAAAAGGCTTATATTAATATAAAAATAGGTAAACATCCCGTGGTGTAAGCGTAAATTTTTAAATACAAAAATAAAACTTAGAAAATTGACAACATCCCGAGCTAGACTATGATTAAATGCTGTGCATAACATTCCTAGCAAAATAATAATGGTCGTTTGTTTCTTCTAAACTGCATCCTGAGTTGTAATTTGAATCTTCAAAAAATAACTCTAAAGTAAACCAAGGGCTATCCAAATATACCAGCAATCTGCAAGAGCATAAGAAGATTTGTTTAATAAAACTCTGGGATGCATTCACAAAGAATCCAAATCTATATCAGAAGCACAAAATTCAGTAATATAAGCTAGTACAAATGGACAAACTCTCCCCCAAAAGATTAATGTTCTGTTTTAGGGGAAACAACTTATTGCGGAGGAACTAAACAAGCACATGATATCACTGTTTCAGGAAGTCATGAGCATGATATTATTGTTGCGGGGGGAATAAACAGGTATCGCTATTTTCTTTTTATCAATAATCCTTGTAGGAGTCAAAGTATCTCAAACTGTGTGCCTGCAATCGTACATGTTGAACATGAAAAATAGAGATAGAGAAGGCAATAATCTTTTAAACAGTTCTAATGATACATGTTTTGTTCTGGACTGTTAAGGAATTTAGTTTTGAAACTTGGTGCTTTTGTAGAAACTACATGGACAAGATGAGTCTAAGAAAATTTATCATGTTTAAAAAAAATTCATATCTAAATATTACGATAAGTTAGGAAATGGATACATCAAAATATAGGCTATTAGATTACTATACCTGGAAACTTTGAGAACAAAAATGTTGCTTTACTAATCACTCCCATTCGTTTTTTCGACACCGTTTGGAATATTCCTAAGAGCCTGAAAAATAGGCTTATTCTTCACATAAGTAGAGTACAAGTATCCTCTCCATTTGTTCCATAACTCATCCATCCAAATATATGATCATGGTGGTCATTAAAGTTAACACTCTCAAATTTATCGTACAATAAATAATATGTGAGTTTAAAAAAAAAGGAGAGTGAACATTGTGCATTTACTTGCAACAGTGGTTCATTGTTACCTCGATAGCTGCCACGTGTGACCCAACCTCTGCTGCTTAATGTCACTCCATGATGATGCTCCAAGTGGACACATATTATTGTCCCGGATTTTTTCACCAAATACTCAAAAACATATTGCTATTTTTCGAACTGTTCGATTATTGTAATATTTTACTTGCAACTTCTTTCCAGCTACAAGTGATGCTTCTTCTTTACACTTGTTGCTCCCTCGAACTCTTTCTACCTCTCTAGGATAGATGGTCCTATAGTTTTATAATATATCAAGAACTGTAGGAATAAAAATTAGTTGGACAGACTTATAGTGCATGAATTTGTAAATGTTCGTACCTGTTTCAGTTTTTTGGGAGGCTTGCATAAGTTGATCAGTAAAATAAGATGATTTAGTTTAGCGTGCTTTCTTTCTCAAGGACCAGTGTATTCTTATGGATTGATTGCAATTCTGGAGTAGATTTCACATTATTTTCAGAAACTCCTAAAGATGAGCATAAAGATCTAGGTATTTGATCCCGCCCCTTTCCTGTTGCATCTCGAACCAAGAAGTCATATTATATATATTTTGGCATTTATTTTCTGTTATATATGGAATAAAACATACAATAGATTTTTTAAAAATTGCTTTACTTGATTAGTTAATGAACGAAAGGGAGTATGAACTTGACTAGGAGACATGGTGGAGTTTTTATGTCCATCTCCTCGTCCCTTACCAATAGCACCTAAAGAAAGACACGTTACAAGTAAAGCTATGTTATAAGTCGCAGTTGTAGTAAACATGCCAAAGTAGAAAGATTGCAGAAAATTGAGATATCATCCTGTATTATTTGTGACCCACATAATAAAACAATAAATCACCTCTTCTTTAAATGTAATATCACAAAGAGCTTGTGGTTCAAAATGTTCAGCTTTATAGGTTAATTAAGAGTGGTAGTTAACTGGCAGGGAGAAGTCGTCTGGGCAACATAATGGACAAAGAAAAACTCAAGAAAAGGGAGCGTCTTCAGTTGTAACTTTGCGATGGTAGTTGCAATAATATTGAGGGAAAGAAATATGAAGAGATTCCTAGGTCACCACTACGAGGAGTCTTGAGTAGAAAGAGAGATCGATGTACACATGCACGCAAGAGGGAGAAATCTGAAGGCTTTACAGGAAGCCTATTACACACTTCATGAATCTCTTCCACGAGAGGAGAAAGTCATACTAGGGGGGTATAATCTTTGTGGTTTGAATCTTGGACTTGTTCTGGAAAAATACCCACAAAAGATGTATGTTGTTGTTTTCTTGTCTGCCTGTATGCCTGATTCTATTCACATATCCTCCTATATATTAAATCAGGTGAGTATAATATCCTACTAACTACTTCCGTTTATAAAAGAATGACTTAGATATGTATTCTTTCTATATAGACAAGTACAAATGGTTACAATGAGTAGTTTTGTCGTTCTTGCAGTTTAGATATGCCATTGTGCATATATAGTTATATCAGATAAACGAATAACTATTTTAGGTAATAGATACAGCCTGGCTACAGTTCAATCAATAATAATTTTAAAATATGAGAACAATAATTGAAGGAAAGGAAATAGTGTCATTTCAGTTTTTATAAACGGGAAATTTATCGTTCGATGTGATGTGCTGATTACTTGTTTCAACTTCTTGGATGTATTGCTTAACTATATCACTAGATTGAAAAAGTAAACTCTTAGCTGAAATTTTTCCTTTCGATGTCAACAACTTAAGACCTCGTCCTCGTCCTCGTCCTTTTCCAATTGCCTGTGGCGTGACAAATGAGTATCTAATAGTACTATTTATAATTGATCCATCCTAATTTTCAGTTTTCATATTAAACTTGCAAAGATAAACAGAAGTCGAGAATACATAAAAAAAAATTAAGAATTGATCAGATAATCCTAGAGAAGAAGAATTTTTCAAACTAGTAGTGTAACTCGAACAAATCAAACAAATAGAATATGACAATATCATCTCTTGAAAGAGGAGGTTCTCCTGATCATTTTCAAACAAACAAAAATAGTGATCAGTTTCACGAGAGTGGAAGAACATATGGTTAAACTATTACAACGTATGTTCTTGAAAAATCTCAAGTTTAAAAAGTCTTGAAACCTAAATGACAGTATCATTGATTCTTCCTACTATGTACAACATATACAAGAGGTAATTTGCATCAGTTCTATTTTTTCATTTATCTTTCGTGAGCCCAACTAAGATTCGTCATAAAAATATAATTGATTCGTTATGCACACAGTATGATATAAGAAGAAAACAATCAACATATTAAATTTAAAGAAGAAAAAAATAACTCGTGAAAGAGGAGGAATAACATAGATACAAGTAGACGAAATCAGAGAACTAGTTAAAAACACATATTAATGTTTAAGCATCTATTAGAATGTATCTTCTTGAGAGATATCGAAACTATCACTTTTGACTTCCAATATGCAGCACCATATTAGGTTATTTGCATCAGTTCTATAGGGTTTACACGGACGTCCGTGTAAATTTATGTTAAAAATGATCACGGAATTTCGGATCATCAAAAAAATGATGGACTATAACACACGAAAATCGGCAAAATGGGGGATTTTCCTGCACTAGAGCTCATTTGACCTTAAAAATGGGATGTTTGGGTCGTGGTGACCTACCGGTTCCTTACATAAGGTCTTAATGGACGTTCGTCTAATTTTTTGGCAAAAATCATCTCGAAATTTCGGATTACCAAAAAAATGGTGGATTATAGTACACGAAAATCGGCAAAATGGGGGGTTTGCTTGTTCAAAGGCTCGTTTGACCTTCATAACGAGCCATTTTGTTTTTGTGAAAAAAAGACTCCATATATAAGGTTTTAACGAACGTCCTTATATGTTTTTGGCAAAAATGATCTCAGAATTCTGGATCACCAAAAAAACTAGTGGATTAGCACATGAAAATCAGAAAAATTGGGGGTGTGACTACTCTGGGGCTTGTTAGACCTTAAAAGTTGGTTTTTTGTCCATGGTGACCAACCAGCTCCATAGATAAGATTTTAAAGGGTTTCCTTGTAAATTTTTTTTAAAAAAATCATTTCAAAATTCTTGATCAACAAAAATATTGTGAACTATGACACACGAAAATCAAAAACATTGGGGGTTTGCCTGCACTGGACTCATTTACCCTGAAAATGAGTCATTTTAGCCATAGTGACCAACCGACTTCACAGATAAGGTCTTAACAGAGGTCCGTGAATTTTTTTAGCAAAATTAATCTTGGAATTCCAAATCACCAAGAATGATGATGGACAATAGCACAAGAAAATCGATAAAATGGGACGGCGGGGTGTTTGCCTACTCTGGGCTCGTTGAACCTTTAAAATGGACCATTTTGGCTGTGGTACCATCTGTCTCCTCAGATAAGGTCTTAACGAATGTCGGTGTAATAGGTTGGAAAAATTTATCTTTGAATTCTGGATCACCAAAACAGATGGTGGATTATTGAACACGAAAATTGGAAAAATTGGGGGCTACCTTCTCTTGCGATTGTTTAATGCTGAAAATTGGTTGTTTTGGTCGGGGTGACCAACCGAATCCATAGTAAGGTCTTAACGGACGTCCATATAAATTTTTGAAAAAGATCATCTCGGAATCGGGATTATCAAAAAAGATGGTAGACTCTAGCACATGAAAATCAGAAAAATAGGGGTTTTTCCTTCTCTAGGCTCGTTTGACCTTTGAAATGAGTCGTTTTTGTCGTGGTGACCAACCTACTTTATTGATAAGGTATAACGGACATCCTTCTAAATTTTTGGCAAAAAAAATCTCGGAATTCTAGATCACCAAAAAAGACGGTGGACTACTGTACCTGAAAATCGGCAAAATAGGGGGTTTGCCTACTCGGGGGATCATTTGACCTTGAAAATGGATCGTTTTGGTCGTGGTGACCAGCCGTCTCCATAGGTAAGTTCTTAAGAGAGGTTCGTGTTAATTTTTGGCAAAAAAACATCTTGCAATTTTGGATCACCAAAACAGATGGTGGACTATAACACATGAAAATCCGAAAAAGGGGGTGGGGTAGGGGAGGGTTTACCTGCCCTGGGGCTCGTTTGAGCTGGAAAATGGGTTGTTTTGGCCATGGTACACAACTAAGTTTTTAACGGAGGTCCGTGTAGATGTTTGGAAGAATCAACTTGGAATTCTGGATCTCTAAACAAGATTTGTGGAATTGCACATTAAAATCAGCAAAATGGTGGTTCTGCATTCTGTAGGATCATTTGACCTTGAAAATTGGTTGTTTTTGCTGCGGTGACCAACCGGCTGCATAGATAAGGTCTTAACGGAGTTCCATGTAAATTTTTGGCAAAAAGCATCCCAGAATATCATATCACCGAAAAAGATGGTGGACTCTAGCACACGAAAATGGCAAAATTGAGGATTTTCCTACTTGGAGGTCATTTTACCTTGAAAATGTGTCATTTTTGCTGTGGTGACCAACCGGCTCCATATATGAGGTCTTAAAGGACTTCAACATAAATTTTTGGAATGAATCATCTCAGAAATCCGAATACCCAAAAAAGATGCTGGACTATAGTACACGATAATTCACAAAATAGGGGGTTTGCCTGGGACTCGTTTGACCTTGAAAATAGGATGTTTTGGCCCTAGTGACCAACCGGTTCCATAGATATGTTCTCAATGGACACTTGTGTAACTTTTTGCATTTGTGATTTCCGGATGAATAAAAAAGATGGTGGACTATGCACACAAAAATCGGCCAAATGGGGGATTCGAACTGCTCTTCACCTCGTTTGACCTTGAAAATTAGCCGTTTTGGACGTGGTGAAAAACCGTCTCCATAGGTAAGGTCGTAATAGAGGTCCATGTAAATTTATTGCAAAACTCATTTCGAAATTGCAGATCACCAAAAAATATGATGGACTATAGCACATGAAAATTGGCAAAAATGGGGGGGGGGGGTTGCCTATTCTGGGCTCGTTTGAGCTTGAATATATGTCGTTTTATTTGTGGTGACTAACAGATAAGGTCTTAATGGACGTTCGTGTAAATGTTTGGCAAAAAAGTTCTCGAAATTCCAGATCACCAAAAAAAAGATTGGTTGAGTATTGCACACGAAAATCGGCAAAATGGGGGGTTTGCCTTCTATGGGATAATTTGACCTTGAAAATTTGCTATTTTGGTCGTAGTAATAAACCAGCTCCATATATAAGGTCTTAACGGAATTCCATGTAAATTTTTCGGAAAAATCATTTCGAAATTTCGGATCACCAAAAAATATTGTGGACTTTAGCACACGAAAATGGAAAAATGTCAGATTTGCTTGCTTTGGGCTCGTTTGACGTTGAAAATGAGTTGTTTTGGTTGTGGTGACCAACCGACTCCATAGATAAGGTATTAATGTACTTCCATGTAAATTTCTTGCAAAATCATCTCGAAATTCCGGATCCCCAAAAAATATGGTGGACTAGTACGCGATAATCGGCAAAATAGGGAATTTTCTAGTTTTAGGCATCGTTTGACATTTACAATGTGTCGTTTCGGCCGTAGTGAAAAACCGACTCCATAGATAAGGTCTTAGCTGACGTCCATGTAAATTTTTGGCAAAAATTATCTCACAATTCCATATCACCTAAAAAGATGGTGGACTAGTGCACATGAAAATCGGCAAAATAGGGGGTTTACCTACTCTGGGGCTCGTTTGACATTGAAAATGGGTGATTTTGGCTGTGGTGACCAACTTAATCCATATATAAGGTCTTAAAGGACATTTGTGTAAATATTTGAAAAAAATCAACTCGGAATCTAGATCAACAAAAAAGATGGTTGACTATACACATCAAAATGGGTAAAATTGAGGGTTTACCTAATCTGGTGCTCGGTTATCCTTGAAAATCGGTCATGTTGGTCATAGTGACAAACCTAATCATACATATGGTCTTAATGTACGTCCATGTAAATTTTTAGCAAAATTAATCTTGGAGTTCCAAATCACCTAAAAAGATAGTAGTGCACACGAAAATCAGTGAAATGGGGTGGGGGGTTTACTTGCTCTGGGTCTCGTTTGACCTTGAAAATGGGTTGTTATGGACATGATGACAAGCCGACTACATAGATAAGGTCTTAACAGACGTCGGTTTAATTTTCTTGCAAAATCATCTTGGAATTCCGGATCAACAAACAAGATGGTGGACTATGCATACGAAAATCGGCAAAATTGGATATTTTCCTGCTCTGGGCTCGTTTGACCTTGAAAATGAGTCATTTTTATCGTGGTGACCTACCTACTCTATATATAACGTCTTAACAAACTTTCGAGTAAATTTCTAGTGAAAATCATCTCAGAATTTTGGATTACCAAAAAAGATGGTGGAATATAGCACACGAAGATTTGCAAAATAGGGGGCTGGCGTGCTCTGGGCTCATTTGACCTTTATAATGGGTCGTATAGTCTGTATTGACCAACCCTATCCATAGATAAGGTTTTACAAAAAAATATCTTGAAATTCTGGATCACAAATAATAGTTGACTATAGCACATGAAAATTAGCAAAATAGAGGGTTTGCCTGCTGTAGGGATATTTTGACCTTGAAAATATGCCTTTTTGGCTTTGGTGATCAATCGGCTCCATATATAAGCTCTTAACGGTCTTCGATGTAAATTTTTGTCAAAAAAGTTCACGGAATTCCAGATCACCGTAAAAGATGGTGGACTGTAGCACAGGAAAATCTGTAAAATGGGAGGTTTGCCTGTTCTGGGGCTCCTTTGAACTTGAAAATTGGCTATTTTTGCCGCGCTGACCAACCGGCTCCATAGATAATGTCTTAGAGGACATTCGTTTAAATTATTAGACAAAAACATCTCAGAATCACGACCAAAAAATAATTGTGGATAACACACGAAAATCGGAAAATTTGGGGGTTTTCTTGCTTTGGGGCTCATTTGACCTTTATAATGAGTTGTTTTCTCTGTGGTGACCAACCGACTCCATAGATAAGGTCTTAAAGGATGTCCATGTAAATTTTTGGCAAAAATCATCTTTACATTCTGGATCACCAAAAAAGATGGCGGACTATAGCACACAAAAATTTGCAAAATGGGGGGTTCGCCTGCTCTTGGGCCTGTTTGACTTTGAAAATGGGTCGTTTTGGCCGTGGTGACCTACAGGCTCGATTGATAAGGTCTTAAACGACATCCGTGTAGATTTTTGGTAAAAATCATCTCGAAATTCTGGATCACAAAAAAAGATGATCGACTATAACATAAGAAAATTTGCAAAATGAGATGTTTGCCTTCTCAGGGCCTTTTTGATCTTTAAAATGGGTTATTTTGGCTTTGGTGACGAACCAACTTTATATATAATATCTTAATGTACGGCCGTTTGATTTTGGCAAAAATCATCTCGGAATTCTGGATCACCAAAAAAGATAGTGGACTATAGA
The DNA here is from genome assembly GCF_001406875.1 of Solanum pennellii. NCBI lineage: Eukaryota > Viridiplantae > Streptophyta > Magnoliopsida > Solanales > Solanaceae > Solanum > Solanum pennellii. Next base: position 29,494,187 of record NC_028637.1, on the reverse strand, counting down.
ACACGAAAATCGATAAAATAGGGGGTTTGCTTGCTCTATGGCTCGTTTTATCTTTTAAATGACAATTTTGGCCGTGGTGACCAACCGGATCCATGGATAAGGTCTAACGGATGTTCATATAATTGTTTTGCAAAAATCATCTTGGAATTTTTGATCACCAAAAACGATGGTGGACTATAGTACATGAAAATATATATAATGGGAGATTTTCTGCTTTGGGCTCGTTTGACCATGAAAAATCGGTTGTTTTAGCCGTGGTGGCAAACCGAATCCATAGGTAAGGTCTTAATGGACGTCCATGTAAAGTTTTAGCAAAAATCATCTTAAAATTGTTGATCATCAAATAAGATGGTGGACTATAACACAAGAAAATCAAAAAAATCGAGGGTTTGCCTGCTCTGGGGCTCGTTTGACCTTTAAAATGAGCTTTTTTAGCCATGTTTACCAACCAGATTCATTGATAAGGTCTTAACAGACGTTCATGTATGTTTTTGGCAATAATCATCTCAGAATTTCAATCACCAAAAAAAATGGTGGGTTATAGAAGACGAAAATCAGCAAAATGGGGAGTTTTGCTTGCTCTGGGTTCGTCGCTTGAAAATGAGTCACTTTGGTCATAGTGACCATACGAATCCATATAATAGGTCTTAATGGACATCCCTGTAAATTCTTCGCAAAAATCATCTCAGATATTCGGATCACCAAAAAAGATGGTGGATTATAGCATATGAAAATTCGCAAAATAGGGGGTTTGCCTACTCTGGGTCTCGTTTGACCTTACAAATGGGTCATTTTAAAGGTGGTGACCAAACCGCTCAATATATAAGGTCTTAATGGATGATCGTGTAATTTTTTGACAAATATCATCTCAAAATACCAGATAACCAAAAGAGATGGTGGACTATAGCACACAAATACCAGTAAGATGATAGATTTCCCTGTTCTGGACTCGTTTAACCTTGAAAATGGGATGTTTTCTTCGTGGTAACCAACTAGATCTATAAATAAAGTCTTAATGTATGTCCGTGTAATTTTTGGCAAAAATCATCTCAAAATTCTGGATCAGCCAAAAGAATTGTGGACTATAGTAGGCAAAAATCGATAAAGTGGGGGGTTTGCCTGCTCTAGGCTCGTTTGACCTTGAAAATGAGCTGTTTTGGCAATGTTGACCAACCAACTCCATATATAAGATCTTGACGGACATTCGTGTATATTCTTTGCAATAAGCATTTCCAAATTCCAGATCACCAAAAAAGTTGGTGGACAATAGCATACAAAAATCAGCAAAATGGGGGTTTGCCTACTCTGGGCTTGTTTGACCTTGAAAATGGACCGTTTTGGTCTTGATGACCAATCGACTCCATAGATAAGGTCGTAGCAGACTTCCATGTAATTTTTTGGCAAAACTCATCTGGGAATTATAGATCACAAAAAATTATTATAGACTATAGGACACAAACATCAGTTAAATTGGGGTTTGCCTGCTTTGATGCTCGTTTGACATTTAAAATTGGTCATTTTTGTTTCTCCCCGAGCCTACACCCTGGGACTTAACTCATGAAATAACTTTAGAATAATACTTAGCCCAAAATGGCAACTCAAGTCCTATTGTTCGCAAAAGATATGAAAAGACTAAAGAACTAAGTCTATCTGTATGTGAAGCCTTTAAATTAAAGATGGATGTTGGAACAAGACCCCCAATCATCCTAACAACTAAAAACTGTTAGAAAATAACTAAAAGGTAAAAATGTCCACTGGAATAAAGGAAGGCTGTGAGGTTCTCACTGTATCAATGATGTGATGGAATGTCGATTCTAGTTACCATGTCAGCATCATCATACGATGCAAGTCAACTAGCATTAGTACATTGAATGTACGAATATACGAGTTGGAAGATAAAACAAAATAGGCTTGTAAAGGAGTAAGAAAAAACACTTACCTCGGCGCTTCTTATCTCTTGAATAACTAAATTATTATGACTACTCATTTAAATGTATAGAAGTTTAATGACTTGTGCAATATAATGAAAAGTTGTTTAAAAAATGGTTTTCAGCTCTATATATGCAACGCTACCATTAACTCTAAAATGTACGAAAATGTACAAAAATAAGGTGACGTAACCTCATAATAATAATAATAATAAAGAAAATATATTATGTTTCCTCTCAAAGTCTATTGATGCAATGCATGAAGGAAGTCTCATACTAAGTAGAACCTATTGAGGAAGCATGCAACTACTACTGTGGGAGTTTCTCTAACCGATAACCATCATTTAATAGTTATAGTGATGATACAAAGTTTTACCTCACGGTGTCAAGGACCATCCTAAACCTGCCAAAGTACAGGACATGAACTGCCTAATGGATCCACTAGTAAACTGCGAAAAGGTTCATCTAAAAAGTATGTCCCTTTTCTACCCTTGATGATTACATGGTTTTCATGAAGACTTGAGTTAATTTAGAACTCGCATCCCCAAATCGGCGATCAATACTAATCACAAAAATATACTAGATCTTACATTTTTAAAACATACTGATTCTAGGGTTTGAGATTAGAGCCCAAAATATAGCTTAAAAAACTCTCTTGGAAATCATAGTTTCCCTACTTGCTTCATTTTACAAAGCTATATCTCTTTTATGAAAACTATCCCGAAGGCTCGTTGGAAAATTTATCTTCATTTTTAAATGTGAAAACATTTCAAAATCTCTTCGGAGATACTTAGTCTCCCTATACTTTAGAAGAAAAGAACTTCAACTTAACTCGTTATTATTTTCTCTTTACTCTTTACTGAGCTCGAAACTTGGGTTTTGAAATGACTAATAGGGAAATACTTAGATCACTTATATTTCTTTAAAGGATGAATTTCAACTCTTTAGGGAAATATTTAGTTCCCTTAATTTAAGGAAAGACAACAACTTTTACTCTTTCATTAAATCGAGATTTGAGCCTTAAAATGAAGTTAAAAAGTTTAAATGAGAAACTTGGAACTTTATGAATCTTTACTTTGTCTTACTTCTTAACCTTTAGACTTAACTCATTGCTTCTTAGACTTTGATCCTAACTTTCATTGGATTGGATTATGGATTCAAGGTTAATGATCTCATGTTTATGCATAATTTCATGATGTTTAAATGTACCTTATATTGTTGGAATCAACTAGGAAATGTGGGTATATCACTTAGGAACTAGTACGGAAAAATAGAGAAAGAATGGGGTCTCTAGGGGGTCGTGGAGCGTGGCACTAGGGCTTGTCTTGCAGACCCTAGTCTGGGGTGTTCTGAGAGGCGTGCCGCACCAGGGCCTGTCAAACAGAGCCTACCTTGAGGCGGTCTGGGAGGTGCGGTGCACCAAGAGGTGTCTGACAGGACCTCTGACTTTTATTCTTCATTTTTCATCTCTAAACCTCCCAAATTCCCATGTATCCACCCCAAACACTTAGATCCCTAAATAACTAATTACCCAATAGTTTATCCTCGAAAATAGTCCGGAATCAAAACTATTAAAGATCAACTACAATTCAATCAACAAGAATATCACAACTTTTCATCAAGAACTTCAAGATATTCATTCAAAAAACTCTAAATTGCTATATTGAATCAAGTTCAAGGGAGGGTGAAAGGACCCAAAACCGAATGATCTCACATACCTCGATACGGATCAGCCCCGACGAAATCCATGCAACGATCTTGGTGTTCTTTCTTCTGCTTATCCTTTCACCTCTGATTTTCTCTTCTCTCAAAACCCTAACTTGTTTTCTAAATGTGTAAACTGAATCGAATTAGCTTGCACCTCCACTTAATACACAAAAATAAAATTAAATAATTGGGTAAGTAGAAGACAACTTCGCCCTTCCCAAATCTAGATTGGACTATCCTTAATCCAACAACCCAATTTTCGAAAGACATATCTCACTCATACGAAATTGAAATCGTGCAAACTCAATGTTGGAAAGATATATCCAAGGGATTTCCAACCATATCAAGAAATACCTGTAACTCACTCTTATCTAGAAGTTATGACCATTTGAAGTAGACCAATACTCACTTTTCTCTAACTTAAGAAAATTTCCAGATTTTTTTTTTCAAAATGACTATTTCAACTTCTAAGCTTCTTCTTAGCTATCTATATTTGCGAGATGTTACAATTTTGGACGTGATGACCAACCGGCTCCATATATAAGGTCTTAACGGATTTTCGTATAAATTGTTGGAAAAAATCATCTCAGAATTCCGGATCACCAAAAAAGAGGGTGGACTATTGCATACGAAAATCGGTAATATGAGGAGTTTTCCTGCTTTGAAGATCGTTTAAACTTGAAAATGGGCCATTTTGGCCGTGGTTACCAACCGCCTTCATAAATGAGGTCTTAACGGATGTCCATGTAAATTTACATGAATGATGAATGCTTGAGTAAGTTTCTCTCTCTACTTAAATAAGTCCACATTGATCTACCTTTGATTGACATTTTTCAGGTTATTTCCAAGTATGCTAAATACGTGAAGGACATTATGGCGAGCAAGAGGAGGCTAACAGATTATTAAACAGTAGCACTTAATAAGAAGTGCAACTCAATGATCTAAAATAGACAGCCCAAAAAATTCAAGGATTCGGGTAGTTTTACTGTGCAAATTACTATTGCGAAAAGTGTTCATGGCCGAGGGTTATGTGATTTGGGGAAAAGTATAAATCTTATGCCCTTGTTTTTGTATCAAAATCTTGGTTTGGGGAGTCCAAAAAGAATCACTGTTATTATGCAACTTGCAGATAGATCCATTGTTAGGACAGAGGGGTGGTAGAAGATTTTGTAGTGCAAGTAGGTTCATTGATATTCTTGTAGATTTTGTTGTTTTAGACTTTGAACCCAATTCTAAAGACCCATTCATCTTCAGACGACCTTTCTTGACCACGGATAGGGCATTGATTGATGTATCAGCTGGTTAACTAACCATGATGGCACATGAAAAGGTGGAAGTATTTGATTTCTACCGCGCTTTAAAATTGCCTTCAATTTATGAAGAGTTGTCGTCTATTACTGAGGTTTATTGCATAGTAGAATAACATTTGCTTATGCCTGAAGATACGTTAGAGAAAGGTATAGGGGGTCATGAGTTAGAGGGAGATACTGAAGCTCAAGAGACTTAATAATGCTTAAATCTAGCTTTAGTAAACATTCGTATGACTCAAGTATAGTAATTAGATTGCAAGTAAGGCCCTCCACCAAAACCATCGATAGTAGAATCCCCTATGTTTTAACTAAACATTCTACCGGCTCACTTAAGGTATGTGTATTTAGGTATTAATGAAACATTGCATGTTATACTTTCTGCAGATTTGTCTGATTTACATGTTGAGGCTGCATTGAGGATATTGAAGCGAAGAAAGAAAGCAATTTGTTGGGAGATGACTAATATTCTTGGGATTATTCCGGCATTGTGTATGCATAGAATTTACATGGAAGAGGATTACAAACCAAAATAATTACAATAACGATGTCTCAACCCCTTGATGAAAGAGGTGGTAAGGAAGGAAGTTATAAAGTGGTTAGATGCTGGGGTTGTATACCCGATCTCTCGTAGCAAGTATGTAAGTCCGGTACAATGTGTTTCCAAGAAGGAAGGTATGACTGTGGTAAGGAATGAAAAGAATGAATTTATTCCAACGAGAATTGCGACCGGTGTCGTATTTGTATGGATTACCAAAAACTAAATGATGCTACCTGGAAAGACCATTACCCTGTACCATTCATTGATCAAAGCTTGACAGTTGTACTATTGATTCTTAGATGGGTGTTCCTGGGACAATCAGATCTTAATTGCACCCGAAGATGAGGAGAAGACAACATTTGCCTTTCCATATGGATAATATGCTTTCAAACGCATGCCATTTGGACTTTGAAATGCAACGGTGACTTTTCAAAGGTGTATGGTGGCCATTTTTGATGAAATGGTGGAAAATTTTGTAGAGGTATTCATGGATGATTTTCATTCTTTCGGAAATCCTTTTAGGTATGTATCTGGAATCTTGATAAGGTTCTTGCCAGATGTGAAGACACCAACTTAGTATTAAACTAGAAGAAGTATCATTTTTTTGTTAGAGATGGGATAGTATTGGGACACAAGGTTTCTAAATCTGGACTTGAAGTTGATAAGCCAAAAATAGAAATCATTGAGAATTTACCCCCTTTTAATTCATTAAATGGGGTGCGTAGTTTTCTTGGTCATGCAGGTTTTTACCGGTGATTCATCAAGGATTTTTCCAAGATTTCACATCCCATGTGCAGCCTTTCAGAGAAGGAGGTGTAGTTTGACTTTTATGCATTGTGTTTCAGAGCTTTTGAGATGTTGAAATGGAGCTTAATTGAGGCTCCTATTCTAATTGAACCTGAGAAATACCATTTGAACTTATGTGTGATGCTAGTAATGTAGCAGTAGATGCGGTGTTGGTACAAGAAAACAATAGAGTGTTCCACCCCATTTATTATGCAAGCATGACCCTTGACTCTATGCAAGCAAACTACACAGTGACTGAGAAGGAGATTCTAGCTCTAGTGTTCGCCTTCGACAAGTTCAGATCGTATTTTGTAGGCACCAAAGTAATTGTCTTCACTGACCATGCATCTATCAAGTACTTATTCAATAAGAAGGAGGATAAATCAAGGCTTATTTGTTGGATACTACTTCTCCAAGAATTAGACCTTGATATCAAAGATAGGAAATGTACAAAAAAAAGATCTCGGACCACTTATCAATGTTGGAAAACTTCTCACATGTAAATGAGGGTGAGCGAATACGGGAAGAGTTTCGACATGAGAAATTTATGGCTTTGGATATCTCTCAAGTGCCATGGTATACGGACATTGTGAACTTAATAGTTGCGTTATGCCGCGACGTTAAATCAAGCCATACATGGGAGGCAACCCATGAATACTATGTGATAATTGGGTAGTTTGCTTTCAAAATTTTCAGTTTTTAGATCATTCTACATTTTTAGATTATAGGTTAGCTTTATTAAATTAGCTATTTTTCATTGTTTGTACCTTTGTTGAAAAATTAAAACAAAAAAATTGTGTGTGCAGGCTGGCACACTGGGAGGTGCGGCGTGACAAAACATGACGGACAAAGACCAGGATAATATGCGGTACGGGCCTGCCATGCAGCTATTGCACCTCACTTGTGCAGGCTGAAGCACTAGCAGTGCGCCGCGCCAGCACAAGACAGACAGAGGCGCTATATAGGCACACCGCGCCTTTATTAACATAAAGCCCAACTTTTAAAAGATTCTATTTTAAACAAGGATTTCGCCTGACCCACCACAAATAAAACCCTCTAACCCCTATTCATCCCCCATTCCAATTATTTCACCCCCCAAAACAACCAAAACCTTTCTTCTTCTTCTTCCCCAACTCTTTTCCTCCCCTTATTAAACCCCGCTACCCTCCATAAACACCTCAAACCACCCCTCTCTCTCCCTATAAATCCCACCCTTCTCCACTTGCTTTACTACTCCATTCAAAAATATTTGTTATCCCTTTCACCCAATACTCTATCCGCCCCCCCCCCCCGAATTTTCACTTTTTCTTTCTTTTTTTTTTCTTAAAAGGGTTTAACGACACCTAAAGTGAAGAATGTGATGGCTTCGAAGAGAAGTCGAAAGGGTGAACTTGCGGGTCCTTAAGTGGCCGGGAACCAGAACAAAATTTTGGTAAGAAGGCAGTAGAGATTTATGGCTTGGAATAGTTCGAGTCTCAACGAGAAGCGAAATACATGGGGGACGAATATGCGAATAAGGTAAGGCTATAGTCTCAGTATTCGACTATACATAGAATTATGAATAAGTTAGGACTTCGGTTTATGTTTGATAATCCTGGAAATTGTATTTTGACTTTGGTGCATGAATTTTATGCAAATTGATTAACTGAAACTAAGTATAAGACTGTGACTGTGAGGGGGTATAATGTAAAATGGTAAAATGTAAAATTTTCTTCATGAGTTCTAAATGAGGTGTTGTGGAACCCCTAATTGTAATTCTAATTTTTTTAATAATTTGAAGGATAAACGTCCGTAAAGGGATATCCGACACACTTTTTGTGGGGTTGAGTCTCACTACAAGAAAAATGGTTTTTAAACAACGGGAAGTCCAAATCCAGTCGCTAAAAGTAATTAACGACCGTCATAAAATAAGTCGTCACCGGTCCTTAAAAAACCTGAGATTAAAAGTCAACGATCGGATTTTAATTCGGTCGTTAATAGGTTTTAGTGACAACATAAATTGCGGTCGTTATATGGACTTTTTAACGACTGGATTTGCCCTTTATACAAGCACTTCTAACAACCAAAATTTTTTTCGTTAATTATATTCTAATTGCAATACCAATCCTATTAAAGACCATATTTTGTGGTGCTAATTGTAGTTTATTTAAATATTTTTTACAAGCCAATTATAAGAGAGTTTAAAGGAACCAATTTCAGTAGTTGTTATAGAAAAGATTATACAGTAAATACAAAAACACTCAAAATAAACTAAATAATTTAATTCATAATAGAAAGTGTCATGGTTAATACAAAAAATCTACTTAAAGAAAGATATATCATGTCCAAGTAGAATAACATATATTTATCAACTCCTAAAAAAGAGAAAAATTGGAAAAAATAAATGATATGACATTGTCTTTAATTTAAACCACCCCTAACTAAAGTAAAAGCCATCTTGAACTTCAAGTTTCTCTGTATGTTGTTGAACGATATATTCTTCGTCTTGAAATTCAAGATCTGTAAGAAAAAAACTTATGCCAATTTAAAACGAGGAAATAAAAAAGTATGTACTAAAACATACTTTATAAGATGCAAAACATTAAAGTTTGAAAAAATGAAGGCATTTAAATAAGAAGTTGTGGTCTCTTCCCAACATTTCTTAAGTATTTAACGTTTTTCTGGAATGATCAACAATGATTTTGTATGGCCAAAAAAACAAAATACACTAACAAGGAAGTAGTATAACTCTTTCCTGCTTCACTCTCAAAAATCCAAATCAATTATCATCAAATTCTGTACAAACTTAATTATAAGCTAATTAGTAGTCTTAATAAGATATTAGTAGTAGAAAAATACATAATAAGAGAGAGGAATAGGAGTTAGAAGAGATATTTGTAGCGTCCCATGAAATAAGCAGCTTTTTAAAGTTGAAACTGCACTTTAATTTTCTTATAGGAAATAATTAAGAAGTTTCAAACAGAACAGAGAGTATACATATATGAATTAAAGTTATTTTAACCTTGCAAACTTTGGATAGGCCATCTTTTGGGAAGCAGACTGCCAATTCATCAAATAAATCACACAAGAAAAAGTATAACAACCATTAGACCAAATTAGAGAGAACATCCAAAGGCACCAACTTAGTTTTTTTTCTAAGAGGGAGGCATAATATAATTTCTTCTTGCTACAATAACATCTCTAATATGAACGAAGCAGAACATGAAAACATTCCAGAGTTGCCAATATCAAGAGTCGGTGGAATAAGATTCATTAGGCCTAACAAGGATGATCAATAAGGATTGGAAAATACTATGGGAATATACAAAAAATAGGGTAGATGCGTATACTTAAAGGAACAACACATGCAAATATAGTACATAGAGACAGATAAGTAATCAACTAGAAGACACAATGGCAAATGAAGCATTCATGCTGCAAGAAGGGAATCAGTGGATAATTTAATCAACTAACAGTTGACTGTAAGAGAATAATTAACATGGATAAATTAGGCATGCCAACATTGAGAATTAAGACAAGAAGGGTTAGCATGTAGAGGCCGTAGATTAACGCCAAGCTTATTCAATCCCTGCCATGGGACCAATATCATACCGAAGTCATAAGGTGTGTGAAGGGAAAGACACAAGCAGCTCAAGTTTTCAAAATGGTCCACACAGAATTTGTACACTGTCTGTGGATGAGAAATATGAGAATTTTTGAACAAAGGAGTACAGAGTCAAATGCCATTGCAAAAGAGATAGCTTTTGTTTGTAGTGTTTAAGGCCCACCAAGGATTATTGGTCTCATGTCTACTTTCAGATCTGGTTGTGACTGAGTAGGAGCTCTTGGAAGTATTGGATAGCTACTTGTGTGTAGTTAGATATCGATATAATAATTGCTTAAAATTAGTGATAAATGAAATGGTTAGTTACAAAAGAGCATTTGCGCAGAAAATGGCTTTGCAGAAAAAAGATGTGAGGCATTTTGATGATGTTTTACTTGGTAATAAGACGGATGATAAAGTTGTTGAAATTTTGTCCAGGATTGTATGTAATATATATGTTCGGATTAGTATTATGTTTGGTAATATTTTTGTCGCAAACAAGGATCTTTAGGTAATCAAGGATTCACTGAGAACATAACATATACTATATTTTTGAAAAGCAATATAATATTCACTATGAAAGAATGCGACAAAAATCGTGGTACTAGAAAAAAGGTGTTTATATATATGCTGAAATACAACGGACAGACAACATGATCATTTAGATATGGCTTCCATCTATTGAAAAATGGTACCATTAGGAACCTCCGAATGGAACACTACCTTCACCTAAAACATAAAAACATAGGTTATGCTTGTTTAAATTACCAGACGAAGAGTAAAACTTGCAACAATTAAAATACAACATTCACTATGCAATGGGACTTGATTTCGCACTCTACTGGAGGCAATTAGGATGTTGATACTTGGATCAATTGTACATGGTAAATAGCAAGCAGGTTATAACAAGAAACTATGGAAAAAATCGAGCATTCGAAGTCCTTCTATGCATCTTGAGTACACCACAAAGAGAAAGAAAAATCGATGTACTAACCTGTTTAATGGTACTATCTATTCATAACTTCAAGACGCAGGTGTTGAAGGCTGACCAAGTAGTATTCTAGCAAGCTGTTCATATTTACTCTCCAGCTCATCCATGAGTTAACATTTGTTCACTAACTCATCCATGCGTCATTCTAGTGATTCGTTTTCTTTTTCACGTGCATTCAATTTATCTAACAATGCAGCCTTTGAAGAGTTCCCACCTTAAAATCTTTAGCCGTTATCCCTCCACCAAGTCCAATTACATGACTCTTATATTGAGGTCAAAAATACTTTTCTACAACCTCAATATTTGTAAGAGAAGAATCAGATTGAACCAGTTTTTGGATTTCAGCCTGTAGAATACAAGAAAACATAAAATAATACAACACGCAAAGTTAAATGATTAAAAGTAAAATTTATCACTAAACATACATATTTTGCATCAGTTTCAGGTTCGACAAGCTTGTTATCCTTCTTACATTTCTCGAAGAAGATCGTATGCATTTTCTGTTGTTTACCCTCTTTACCTCCCTTAACATATAAATAAACAAGTCAAGAAAGTCATCCTAAATCAATTTAGCAAATAAGAGACTTCTTAAAGAGTTACAAAACTGAATTATCAATTAATAATTAATTTCTCTAATAGGCTTACTCCCCTACGATGAGGCATACTAAACTTGGACCTATTGACAATGCTTCTTTCACTTGTTTCCTTTATTCACAACATACCATAAAATTATAGTTAGTAAATTCAAATAACATGTTAATAAATAAATACTTTGGAGTTATACCATAGACTTCTGACTTAACAAATGCTCCTTAACCAGCCATTCCCAATCACTCTTATTTACCTCTCTTGGCACATTTCTTAGAGCATCACCAAATGGGTTAGACTTCATAATCTTGTGAAGTGATCCTCTACAGTTATTCCACAACCTTCTCATATGTTGAAGGACATGTTACTTCTTAGCATTCAAGTTGTTACAGCTAAATTTATGGACTATTTATTAGTAGTAACGTAGTATTCATTATTTACATGTAAATTGTTCTTAAAAACTTTGAAGCTTGTTGGGATTTTATGCGCATATTCAGAGTGACTTGTAATTAAATTTTTTTCAAGCTTCTTTCATAATATCCATCTTCTGAAACTGATATTCTATTCCTAGGCTTACCACATCCTGTCACTATTTTGAGTTGTATTAGGTAGGTTGTAGATATCTTGAAATTAACAACTTTCAAAATGTTAAATTCATGTCATTTTTTATTCCAGAAAGCTAGTCTTATTCTAGTGAATACTGTTTTATCTTGGTAGTTGTACCTAGAGTCTTTGTACATTTTAATATCATTGATAAATAAAATACTTTTAGTTTTCATATAAAGAAAGGGATGTAGTATTGAAAACGTGATTAATGACTCTTCTCATATTTGGATTAACTAACAAACAAGTGATTTTTCTACTAGGTTTACATGAATCCGTCAAAAATTTAAAAGTCTGTAATGAAATCAACTGTCAAGCCTAATAAACTTGCATACCTTCCACTTAATAAACTTGCATACCTTCCACTTGGTTCTTTAGAAATTAGGGGACGAGGGAATAGCTTATAATCTTTGGGATCTGTAAGAGTAAGGGCTGAAAAAAGAACTCCAATAAGCAAAAGTCTAAACAAGATTTTATCGAAATGATCGAGTACAAAATATTGATCGTGTACCTCCTGGTTTTGATCCAGCTAAAGATAATGTTACCTGTTCTCAAGAAGTCGAACTGATGCAAGATCCTCAAACAAATGAATTAAGCAATTAGTGTCCCAAACTATTATTTTTTTGTTATTTTTGGTGTGATGAAACTTTTCTTTATATCCGATATGAATTAATTCGCAGGTGCATGTGAGTCTGAAAATGCAAAAAAAGTTAGAAGAAATAACATTTGTAAAAATGTTGCACAACTCAAACCTACAGAAAAGTTAAATATTACTTCACCAAAATCGAGTTGTTGGAAAGAATTATGGCTAATCTGTGAGACACTTGGGTATTTTAATTCGTTATCGTAATATGCTTTCATTACGGGTGCACTGATGGAAAAAAATTAAAGAAGATCAGCTAGAGCACATATGGGATGTTGTTATTGTAAGTATTTGTAGAGTTTTATTAGCTTAATATCTGACTTCTCATACCAAAAAAGTAAGATCAATGCTGTATTATTATGATAAAAATGTGGGACTATTAAGGTAAGTATTTAGAGAGATATTATCTATTTGTATCAGATTTGACTTCTCATCTGGAAAAATGTACGACTATGACACATTTTATGCAAACATATGGTATTCTGTTTTGGTAATTACTGAGGTATTGGATTATCTCTTCATTATTTACTTCTCATAAGGAAAAAGAAACACTAACGCGACACATTTTATGTCGAACACGTCGAATGTTATGATAATTATTTAGAGAGCTATAGCTGATAGCTTCGTCTCTCACTTCTTATCATGATATAGTAAAATTAACGTGGTACATTATATACCAAACAATATCTATATTACATTATAGTTTTGTTTACCAAATAACATAAGTGTTGCTGTTGTAGTTTGTATTATCTACTCTCTAGATCTCCCTTATTTTTTATTTTTTTTCACTTGATCCAGTCCACCGGATAATCACGCATTTCTCATGACGTATATAGATCACCATCCACTGGAAGAGTACCATAGAAGAAGGAAATCTAGATTCAGTTCACTTCTTGTGTGGCTGAAAGTTTGAGATTATGTTTAATGGTACCTGTGAAATATTGTAGGATAAATTTAGCTGTGACAACATTAATGCTAAGAAATAACATGTCCTTCAACATATGAGAAGGTTGTGTACTAACTGTAGAGGATTACTTCACAAGATTATGAAGTCTAAGCCATGTGATGATGCTCTAACAGATGTTCCAAGAGGGGTAGACAAGAGTGATTGGGAATGGCTGGTTAAGGAGCATTTGTTAAGTCACAAGTTTATGGTATAACTCCAAAGTATTTATTTATTAACATGTTATTTGAATTTACTAACTATAATTTTATGGTATGTTGTGAATAAAGGAAACAAGTGAAAGAAGCATTGTCAATAGGTCCAAGTTTAGTATGCCTCATCGTAGGGGAGTAAGCTATTAGAGAAATTAATTATTAATTGATAATTCAGTTTTGTAACTCTTTAAGAAGTCTCTTATTTGCTAAATTGATTTAGGATGACTTTCTTGACTTGTTTATTTATATGTTAAGGGAGGTAAAGAGGGTAAACAACAGAAAATGCATACGATCTTCTTCGAGAAATGTAAGAAGGATAACAAGCTTGTCGAACCTGAAACTGATGCAAAATATGTATGTTTAGTGATAAATTTTACTTTTAATCATTTAACTTTGCGTGTTGTATTATTTTAAATTTTCTTGTATTCTACAGGCTGAAATCCAAAAACTGGTTCAATCTGATTCTTCTCTTACAAATATTGAGGTTGTAGAAAAGTATTTTTGACCTCAATATAAGAGTCATGTAATTGGACTTGGTGGAGGGATAACGGCTAAAGATTTTAAGGTGGGAACTCTTCAAAGGCTGCATTGTTAGATAAATTGAATGCACGTGAAAAAGAAAATGAATCACTAGAATGACGCATGGATGAGTTAGTGAACAAATGTTAACTCATGGATGAGCTGGAGAGTAAATATGAACAGCTTGGTAGAGTACTACTTGGTTAGCCTTCAACACCTGCGTCTTGAAGTTATGAATAGATAGTACCATTAAACAGGTTAGTACATCGATTTTTTTTTCTCTTTGTGGTGTACTCAAGATGCATAGAAGGACTTCGAATGCTCAATTTTTTCCATAGTTTCTTGTTCTAACCTGCTTGCTATTTACCATGTACAATTGATCCAAGTATCAACATCCTAATTGCCTCCAGTAGAGTGCAAAATCAAGTCCCATTGCATAGTGAATGTTGTATTTTAATTGTTACAAGTTTTACTCTTCATCTGGTAATTTAAACAAGCATAACCTATGTTTTTATGTTTTAGGTGAAGGTAGTGTTCTATTCGGAGGTTCCTAATGGTACCATTTTTCAATAGATGGAAGCCATATCTAAATGATCATGTTGTCTGTCCGTTGTATTTCAGCATATATATAAACACCTTTTTTCTAGTACCACGATTTTTGTCGCATTCTTTCATAGTGAATATTATATTGCTTTTCAAAAATATAGTATATGTTATGTTCTCAGTGAATCCTTGATTACCTAAAGATCCTTGTTTGCGACAAAAATATTACCAAACATAATACTAATCCGAACATATATAGTACATACAATCCTGGACAAAATTTCAACAACTTTATCATCCGTCTTATTACCAAGTAAAACATCATCAAAATGCCTCACATCTTTTTTCTGCAAAGCCATTTTCTGCGCAAATGCTCTTTTGTAACTAACCATTTCATTTATCACTAATTTTAAGCAATTATAATATCGATATCTAACTACACACAAGTAGCTATCCAATACATCCAAGAGCTCCTACTCAGTCACAACCAGATCTGAAAGTAGACATGAGACCAATAATCCTTGGTGGGCCTTAAACACTACAAACAAAAGCTATCTCTTTTGCAATGGCATTTGACTCTGTACTCCTTTGTTCAAAAAATCTCATATTTCTCATCCACAGACAGTGTACAAATTCTGTGTGGACCATTTTGAAAACTTGAGCTGCTTGTGTCTTGCCCTTCACACACCTTATGACTTCGGTATGATATTGGTCCCATGGCAGGGATTGAATAAGCTTGGCGTTGATCTACGGCCTCTACATGCTAACCCTTCTTGTCTTAATTCTCAATGTTGGCATGCCTAATTTATCCATGTTAATTATTCTCTTACAGTCAACTGTTAGTTGATTAAATTATCCACTGAATCCCTTCTTGCAGCATGAATGCTTCATTTGCCATTGTGTCTTCTAGTTGATTACTTATCTGTCTCTATGTACTATATTTGCATGTGTTGTTCCTTTAAGTATACGCATCTACCCTATTTTTTGTATATTCCCATAGTATTTTCCAATCCTTATTGATCATCCTTGTTAGGCCTAATGAATCTTATTCCACCGACTCTTGATATTGGCAACTCTGGAATGTTTTCATGTTCTGCTTCGTTCATATTAGAGATGTTATTGTAGCAAGAAGAAATTATATTATGCCTCCCTCTTAGAAAAAAAACTAAGTTGGTGCCTTTGGATGTTCTCTCTAATTTGGTCTAATGGTTGTTATACTTTTTCTTGTGTGATTTATTTGATGAATTGGCAGTCTGCTTCCCAAAAGATGGCCTATCCAAAGTTTGCAAGGTTAAAATAACTTTAATTCATATATGTATACTCTCTGTTCTGTTTGAAACTTCTTAATTATTTCCTATAAGAAAATTAAAGTGCAGTTTCAACTTTAAAAAGCTGCTTATTTCATGGGACGCTACAAATATCTCTTCTAACTCCTATTCCTCTCTCTTATTATGTATTTTTCTACTACTAATATCTTATTAAGACTACTAATTAGCTTACAAGTCGCGTTAGTGTTTCTTTTTCCTTATGAGAAGTAAATAATGAAGAGATAATCCAATACCTCAGTAATTACCAAAACAGAATACCATATGTTTGCATAAAATGGGTCATAGTCGTACATTTTTCCAGATGAGAAGTCAAATCTGATACAAATAGATAATATCTCTCTAAATACTTACCTTAATAGTCCCACATTTTTATCATAATAATACAGCATTGATCTTACTTTTTTGGTATGAGAAGTCAGATATTAAGCTAATAAAACTCTACAAATACTTACAATAACAACATCCCATATGTGCTCTAGCTGATCTTCTTTAATTTTTGTCCATCAGTGCACCCGTAATGAAAGCATATTACGATAACGAATTAAGATACCCAAGTGTCTCACAGATTAGCCATAATTCTTTCCAACAACTCGATTTTGGTGAAGTAATATTTAACTTTTCTGTAGGTTTGAGTTGTGCAACATTTTTACAAATGTTATTTCTTCTAACTTTTTTTGCATTTTCAGACTCACATGCACCTGCGAATTAATTCATATCGGATATAAAGAAAAGTTTCATCACACCAAAAATAACAAAAAAAAAAAATAGTTTGGGACACTAAATGCTTAATTCATTTGTTTGAGGATCTTGCATCAGTTCGACTTCTTGAGAGCAGGTAACATTATCTTTAGCTGGATCAAAACCAGGAGGTACACGATCAATATTTTGTACTCGATCATTTCGATAAAATCTTGTTTAGACTTTTGCTTATTGGAGTTCTTTTTTCAGCCCTTACTCTTACAGATCCCAAAGGTTATAAGCTATTCCCTCGTCCCCTAATTGCTAAAGCACCAAGCGGAAGGTATGCAAGTTTATTAAGTGGAAGGTATGCAAGTTTTTTAGGCTTAACAGTTGATTTCATTCCAGAGTTTTAAATTTTTGATAGATCCATGTAAACCTAGTAGAAAAATCACATCTTCGTTAGTTCATCCAATAAGAGAAAAGTCATTAATCAAGTTTTCAATACTACATCCCTTTCTTTATATGAAAAATAAAAGTATTTTGTTTATCAATGATATTAAAATGTACAAAGACTATAGGTACAACTACCAAGATAAAACAGTATTCACTAGAACAAGACTAGCTTTCTTGAATAAAAAATGACATGAATTAAACATTTTGAAAGTTTATAATTTCGAAATATCGACAACCTAACTAATACATCTCAAAATAGTTACAGGATTTGGTCAGCCTACGATTAGAATATCAGTTTCAGAAGATGGATATTATGAAAGAAGCTTGACAAAAAAAATAATTAATCACAAGTCACTCTGAATCTACGCATAAAATCCCAACAAACTTCAATTTTTTTAAGTACAATTTACATGTAAATATTGAATACTACGTTACTACTAAAAAATAGTCCATATATAAGCACCAACAAGAAAATCACGAAGAAAATACTTGAAAATAAAAAATAAAACATCAAGGGTATTTTAAGGATCAAATTCAACACCATAGTACAATAAATTGAGAACTCAAAAATAAAACATGAATATAAAGTCCGAACTGCCTCCTAGATTCCTTGAAGCTATGACGAATCGTCATCCTCTTTATCACCAACATCAAAAGAATCACGAGCTTTGACCTTTTGTACAATATGACATCCATTATTTGTAAGATCATCAGCATAAAACACTCGTGATTCTTGATTGGCTAAAATAAAAGTCTCATTCATTTTCATTAATGACTTGCAGTTGACACTTACGAAGTCATATTCATCTAGTTTAATTACCATTTGTTGATCATATACGTCAAACCACTCACATCGAAATAAAAACACTCTTCTCCCACCAGAAAAATTGTAATTCAAGAATCTCTGTTAACTCTCCTCAATAACCAATATTTTTATTCTCTTTATCTGTCTCAAACTACAACCACCCTGCAATTTTGAGTTCCCAAAACTTTATCATGATCTCACACATGAAATTCATATCCATTAGTAACATAGCTTTTTTAACATGTCACATATGGAAGAGGACCACGTGACAATGAGAGCAACTCTTTTATCTTCTTACTCTCATCGTGTTTGTGCAATTCCACAAGCTATCAAATTTAAGTACATTGTTTAGAAATTATTATTCATTAATTTATATAATATATACAAATGCTTAACTTCTCACCATTAATTTGAACCATCTAAAGAATTGTCTATTCCATTAAATTTATGAAATGATTTTTAGATGTATCTATTGAAATTTGAGAAAATTCTCTGCAAATAATTTGAAGTATAACATGTCATTTTATGGGAGGATATTGAAAATATAAGAGTAACTTATTTGACTCAGTCATTACTTACTCGAGAAATAGTTGAATTTCATCATAGTTCTTCAAAATATAAAAATCTACAAGCTCAAATTCGTTTGAATCAAGATTGATTGGTTTTCCACCCTCAAACGTTTTTTGGGCTGAGAAAATTTTTTTAAACCTCCATCAGATTCAATAGAACCACCATCATAATTCCTTTCATTGCGAAAAAATATTTTCTCCATATTTTGCAAATATCTTGAACATATGGTTATACATTCAAATGATATGTATCCCTGTGCAATAAAACCTTCTGGTCGAGCCATGTTACGAATAAATTCTTTTAGAAAGTATAGTCATGGCTCTACCGGATGCATCCATCGATATTGGATAGGTCCAGCAATCATATCTTCATTAGCTAAATGAATTGGCAAGTGGACCATGATATCAAAAAATGCAGCGATGAAGACCTTTTCTAACTTGCACAAAGATATTGGAATTTGGCCTTCTGTTTGATCTAGCTCATCTACTCTTAGACATTTTGTTCCAAGTATCTTAAAAAATATTGACAACTCAATAAGTGGTTCAACAACAGATTTGTAGAGCATACCACGTAAAGCAAGTGGAAGTAAATGTTGTAAAATAACATGGTAATAATGGCTTTTCAATCCTAAAAGTTTCCGATCTTTAAGGTTGATACATTGAGAAATATTTGATGAAAACTCATCTAGGACCTATAAATTCTTTAAGAAAGTAAAGAATTTGTTCTTCTCTGTAGGAGATAATGTGTAACTTGCAGTAGGTAACTCATATTTATCCCCGGTCTCTATCGGATGCATAATTCCTTCTTTATCTTCATTGCTTGCAAATCCAATCGAGAATTCAAGGTGTCTTTGGTTTTTCCTTTGACATTTAAGATTGTCCCAAAAATATTTTCGCAAATATTCTTCTCAATGTGCATCACATCTAAACTATGTTGCAACAATAGAGTATTCCAATAAGGAAGATCAAAGAAAATATTCTTCTTGTCCCAGTTATCAGCCATATTCTTGTGTGATATTTAAATCTTCTTCCATGGATCCTTTGATTCTGCTAGACATTCTAAATCACCTACTTCATCAATAATATCATTACCATATAACATTTTTTGCCTCATTTGTGTCATTGAATGAATCTTTATCCTTCCTCTATTTGTGATTAAGAGGAAGAAAGTGTCTATGATGCATATAACACTCCTTTTGACCATTTACCAACCTAGTTGAAAGAGTTTCTTTATTGCACCACGGGCAAGCTAATTTTCCTTTGGTACTCCATCCTAACTAAATTCCATATGTTGGAAAATCATTAGTTGTACATAACAAAGTTACATGTAGCATAAATTTTGTTTAGCTGACGCATCAAAGCTCTCACAAACTCCAGTTTCCCGTAATTCTTTTACTTCATCTTTGAAAGGTCGGAGATAAACATCAATTGCATCCCTGGTACATTCAGGACAAGGAATAAGCATCAATATAAAAGATAAAAATAAAATTTTCTTGTTTTATGCATAACCAAGGTGACAAATTATAATGAATAAGTACGACAGGCCAAATGCTACATGGAGTTTTCAAATTTTTAAATGGTTGAAAACAATCACTAGCAAGTTCAAGTCGAAGATTACGAGGCTCATTACCAAAAGATGGATGAATTTCATTAAGCCTCTTCCACGCAACTGAATAAGCTGGGTGCCTCATTATTCCATCATCAACTCTTTCATCATGATGTCATCTCATCAAAGAAGATGTTTTTGAGGACATACACAATCTCTTAAGTCTTGACTTTAGAGGAAAATAACTTAAAGTCTTTCATGGTATTATTTTACTATGTTTACATTGTGTTTCCCCATTGCGTTTATTTTCCTTCCATCTAGATGCGCCACACACTTTGCAAAATTTGAGAATATCATCCTTCGAGTATAACATGCAATTGTTCTTACACGCATCTATATTCTCATAAGAAAGTCCAGGATTTCGAATTACCTTCTTTGCCTTGTAATATGAATATGGGAAGTTTGATCTATTAGGCAATAAATCTTCCTTTAACATCTTCAACAACATTGTGAATGAAGCATTACTCCATTGGCCAACAGTTTTAATATGAAGTAACTTAATTAAAGTAGAAATATTTCTTGCTTTCGAACCTTCATATAATGGTTGTTCATAACCATTTAATAGGCCATAGAATAATTTTGCTTCAGGATTTGGTTCTACCTAAAAAAAATCATCACTTTTAGTATTCATATTCTCTTTAGTGATATCGGTGTGTAAATACCTGAAGAGTTCATGCATTTAATATCATCATCATCATTTTCAGTGTTATTGTTCTCTACGGATTTAGAATCTGACTTTTTCACATAACCTCTCCCCGTGATGATACAAAAAAGTGTAACACTAAATTATTCCATACACTAATAGATATTACCTAACCATCTCACGAGTTTTGGAATATGCATTACAAATGTTGAGGCACGGACAACATATTTCTTGTGTTTCTCCAAATTTTGTAAATGCATAATTCAGAAATTTCTCCACTCCAATGATGTAAGCATTATCAAGTCTATCTTGAACAAGTTGCATGCATTCCTTAATAGGTGCCATAATCTTCATTCGACCAAAGATATAATAAATACACCAACATAAGTAAGAACAAACCATTTATTGTTTAAAAGTTGAAGACGACCTCTTTCTGAAAGATTCTAGGTAAGTTTTACAAAACTAATTGTGTGATTTTAATTAATTATTTGTTTAGTGATTGCTGCAATTGTAAATTTATACTTTGTTCATGTTTATTTACAGAATTAGATAATTAGTATGTCTTATTTGGTAGTTAATTAATTTGGAGATATTTAACATTGGAGCTATGTTTCATTTATAACTTTTGAGATAGATGGTGGATATATATATATGTGTGTGTGTGTGTGTGTGCGCGTGTGTATAAATATATATATATATATATATATATATATATATA
>NC_028637.1:29463198-29471885 GCF_001406875.1 Solanum pennellii | reverse complement strand
ATATATATATATATATACATATATATATATATATATACATATATATATATATATATATATATATGTTATGCATTTATTTTAAAAAATATGACAAGGGATTTAAGAGAGTTGATACAACTCAATTCTTTTGTAAGTACAATAACTAGTCATCATTTGAATGAACTAACTAGCATGCTAAGATTATTAGTCAATTCAATTACTATCTGTCACTTAAGAAAGACATACGATCATAAGACATTTTATATTTAAATGTATCTTAATATTGGTTACTCTTTTAGATAGGAGATTCATTCAATATATTCTATTACTTTTCTGAGAATATCGAAACTCTTTACTATTCGTAAATCGTCGTTTAGGACTTATAAAAAATTTAAGGACTTTGTTACTAACTATGATCTGTTTACTTTAGTTTTTACCATAAGGGACTACAATTTTCATACCTAACATATCATTAGTAAGAACAAATCCTCAAACAGTAAGATCATTAGTTTCTTACCTTATTCCTTGTGAAGAATTATTTTTTAATGTAATGCTCGCTATGGAGTAGGACATTGGACATGTATTAGCAAGCAAGCTGGATAATGAATTCTCAAAAAAGGTACAGTTATATTCAGGTAATTGAGAGCATGTCAAATTTTCGAAATATAAATGACTTGGTAGAAACACTTTATCCCGGTTTATAAGGGATATGCAAATTGACAAGGTCTTCTAAATTGCAAAAAAAATGGAGAAACAAGATCTGGATGTAAATTTCAGATGACATCCTAAAGCGTAGGAGTTAGAGGTCTTGCTAAAATTGATATCCAACATTGACGCAAGTATTCTGTACAGAATGATGTACACAAGTAAAGAAAATGTCTATGTCAAAGAATGTTATGGAGCAATTGGAAAATAAAGATCAGGTTATCAACTATTGGCCCTAGAAATTGACTTAGAGGACTACCTACTAAGAACATGGGCTTTAGTGTTGGCCCTTAATAATGTCAATCTTACTATAGCTAGCATAAACATGAAATGATATCAGTTGGTTACCGGTGTCTTTATAATTGGCAAATGAAAACAAAGAACCACCTTTTCCTACATTATCTAGAAGCTTTTGACATCTGGAGTTTATCTTTAACATTTTTGAATTGAGATGGGTTAACTCAGAATTTGATAGAGGCATTTGTGAATTGGAGTCGCTGGAAAGTTGATAAGACCATCAAGAAGATGTTGATGATACCTGCTGGCATGTTTTGGGAGCCTTCAGAATGAGAGAAACACAAAGTATTCGGAAAAATTAAAAAGAACACTAGGACAAAAGGGAAATTAACTAGGACAGAAGATAAGTTTTATTATACTTGTGGATATATAGACTAATGTTACCAAATTTTTTTTAAAAAACAAATAGCATAGAATCAATTTTAAATCAATTCTGTCGACTTAAATTGCTAACCTAAAATTCCATACAAGAACCAAATTACAATCAGAAACCTATTCGGTACATAAATTTATTCATTCATGTTCACGTCCATTTTCTGAAAAATTGTTCCCTTTTTGCTTATTAGAATAAACTATAGGTGAGTAGACCAAAGATGGATAAGATACTCGTTTTTTCATGTTAAATAGACAACAAGCAACGAGCAAATGTCAGGCAAACAATAACTATATTTATCATGACCAAACTGTTTAATGAAAAATAGATCAAAGGAAGTGAAGTTCTTTGAACAACAAAAATAGGAAGACATAAAAGCACCAAACTACGAAATCACTAGAACATTAATCTTCAATTTGGCTTAAGACTTCCTAAATGTATTGCTTAGTTATTTCCATTATATTTATTCGGCAAACCTCGTGTTTCAATTTACTTCAGCTACAACATATGAGAGAAACAATCAACGCTACACACAATTCATATTTTTCTCATTTACAAATTAAAATATTATATCATGGAGACATATGGAAGTTTTATCCACAGTTAGATTTAAAACAAACACCAATCCATTGAGTAAAAAAATTTAAATGCGTAAGATATAACACATAATGAAATTCATTTATACATGTTCAGAAGTAGAAAGTTACCTTGATGAGAAGAACACTCTAAGAATCTGTTTATCAGTAGCAATTGACAAGAGCAGTACAACCAGGTGACCAAGCTTGATGAACGAAAAGTGTTGAGCATTGAAGACGAGAGGTTGTACTTCTTCATTTGACACGTGCCACTGTTGAATAAATTTTCAAATCCTAAAAAATTTCCTTCTGAATATATTATAATTAACAAAAGACGATTCTGTGAATATCATATTACTATAAGGTTACAGCTAATCACCTAAGGACCCTTAACAATACTTCACCTTCTATTAGCAGTAGCTAAAGTAGCAGTTCAGCAAGTAAAACAACAGGTTAGCAGGTAAAGCTGCATGTTAGAAGGTAAACCAGTAGGTTAGTTAAACATCTAACTGTTGGGTTTTAAAAAGGTATGAAGAGTTTCGACTTTTATGAAGAGTTGTGACTTTTATCAAATGTTGTGATTTTTATGAAAAGTTGTGACTTTTATGAAAGATGACGACCTTTCTGAAAGCTTGTGACTTTTCCAAATGTTTGTGACCTTTCCGGTAAGGCAGAATAAGAACCTTTTCGCACTACCCTTTGTTTTCTATAAATTGAGGGATTTCCTCTCATGTTAATATAGAATTCATTGACCTCTTCGTCAACTACTAAATCTTGCATTCTAAATGTACTTTACTGCCGTTGAGTGGTTCACTGACACCGGAGTTTATTTTATCTATACTCTGGTGATTGAGATCATTTTATTCCAAATCAAACCTCGGATACTAAAGGGGAATAATTTCCTTAAGGGGACACTGTGAGTTTAGTAGACTTGATTTTTTTCCTATTAAAATTTTTCCAGATTCTGGTACATGTTTTATAAATTTTAGATTTCTGAATTAATTTAAATTCTTCTATTCTTTGGTTCTTCACTGGTTCATTAGACTTGGTAACTTCGTGTTTCTGCAAAGTTTGTTGAAATCAGTAAGATTCTTTAGACACATATTAACAACAATTCTTCTTTAAGAAAACTATTTCGTACTGTTTCTGATTCTAGTTTCGCTACTAGTTTTAATTTTCTAGTTGTGAAAATATTCTTAAACTTTGTTTTCTTACAAAGATGTTCAAAGTTTTGTTCTAAGTATGTTTGAAATACAAGATGAACAACAATCTTAAGGAAATTATTATATTGTTAGTATTTTTTGTATGCTGCTGATTGAGAGAATCTGATCATGTAAGTAAAAGATAAATGCATTACTTCTCCAAAATTCGTTGCTTTGTTGAGCAACGTCGAAGTGAGAATGTAAACAGAAAATTTCTATGGTATTCCGTTTAAATATTACCAGGTAATTTTCTTATTAAATTATCAAAGGAGGAAAATAGTTTCTAAGAGTTATCATATTTTTTTAATTTTTTTTATTATGTGTATCTTTGGGTAAACATCTGCAAACCATATGTTGTGGATTGAATTTTACTTCGCAAATATTGTTTCTTTTAAAATTCTTTAGTTTGCAAAAATGAGAGATGCATATTTTTGTTTCATAAAATAGTATGTCAAAACTTTATAGTTGGAAGACTATTTGATAAGAAAAACATTTCTATGTGATAAAGAATATGTGTTATTCTGTTTGGAGGAAAAAAAACTTTTGTAGTTTTGTACTCAATGAGAAATGTTAATTTGTCTGATTTTTGTAGACAAAAAACTTTTTTTTTATTCTGGATTAATTGGACTATGCAATTGGTTTGAAGAATATGAAAACTTCACATAATAAGTTAGTGTTGTACTTTTGATTTTCTATAAAATACAACGTAATATAGAAATAAATTGTACAATTTTTTTGTCCTTATTGTTAGTATTTAAAATACTAAGTGTATGTCTATTATGATAGAGGAAAAATATCAGTGATTTACAATTTGTGATTTTGTGTCTCTACGGAATGAACCTTGACATGTGTAAACATTGTCAAAGAGAATTTCAGCACTATAATTCTTTCGTAGAATAATGTTTTCAACATTAATGTATATAGAAAAACTATTTTAAAATACTTGAAAATATTTTTGAGATCACATTTGAAATGTGGGGTTTTTTTGCTTATAATTAGACTTGGTGTCTAATTTAAAATTGGAGCAAAAGATATGAAATTCAATGATACTTTTGTATTGTGTTATACCAACAAAATTCTTAGAGTATATTGGTATTGTGGTTGTTGAGTTTCTCTATTACTAGTATATAGTATGACTAGTATGAAACATCCTAATTATATATATACTTGTTCAAAATAATTGTATTCTTTTATTAAAGAAAAATATCACTTAAAATGTTGTGATTTTTCATGAAAAGATATGTCTATTATAATAAAAGTAAATATAGACATGAATATTTGTGAATAGTCATTTGTTATGGTTTTGTAAAAATAACATTTGGTCTATATTGTCTTTATTGAACCTGATTAAACTTTTTTCATGGGTAGTTCTATAACAATCATTTTGAAAGTTATGGAAATGTCCTTCTGAAAGGGACATTTGACAATCTAAACAAATGTTTGTATCACACAAAATTGTAAGAAATAGGAACAAAATATTATTGAGGAAAAAGCTACCTTGCGAAGAGCGTTTCAAACTCAATGTTTTTATTTGTTCTTACTTGCATGAGTCAATGTTTGTGACATGAACACTTGGGTAATGTCAATTACAAAACCATGTAAGGGAAACTGATCAACTTAGAAGTTTTGCCTAACTTTTAGTGCAATAAATGAAAATGTCAAGTTTTTGTTGAATCTAAGTATGTTGAGCATTATTATAAATCATTAAAAGGAATTCTAATCCCTTAGAATTGATTTACGCTGACATTTGTGATATGAAGTTAACACAGTCTCATGGTGGGAAAAAATATTTGTTACTTTTATTGAGAATTGCATTATAAATTATTATATCTATTTGCTGAATGGTAAGGATGAAGCAATAAAAATGTCTAGACAATGTAATCTCGAAGTTGAAAATCAGTGTTAAAAAAAAAGTGATAAATATGGAGAGTATAAATCTCATTGTGCAGAAATATGTTTGGAAAGGGGAATATCCATCAAACTACTGCCATATTCACCTCAATCTAATGAAAAACCAAACGCTGAAAGAAATGATGGATGCATTATTTATAAGTTTGGGTTTACACAAAACATGTATGGAGGAACTATCCTTTAACTTGTATGGAAGAACTATCCTTACTTCAAAAGGGAACAACAAAAAGTTGTCTTTTTAGAAAGAAATCTATTTTGTTTGATAAGAATACAATCTTTTCCATATGAGAAATGGAAAGGAAGGAAATCCAACTTGAAATATTTCAAAGTGTGGGGGTATATAGTCAAAGTCCAAGTTCCTATTCCTAAAAGAATTAAAATAGAACTGTGACTGTGGACTGTAAAATTAGACTTGATTTTTCTAGAAAAGGGTCTAAAAGTCCTAGGAAATGAAGAGACTAATGTACTTAATAAAGAGATTCAGAGCTTAGTAAATGTTAAAGGACATTTACTTCCTTCGAATATGATTTTGTAACATTTCCTTTGTCTTCTGTAGACTCATTCTCTGGAAAGATAGTGTCAATAAACAATATTGGAAGTTAATTAATCTTCTCAAGAAAATAAACCTTTGGGTTCAAAGTGAATCTTTAGAAGGAAAATAGCAGCTAATGGAAATGTTGAAAAATATAAAGCAAGACTTTGTGTCAAAGGCTTTAGACAAAAAAAAACATCAAGGTTTTCATCTTGTCGATATATATACTCATTAGTAATTAGAATTACATCCATTTGGATGCAAAAATTATTAGTGTGGTATATGACCTCCAAATTCATAAAATTAATGTGAAAAAGAACTTTCTTAAATGTAGAATTGGAGGAAGAAATTTACATGGAACAACCAGAGTGTTTATGTTCCTGGTAAATAAAAGAAAGTGCGTAAACTTGTTAAGTCACATTATGGAAGCACCCAAACAATGGCATAATTTGATCAAACCATGTTGGCAAATGGATTGAAGAATGATGGAAGTGATAAATGTGTTCACATTAAAATCATAAGGTCATTGTTTATTTGTATATTGGTGATATGTTGATCATCAATAGAGACACTAATGGCATAAATTCTACTAAATGTATGCTATAAAGCAAGTGGAATGAAAATTATTGGAGTTGCTTATGCAATCTTAGACATAAGAATTCATAGAATTTCATAATTTTTATCATTTTCACGGACTCATTGCATTGAAAAATTACTTAACTAGTTCAAATATTTGTATGTCAATATTGTCAAGTCTCCAATAAATATGACATTTGCATTTCAAAAGAGTGAAAACAAAAGTGACTCACAATTGCATTGTGCTAGAGCTTTGGTAAGCATGATGTATATCATATAGTGTGTGCAATCAGATATAGCATTTGCTATTTTAAACTGGTCGGTTCAGAAGTGATCCCAAATAAATTCATTAGATGACAATAAATAAAGTTTTGGAGTATTTAAATAATACTTAAAACAATATCCAACAATACTGAAAGATATGGTGATGCAAATTGAATCATCGGACGATTGAAGTAAAATTCACGAGTGGATATGTATTTAGTATTGGTAGAGGAGCACACTGTTAGAAATATTTCAAAAGAGACATGTATCGCTAGCGCTACAATGATCTTTGAGCTAGGTGCTATAGATAAGGTCGGTGAATAAGTTGAAAGACTCCGACTTTTTGGATAGATATTCTATTTTGGCCCAAACCATTGGCATTAGTATGCATACACTTTCACAGTCAAGATGCAATAGGTAGGGCATGGAGCATGACGTATAACGGAAAGTATCGTCATAGATATCATTGACATGATACCGTTAGAAAACTACTCTCTAGTGGAATTATCAGAATTGACTATGTAAAGTCAAAGGATGATGTGTTAGATCCACTTACAAAAAGGTCTAACTAGAGAGGAAGTTAAAAGATCATCTAAGGGAATGAATTTATGGCTTAGGACAAGTCATCATGGCAGTAACTCTATCTAGTATACTGGAGATCCCAAGAGATAGATTCAAGGAGAAAAACAAAGTTGTCAATGACGGTTCAATATTGTCAACAAACTCAATTCATTCTCATGATGAAGACAATGCTCAGGGACAAGAATAACACATTAAGGCTTGTTAATGAGTTAATAAAGCTTAATGGTTTTAATGATTTGCTATGTTTTGCAAAGTTGACCAAATAGTGTATCTACGCAATAACACGGTTAGGAATCACCTTTGTGAGTGTGAAGTGTAAGACGCTTTAGAGAAGATGCTTGTCAAAAGCCTATCTCTCTTTAGACTCATGAAACCTGGAGGTTTTCATGGCTAAAACGAACACAACCGTAAGAACCATAAACGGTAAAGGGTTAAATTTGTGACATATGATTGTCTAGGTATACACCAATGTTCGACGGTTCAAAAATATCTCATCTACCGATTGACCGAGTATATCCGACATGTGTTCACTACGGAAAGTCCAAGGGGAAACCTACTTATCCAGATGCAATTAATTTTTCCTTGTAAAGTACACATACTTGTTCGTTTCTCTGTCTTCGAGTCATTCCCCATTCATGGGGGGGGGGGATTGTTGGGTTTAAAAAGGTGTGAATGGAAAATAAAGAGTTGCGACTTTTATGAAAAGTTTTGACTTTTATCAAATGTTGCGACTTTTATCAAAAGTTGTGACTTTTATAAAAAGTTGTGACTTTTATTGAAAGTTGTGACTTTTATGAAAGGTGACGACCTTTCTGTAAGATTATGACTTTTCCAATGGTTTGTGACCTTTTCGGTAAGGCACAATAAGAACCTTTTCGCACTACCTTTTGTTTTCTATAAATTGAGGTATTTCCTCTCATTTTAATATAGAATTCATGGAATTCTTCTTCAACTACTAAATCTAGCATTTTAAATGTACTTTACTACCGTTGAGTGGTTCGCTGACACCAGAGTTTTTGGTATCTATACTAAGGTGTTTGAGATCATTTTACCCTGGGAGGTTATATTCCAAATCTAACCTCGAATACTAGAGGGGAATAATTTCCTTAAGGGGACACTGTGAGTTCAAGTGACTTGATCTTTTTCCTATTAAAATTTTTCCAGATTCAGGTACATGTTTTACTAATTTTTAATTTGTGAATTTATTTAAGTTCATCTATTCTTTTGTTCTTCACTGGTTCATTAAACTTTGTAACTTTGTGTTTCTGTAAAGTTTGTTGGAATCAGTAAGATTCTTTAGACACATATTAACAACAACTCTTCTTTAAGAAAAATATTTCGTATATTTTTTTTAATCTGTTTCTTGTTCTAGTTTCACTACTAGTTTTAATTTTCTAGTTGTGAAAATGTTCTTAAACTTTGTTGTCTTAGAAAGATGTTCAAAGTTTTGTTCTAAGTATGTTTGAAATACAAGATGAACCACACTAACAACACAAGCTGGAAAAAACTAAGACGGCAACACTACAGATGAACCAAATCTTTTTATCATATGCTAAATGTAACGACCTGTTTAGTCGTTTTGAGCAGCCGATTTTATTTCTGGAAAAACTGGCTGAGACGAAGGATCCCACGACGGGCCGTCATGGGCACGACGGACCGTCGAGGGGGTCTCGTTCCAAAACACTTAGAAT
>NC_028637.1:29462321-29462852 GCF_001406875.1 Solanum pennellii | reverse complement strand
AATTAGGGTAAAAGAAAAGAGGGTTTTGAAATATGAAAAACAGAAAGAACATAGAGAGGGAGAATAACGATCGAGAGAGAGAGGAGAAACGATCGAGAGAGAGAGGAGAAACGAAGAGGATAGCAAGGATTTTGAGGATTTGCTTGCTTGATCACGAAATCTTCGGTGGAGGTAGGTTATGGTTTATGCTATTCGTAGTAAACTCTTAATAGCGAATGATATGTATTGGGTAGTATTGTAAACCCTTCTATATGCTTTATTGTATGCTTGTATGAATGTGATTATAAAATTGTGATAAAATAAGCATGATGAAGCTGTTGAATCCTAAATCTTGAAAAACCCTAATCTACCTTGTTAATGAGATTGATGATGCCTTGGTATAAAAGAAGGCTTGATGAACTAAAGTAATGGGAGTAGTGGAGCGGGTGTCACGAACCGACACGTAGAATTAGGGGATCGGGTGTCACGAACCGACACGTAGAATTAGGGGATCGGGTGTCACGAACCGACACGTAGAATTAGGGGATCGGG
>NC_028637.1:29453337-29453923 GCF_001406875.1 Solanum pennellii | reverse complement strand
ATTTGTCAAGG
Organism: Solanum pennellii; assembly: GCF_001406875.1. Classification (NCBI taxonomy): domain Eukaryota; kingdom Viridiplantae; phylum Streptophyta; class Magnoliopsida; order Solanales; family Solanaceae; genus Solanum; species Solanum pennellii. The sequence continues at coordinate 29,453,912 of NC_028637.1, read as the reverse complement.
GATTCTCTTCTATTGCTTCCCAATTGAGGAACTTGACTAAGCAGAATGTTCCATTTGTATGGTCGGATGAATGTGAAGAAAGCTTTCAGGAACTCAAGACTTTGCTGACTACTGCACCTATCCTTACCTTGCCAGTAGAGGGTAAGAACTTCATTGTGTATTGTGATGCATCCTATTCTGGTTTGGGTGCAGTGCTAATGCAAGAGAAGAACGTAATTACGTATGCTTTGAGGCAATTAAAGGTGCATGAACGTAATTATCCGACCCAGGATTTGGAGTTGGTTGCGGTAGTGTTTGCACTAAAGCAATGGAGAAACTATCTATATGGGGTCAAGTGTGAAGTCTATACGGATCATCGTAGCTTACAGTATGTCTTTACTAAGAAAGATTTGAATTTGAGACACAGGAGGTGGATGGAACTACTGAAGGGTTATGATGTCACCATCTTGTATCACCCAGGAAAAGCTAATGTTGTGGCAGACGCCTTAAGTAGAAAAGCACGGAGCATGGGTAGTTTAGCTCACTTACAAGCTTCTAGACGCCCATTGGCTTGAGAGGTTCAGACTCTGGCTAAT
>NC_028637.1:29431259-29449192 GCF_001406875.1 Solanum pennellii | reverse complement strand
AGTATTGAGTTTTTATAAGTTATTTAATCGATTTTCATTAATGAGTTTTAAGTCTTCCGCATTATATTTTGTTATTTATGGTTGAAATGTTGGGGATTAGATTGGCTTGTTCGCTCACATAGTAAGATAAGTGTGGGTGCCAGTCGCGGCCCGTTTTGGGTCGTGACACTAAAGCAGGTCAACAACATATTATATACTTTGTTTTTTAAAAAACATTGCAGTTGTAGGCACTAACAGAAGATATCAAGTTATAAAAAATAATACAAGTTTCAATAGTCCATCGGCTAACACACAAATAAACAGAGGTGCACATAACGTACTCGATAAGAATACTAGTAAACCATCTAACAAAAGTATTGTAGATGTCGTAGGGGATCCTAAAAATCAATTGATAAGTGTTAGTACATTCATTATTTCTTGTTAGAGACACAAAATAGTGGACCAGGAATTTGAACAGTGAATTGTTACTCATTTCATGAAGACGAGGAACTAAGTATTAAAGTACATATTAGAGGCTATAATTTTTCCATTTCGTTTTTCCTCTTTTCCTACAAGACTTGTAAACTTCTGATCAATGCCTAAAAATGAAAATTTTTACCAATTTTTGTTGATAACAGTTTACTGTTCGAATTACTTTCCCTCTTTTATGAACTTAAACATTTGTTACTACAAAACATACATTCACTTCTAATTGAAAATTATGGTACACAAGTTATTGATACTTTTCAAGATTCTACTCACAGTCTGACTAACATTCTACATGAATATAAGTGGATCCTCCATCAACTATCTAACTAGATAAAAGTAGCCAAAGTGGACCACTCGCACACACAAACAAGTTAGGATGATTGAAATATCATTATGACTAATATATAAGTAAGTTCAAGAACACCAAAAGAAAACAAGAAAAATGCCTAGATGAAACCATTGTTGGGAAAACCCTAAAATAGAGAGAAAAAAATCACACCAAATCAAAAATTACACAAATAAATTCATAGTTATGATAATCAAATCACACATTGAAGAGATGGAAACACCAAGATGAGGTCATAATAGTCTCAATTGAAGCAAAGTCAAACCAAGTCGTAAGAACAAAAATACAATTTCGTTGTTCCCCAATTAAATCAAAGAGATGAAGATCATCTTTTTATAGCTTCTACAAGAGAAACGTGTCCTCTGTATATGCTAATTTCTCTAATAAAACTTGGTGAGACGCACATGATGTGGTCTGCTTAACTGATTTCATTCAAAGAGAACATGGGAGAGAAGGTTCTTGCGAATTTCCTGTAATGGTTCCTGAATTTTCTCCAACCATCGTTCAATTTACCATGAATATCTAAGAGACGTGTGCCCAATGAGAATTCAGTTCAATTCTAAGAGAAAAAGATGGAATGAAGAGACATTTTGAGTCTATGTTATCTATTTTGGAGAAGTGGGAAGAGTGTGTTTTTGGTGAAATTTTTTTTAAAATTTTAGTAATATTTTTAGTATATAAATAATTGGATATTAATTATTTTAATGTATGCATATATTTATTACAATGCTAATATTAAATAAAAATGGATCTTTAACAACTGAAAAAAATAGTGTTGCTATAAATGCACTTTTAACGACCGGAATCATATCCCTTTGTTAAGAATTGGTCGTTAAAAGCACAGTTTCTTGTATTCTCTAATGCTCGGTGGGAGAGGAGTAACGACACAGGCAGGCACAATACTCTACATCTTGCAAATTTTAATCAAGTTTCTAGAGTGTGCTTGAAGATAGTGTGTAGTGTGTTCCTTCCCGCTAAACACTTGACTGATGTGACTCAGGATAGGGTGGGGTTAGTTTACATGTTGATGAAAGGAATGCCTATTAATGTGGGGACTATTTTGAGAAAAAACATTATAAAGTTTCGGAATAATTTGAGGTGGGGATTCTGTTATGGGGGTTAAATAACTATTTTATGAGGAGTCATGATATTGAGGAAGAGGAGTTGGAAATGAGTGTTGCTCGGCACCAAGAGTTGACGGCTAATTTGTGGATGTCACTCGCGCAAAGGCACTATACACACCGCATATGTCAATCCTTTCGGCTCAAGACAAGCAAGCTCGTGCTGACAATATTATGGCATGCATGTTTGTTATGGCTGAGTTGCAGTAGCGAATTGGAGGCCGCTCAGTCAGTGATGATGCAATGGAGTCTTTGTCAGAATATTATCCATTGATGGATAGAGCCACACATCTATGCAATACTAGTCCAGCCTTTTCGGAGACTGTGGACGATAATGAGCCCACTGCTGATGAGGCAATGGATGATGAGGAGGAAAATGACGCGTTGGATGAGGCGAATTCCTTAATGATGTTTGATCGTGGCGACGACGAGTCATAGAGGCCCCAGGGAGTATTCCTACCCTTTTACATTGTTTTGCTTATGAATTGAGGACAATTCTTATCTTTACAAGTGTGAGGTAGGGGTATTCTCTATGTATATTGTTGTTTACCGCTTTATCGAGTTTAGTTTTAGTCTTTAGTTGTTTTTGTTATTTTTGCTTTTGGGTTCCTCAGAGTTTGTTTTCGGTACTTTTACTGATGATTGTCCCATTGAACTGTATATGATTATTTTACTTCTTTATCGAGTCCTAGAGTCATTTTAGTAGTGACAATTCCCAATGATAGATGGATGATAACTGTCTTAAGGGAAAATCAATCACATAGAGGAGTTGGATAGACAAAACCAACCTTTGTTTTTTGAAGCTATGTCCTTATAAGTTAGCCAAACTTCATGGATAGTTATTCTTGGAAAAATTCAATGACTTGTTGACCTTTTAATTAGCATATGGTCTTAAGTTTCACTCAAATGTTGAAATAGCGGCTTAATTGTTTATTAATTGTGTAATGCAACTATATGAGCATTTTATATGTATCATAATGCCATGTGTGGTGAGATTTGAATGGTTCTTTCTTAATTTGACATCTACAACTTTCCTTGTGTGTGTTGAATGAGTAACTTATATGACTTAAGGAATGTGATTGAGACATTTCATTATGATAGCGAATTATTTACTCTGCTTGTATGTCTACCATTAAATTACCCCCTTGTGAAGGTCCATTGAGCCTTTAGCCTTTTTAATTTGATTAATCACATGATAAGCAGAAACCCATTGTTTCATACCATGTCTATTTATCCTCTTAAAGTCCTTAATTCACAAGAAGGATTGAAAAATAAGATAGAATGAGATAAGGATGAATTGCTACATTATATGGAAAAGAAAACCCTAATTTGGCCTTGGTACTTAGTGGCAATGTGTACCTCGACTGAAAACAAGGGTCCCTAATTTAGGACTATGCTCAAAACATTGGCCCTGATCCTATCAGGGGTAATGTGCACCTTACTCGGATGAAAAGTCTAAAGTTTGGGTGGCTAGTGCAAAAGTATTTTAAAAAATGGAAAAGAAACAAAATTTCATGGAGCAATAATGGGGTATTTAGTCATGAAGTGTGTACTTGAAGAAAAGAATAGTATGAAGGATGGTGTTCGCTAAATGAAAACATGTGCATTAGGGAGGAGTAGTCACTACAATGAATTCCAAAAATTCGCTCCATTACCTAAAGCAAATACTATAACCAAATGAAAGTACGCTTGATTCCTTAAGAAGTACGATGTGAAAGTTGAATTACACTATGGGCAACCATATGACTTGTTGAGGAAAGTAAGAATTTTACATGTGATTGTGATTTGATTATGTTGAGAAAAATAGGCCTTGTGATTTTTGACATTGCTTGACTGAAAGGTTGTAAGAAAACATACACAATTGAGGGCATCTATGGCATGTGTAGGAGTATCTAGTTGTTGTGTTTGTATGAGTTTGCATTAGCCTGGGAGAAAAATGAATAATCGAAGAGTCATTGTTGGATTATTTGTTGTATTTGGCATATATGTGGAATATTGTTGCATCCAATTTAAACTACATGATCATGATTAAAAAGGTTTAGTTGATTTTAAGGTGAATTGATATATCCAAGGTTATGAAAAAGAGTTGATGATCTAAAGATTGTTTGATGACAAACAAAATTCTAAATGTGGCGTGGTGATCTTAGGCATATTTATATGCCTAGGTAGTCAATTAGGCCCATGTTTTGGTGGTGTTAAAGGATGAACTTTAGTTTATTAGCTTGATTTTGTGGTTGTTTTCTATGTTTATTCACTTACACACATGATTAGTGATTTCAAGAACTCTGGGAGAAATTGGATTTGGAATAAAGAAATAAAGAGCTAAGACAGACATGCAATGGAAACACCTAAAGGAGGCGCAATAGCAGGCGCGCCGCGCCAAGGCCATTTACGCAGAGCCAATGTTGAGGCGTCCTGCTAGGCACACCACGCCTAGGCGTTAGACGCAGAGACATTGCTGAGGCGCACTGGAAGGCACGCCGCGGCAAGAATAGACGCTCAGAGGTTGTTCTCAGGCGCGATGGTAGAGTGTCGCACCATGTAGTACCAGATGTTCTAGGCATGATAAAGGCGTGCCTCCACAGCCCAATTCTGACTTTTCCAAGTTTTAAACATCAAATAGGAGTTCTAGTTTGAGTAGGGTTTGTTCTTAACTTTATCTACTACTATAAATAAGTCATAGGGCTTCCATTATTAGGGTTCAACTTTTATCTAGTGTGAAGGGCAAGAATCAAGATTGTTATCCTCTTAAATCTTTTATTTTTCGGGTTTGTTATGAACAACTTTTGTTGATTACTAATAGCATGAGTAGCTAAAAGCCTTAGTTCAAGGGCTGTAGCCATGAATCGATTGTTTAATATTTGAGGTTTCATGAATTAATCTTCTATTATCAATTCAAATTACTCTTATATTCTTGTTTACTAGTTTATTCTTGCGTATCATAAGATAAACCTAGTGTCTAATCTTTTATTGACCATAGGAGAGATTATATAGACCAGGGAATATGGAGAGCTTGGTTCAACCATTAAATTGAGGAGATTAGTGTTCAGGAGTAATGCCGGAAGATGAACACCTTGCTTGGTTATTTAATAGGATGAAATATTAATTCTCGCAGTTAGCTATTTATCCCCTCTCAATGATGTAGTTAGATAGATAGTTGGGGTACGCAATGAGAGCTGTGTAATCCAGATCATACTATCAATCCTATAAACTAGTAATTTTACAGTCGAAGTTAGTTCGAAGCCGATAATATGATGCATGACATTAATTATATGCTGCAACCCTGGAGTATTTTTGTTATCTTTCTTAAAACATCATATCAAAGTTGTTCATTATTGTTTTCTTTAATTTAGTGCATACTAGTCATAGTTAACCATAAATCATCATCTCTTGAATTAGTTACTTGTCTTTTTAATTGTGGAATGAAGTGTGAATATAAGTTTATTATAGGTCCCTTGGGAACGATAACTCGTTTCTAAAAAAATTATATTACTTGAGCGACCAAGTACAGTTGCGTGTATACTAGAGAGCAACAATTAGAATCAAAATGGAGTGAAGACACACTTAAAATAATCTCAAAAAGGACTACAGACGGGAAAAAATTTGGGGCAAGCGACCCTGGCGCGAGGAGCCAGCTCCTAACTTTAGAGACAACATATGGGCGCACTCCAGGGGCGTCGCCCCAGCCCCATGGGCGCATCTAGGGCACATCAAGAACACCAATCAAGAATTTAAATTTTTCAACTTTTGAGAGCGAAGTACACTGAAAATAACATGCTTGGGGTGTGGGTGAACAAACCCAACACTATGGAAGCTTACAAACCTCTTAGATATTAAATTTATGGCAAAATTCCACAACAAGATGCAAAAATATCGACGAGTGCTTGATCCTCTCTTCGTTTCTCTTATTTTCTATTCTTGAACTCTCAACTAAAACCCTAAGTGTATATTAGGATTATAAAACTCAACCCAATACGACTAGACTTCTAAAATATTACTGTAAATGAATTGAATCTGTGTGGGTAAGGAAAAGATCAAAACACCCTTCACTATTTTCGATTAACTTTCCTTGACTTGACAACCTAACTTCAAAAGGCCATATCTCACTCATCCAAACTTGAAACTTAGAAAACTTGGTGGTGTTGGAAAGATAATTCAAAGATCTTTCCAAAAGTACCTCGTAGAACACCTACATCAGCCTATGGTAGGATTTATGGTAGTGTAAAGTTGACCCAAAAATCAATTAGCTTTACCCTCCCAAATTTAGATTTTTGTTATTTCCAATATAGTTCTTTTAGAACTGAAGGTGCTACATCTACTGACCTGACCTTAACACTAATGAATTTTTAAATTCCTTGGAAAAGACTTACTCACTAGAAGGATGGTTCAAGTGTTAACTCCAAAAATTTTCGGGCTGTTACAACTGCATATATTTAATAATTTTTAGGTTATTCTCTTTTATCGATTTTGGCCCTTTGAAACTTTCAATAGTATTTAATTTAAAACTTTAACAATTTTTTTGGTAATTCTCTATTTTTATCTATATATATTCATTTTTCTGTTTAATGAAACTCACATCCCAAATTATCCTTTTCATTTTATAAATAAACTAGTGAAGTCATCAACACCTAAAGTATATGATTTATCTACCTTAGCCTGATTATATATCACTTAACGAAAATAAAATGATTTTGCTTTTTGATTCATGCTTTAGTTTGAGTCGACGGAGAAGACTTTTGATTTTTTATTGGACATGAAGAAGGTGTCGACAAAAACATGGAATAATTTACCGATTTTGTCTTTCTTTTTTCATTTATATAACGTTATGATTAAACTCTTAAGAAGGATGTATATGTTATCTTTTTTCTTCTATGATTATTTTTTTATCTTTGTCTATTAGTCTTCTTTAATTTTATTTTCTTCAATTATTGTCATAACATTTATTTGAGATTTTTGCAGGTATTTTCATATAAATTTAATCATCCTAACAAATTGACAACATATTGCATGAGGCACATGTGCATTGCACGTGTCTAGAAACTAGTATAATGAATCATTTTGCCCTTACAAAAAATTAAAATGTAACTAAATTTTTAATTAAATAATATTATTGAACTACATTTTCCTTCAATTAATTTAATGTTGAAAAACTTTATGACTATATTAGGAAATCATAAGGGGTGCATGAAAAATGAATGACTATTATCAGTTATGTGTAATGTTTTTAAGGGTAGAATCACAATTAATAGGCTTATATCCTCCAATTTATGAACTTCAAAGTGATACATCTCAATCATGATAAACATACACTCATATTTATCTGAAATAATACAGTTGTAATAAGGATATATTATTTAACTAGAGGAATTGAAAAGAAACTATTGCTATCTCAAAAGCTACTAAGTTGGAGGAGGAAGGATCCAATGTAATTAACGTGACTATGGCACCAAAAGGGGTAAGCATATGAGAATTGTGTAATAATGTTGATGTTTTGTACAATATTTTTAACTATAAATGAAGATGTTTCGCTCTAACATGCTTTTACATTTATTTCTGTCAAATTTTTAAGTAAATTATATTGTCATTATTAGCAAAATAAAATGATTTTTTTTTGAATCGTTATGAGTGATATATTTTTTTGTTACTGGCCTAGATTGCCAACTAACCATTAACTTTAGTATATAAAGGTTGCTCGTTATTATTTAAGTTTGTTTGTAGCTTACATATGCAAAATAAGGTTATTATTGTTTTAATGAGCGTCACAATGTGTATTGATAATATTTCAATCATGGTCATAGATATTCACATTTATTTAAACTATGAATTATGATTTTTCAATCTTAACCTATTTTTACATTTATTTTTATCGAATTTGTAAGTTAAAAGATTACGTAATTAGAAACAAAATTAAATGATCTTTTCTGAATTGCTATGAGTTATAAACTTTTCTGTTACTATCTTGTTGGCCAAAAAAACAATTAACTTTAGTAAATAAGGTTGTTAGTTATTGTGTAAATTAAGGTTGTTCATTTTTGTTAAAGTTTGTTTACAACTTATATGCTGACTATTTTTTAATTTGTACCAAATAGAAATGAAGAACATAATTAAATTATTTTAGTACTTTAGAGAAAAAGGTAGAAATTCAAATAAGGTATCAAGGCTAAAACCAAAATTTTCAAAACGTATTTGAGGGTTTTCATGGGACAAGAACATTTTCGTTATACAACCATATGAATAGTATCAACATTATTTATTTTCATAACACAAATATAGAACTTAAAATATTCATATGAATTTTTAAACTTATATAGTCAATGACATGGATATACGCGCAAAGAGTGTGCCCAGAAACTTGTTTAATATATATATACCAAAACGAATAACATCAATACTAATTTTTTTTTTAAAAAAAAGTGAGAGTTAAGTTATCTTGACTTTTAGTTTGTGATCTTACTCGATTATTCTTGAAGTCATGTCATGCAAAATATGGATATTGATAGTAGGGAAATTTTCATATGTTGCAAAGAGAAAAAACATAATTAGCTTTCATAGCTACAGTTTACCTAATTGTTGTAACATTCTGAAAGTCTAAGATGTAATATAGAGTCTAACATGAGTGTCTAAGGGTTATAACACTGTTTTAAGGTCAAATATAATGAGTATAAGTCGTCTACAAAGTTTTAGAATCAAAGTGTCAACGACCATCACATCCGGAATCTAGTTCAAGAGGTGCTATTGTGCCGTAGACTTTTTGACTAGGTTTTAGGAGTAAGATTTGTGTAGAAATATGTCTAATGCGTATTATAGTCGGTTTAGGGTGAAACGCCTGGGTACGAATCTCAATGGACAAACCAAAGGGTTCTTGAGGAGGACTCAAATGAACCCGTTTTAGAATGGAAGGAGAGAAATTCTATTCCTAGAGGTCGTATCATTTCTTGGTTGAAAGCCTGTAAGATGATCTCAAAGGGATGTTTATATCATATTGTAAGAGTCAAAGATTTATACTCCGAAATGCCTCCCATTTAGTCGGTCCCCATAATGAGGGAATTTACATAATAATTTCGTAATGATTTTCCCAGTATTCCTCCCTAACGGGAAATTAACTTTGTATCGAGTTGCTACCGGATAAAAATCCCATTTTAGTTCCTCCTTATCTGATGGCTCCGCCTTAATTGAAAGAGTTGAATTCTCAACTCAAAGATTTACTAGACAGGGCTTTATTTGGCCTAGTATTTCTCCATGGAGGATGGGTCACATAGAATGTGTATCGATTAGCGTCAACTCAACAAAGTCACAATTAACAAAAAATATCCTCTCCCTCGGATTGATGATTTATTTGATCAACTCTATGGACGAGTTACTTTGTCGAGATTGACTTGAGATCCGGATATCACAAACACAGCGAGAGAGATGAAGATATTCCCACTATGGCCATTCGGACTAGATATAGTCATTACGAGTTCCTATTCATGTGCTTTCGATTGACTAATGCCCCATCGACGTTTATGGATCCCATGAATAGGGTGTTCCAAAACTATCTTGATGCATTCGTGATTGTCTTTTGACGATATAGTGGTATATTCAAAGAGTAAGGGTAATCAGATGGGGCATTTGAAGGTTTTTTTACAAGTGCGTAGGGAACCCCAACTATTTTCCAAATATAGAAAATGTGATTTTTGGTTGAGGTCGGTGGTGTTTCTTGGTCATATTATCTCTCGTGAGGGTGTTGAGGTTTATCCAAGGAAAATGTAGGCAGTGAAAAATTAGCCTAGAACATTGAATCCAATCAAAATTAGGAGTTTCTTTGGTATAGCGGATTATTATAGGAGGTTTGTGGATGATTTTGCGTCCATTTCTCCTTCCTTGACTACCTTGACCCAAAAAAATGTGAAATATGAGTGGTCGTAAGTAGGTGAAAGAAGCTTCCGAATTTCGAAAGATAGGCTTACTTCCGCTCTGGTATTGCCCCTATCGAAGCGTACTAAGGATTTTTTGGTTTATTTAGATGCATCCCGAGTGGACTTGGGGTGTGTTATTATGCAAAATAGGAAAGTAGTAGCATATGCCTCTAGACAACTTAAGATGCATGATCCAACTCATGAACTTTGAGTTAGCGGTCATGGTGTTTGATTTTAAAATATGTAGGCATTACTTGTATGGTGTTCATGTTTATGGGTATACGGACCATAAAAGACTTCAATAAGTATTCACCCAAAAGGCTTTGAATCTTCGTCAAAGAAGTTGGTTGGAACTATTGAAGTACTACAACATGAGTGTTCTCTATCATCCCGACAAGGCTAATGTGGTGGCGGACACTCTAAGTCGTTCGTCCACAGGAAGTGTGTCCCATGTGAAGAATTTAAGAGAAACCTAATGAGGGATGTTCATACGTTGGCTCGTTTAGGGGTTTGAATTTAAGATTCTCCAAATTGTTGTGTTGTGGTATATCATAACTCCGAGTCTTCTTTGGTGGTTGAAGTGAAGTCTGAGAAACACCTTGATCCATTATTGATGGAGTTGAATTAGTTGGTTCTCGGGAAGATGAATGAGTCATTCCCCCAAGGGGGGATGGTGTTCTTACATACCAATGTCGATTGTGTGTGCCTAATGTCGATGATTTGAGAAATCGGATTCTTGAGGAAGCTCATGGAGACCGTTACTCTATTCATCCTAGTTCTACAAAGATGTATCATGATCTTAGGGAAGTTTTTTGGTGGGAAGGATTAAAGGGGGGCATGGAAGAATTTGCGGAAAAATGTCCAAATTGTCAACAAGTGAAAATTCGAACACCGAAAGCCAGGTGGTTTACTTCATGAAATCCAAGTTCCAACTTGGAAGTGGGAAGACATTAGTGTGGAATTTAGTTGTAGGTTTTCCTCAGACACAAAAGCAACATGACTTTATATGGGTGGTTGTGGATAGGTTGATCAAATCCTCTCATTTTATTTCGTTCGATTCCACATAGTCGGCGGAGAATTATGCGAGGATATTCATAGATGAGATTGTTTGTTAGCATGCTATTGTGTTGTCCATCATATCAGATAGGGGTGCAGAATTCACATCTAGGTTTTGAAGGTCATTCCAAAAAGGGTTGGGTACCAAGGTGAAACTAAGCACCGTTTTTCATCCCCAAATGGATGGTAAAGTGGAGCGTACTATTCAAACCATTGTGGATATGCTTAGAGATCTTATAATTGACTTCAAGGAAAATTGGGATAAACACTTGCCTTTGGTTGATTCTTCTTACAATAATAGTTACCATTCATCTATATCTATGGCTCCTTTTGAGGCCTTGTATGGTAGGAGATGTCGATCTCCAATTGGATGGTTTGAAGTGGTAAAGTCTTCACTTTTGGGTCCCAAATAGATTTATAAGACTTTGTACAAGTTTTATATAATAAGGAATCGCTTCAAAGCAGACTATAGCCGGCAAAAGTCTTATGTTAACCATAGGAGAAGAGACTTAGAGTTTGAAGAAGGTGATAAAGTGTGCCTAAAAATTTCACCTATGAAAGGGTGGTGAGATTTGGTAAGAAAGGGAAGTTGAGTCCTTATAATGTGGGTCCTTATGAAATTTGGCAAAGGGTTGGCAAGGATGCATATCAGTTGAGGTTACCTAGTGAATTGTCTTCGATTCATCCGGTATTCCATGTTTCCATGCTTACAAACTTTATCGATGATCCCAGGTCCGTTCTTCCAACTGAGGGTCTAGTTTTACAAGAGCACCTCTCTTATAAGGAGGTTCCTATTGAAATCCTTGATAGACATGTTCAGAAGTTAAGGAACAAGAAGGTGACTTCCGTAAAGGTGTTATGCAAGAACCACCTAGTGGAGGGTGCAACATGGGAGGCCGAGGCCGACATGAAGTCCTGTTACCCTCATCCATTTGACAACTAAGGTTAGTTGTTCCTATTTATAGTGAAAATAATGATTTTATTCGAAGTTGCCTTAATTTTTGAAAGAAACTGAATTGTGTACTATTTTTTATAGGAATTAGAGTAATTTATGCCTATTGAAATGAAAGTTTTCAAGAAAATGCTCTTTTACTTAATTTGAACTTATATGGTGTATTTTGGTATATTGTGCCTTCAAGAGTTGAATTGGGAATTTTGATATGTGTGAAGAAAGCTTTGACATAAGTGAATAAGCATGTAATGAATGTTGAACTGTTACGAGTTGAAAATGATGTATTTAGTTGCATGGTGTAAAAGGTCATGTGGTTATGTTGATTTGAATTGTAACTTATTTTTTGATATGTTGTTGTTGGTTGGGCTTCTAATCTTGTGTCTATTCCTTTCTTTTGAAGAATTTTCGTGTCATTCGGGTATGAATTTCCTGGGGGGGGGGTGATAATGTAACGCTCTTAGTGACTAAGGGTTAGAACACTGTGTTAAGGTAAAATATAATGAGTATAAGTTGTCTAGGATGTTTTAGATTCAAAGCATCAAGAAATGTCCATTCCGTCTGGTAACAAGTTCAACAGGTGCTTGTGTGCCTTAGCCTATTTGACTAGGTTTTAGGTAGTAAGGTGTCTAATACGTATTAAAGTCGGTTTAGGATTGAAACGTTCGGGTACGAATCCCCAAGTACCAACCAAAGGGTCCTTGAGGAGGACCCTATTGTTTGGCTAAAAGCTGTGAAAACACAATGCCATCGACGATTGCTAACAGACGGGGCGTAGGCCAATCGACGTGGTGTCGATGGACACCGTTGATGGTCCCTTAGTCAATTTTGTAAGGGTTTATTTTGGCACGTCTCTGACCAAAATGACGGATGTGCAGCACGGAAGGGACAATAGCCGTCGACTGACCTACAACCGTAGGTCGGGGTCTCGTAGGTCGGGTCACTGTTTTTGTTGCTCTTTTTTAATTAGTCTAAATAATTAATTAGGTGGTTAGTTAATTAGTTAGAGGTTAAGAGTGGTCTGATTAACTTAGTTAATGATTTATAGAAAGCCCCTAAACTAATTTAACTAACCCAACCCTCATATTTTCAAAACCCAAATGCTCTTCCTTCACTCTTCTTTCTCTCTACCAAAATAGAAGAACTCCATTGAAGGGCTAGGTAAAGCTCTAAGGGTATCAAAGAGGGTTCTTTTATAAAGCTCTAAGGGTATCAAAGAGGGTTCTTTTATCCATCATTCTCAATCAATTAACAAGGTATGAGATTCCTTTCACCTTTGGGATTCCCTTCCCCAAAGGGTTCCTTCAAATTGATTTCAAAAAGATGAGTTTCAAGTGGGTTTTCTTATATTACGAATTTGATATTCTAAATTGCCTTGTTTATGATTTATTTAGTTGATTTTAATTATATTATGATGTATTAAGATTGAATTGTTCTAGTTCTTCATTAATTAATCTAAGTTGTGAAGTAGATCATGAATTTCACCTGAATCCCTAACCCTAGGCTATGATCTAGTGATGAATTGTTGTATAGTGCTTTAATTGACTTCATTATTGTGTTGATTACTATGGTATAATGATACAACACCCATTGTTGGGTTTAATTGGATGGTTGATGTTAAAACCTTGATGATGGATTGTGAAGGAGATTAGGGTAAGTCTTGTGATCTCAATACTTAACTTCAATTATGACTACTTGTGTTTAGTGATGAAGTTATATTGAATTATACCTTATGATAAGATTGACTAGGGTTGGTAAGATGTTGAATTGGAATGTCTTGAATTATGACTTGTGAGTTGTTGGCTAAGATGTAAAGATATAAGCATGGTGATGACTTACCTATGTGCCTTATTATAATATGAATATGTAAAAATGCTAACCTCAAGTGTGTGAATTGTAATGAAAGGACAATACCCATGCAATTCCTATTGAGCTATGATGATGACTATATAAGGGGTAGACCCTATGACCTTATGATGACTATATGAAGAACTCTAGTTTAACACCGAGTGATCTTGTAGATGAGGGGTGGAATAGTGTATCGCCTCTTGTCCCAAAAAGGGCATAGAGTGATATTCCAATAAAGGACTCCAAGTTCTATAAACTATGTTTCCTCCGTAGGAATACTATCTAGGTAGATCCACCTAGATGCTATGTTCGTGTTTGGTACTACTTTGGCAGGTAGACCACCTTCCATCGTTGTATGGTTTTACGACACCGGATTCCACACTTAGCTCTTGTATTCTATGTCGGTTAGTTCAAGTGTTCCCAAAAGTAAAATGAAGTAATTAAGTAAGCACTAAATTGAGTGACTTAAGAGGATTGACTTAGCCTACGTAGGGGTATGTAACTCTACCTATGCCTTACATTAGTTTACCTTGAGGGAAGCCTTAGGAGGTTTTATTGTGTTCCCTAATGTATATATTATGTATATGTTTACTTTACATGTTATTCACTCTATATAATGGTAGTTTCTTATGAGCATGTTGTCGGTCTATATTGCTAAAATATGATAATGGTTACTCTTGATGTTATGGTATGTGAAGTTAGGCAATTCTTATGGTCCTTGATTTGGTTTACTTGATTCTGTGAGGTTATGGGGCTTTACTTGGTCATTGGACTTGTAGACTTGATAATGGGTTGTTGGTAACGGTCTAATATGTGTTGAAATGTTATGAATTCTTGTAGATTGCCTTGTTGTTATAATGTAATGATTGAAGTTATTTGGCTATACATATGTTGAGTTTAGTTAGTATTGTTGACGTTGTGTGGAATATGTCATTGCCTTGATGATTATGTGTTTTAGTGGTTGAGCTAGTTTCTTAAAGTGCGTAAATGGGACTTTTACAGTAACTTGCATGTTTTCAACAAATTGTCCCTTTTCTAGCCTGATTTCTATGTTGTGTGTGCATCGTTTCCATACTTAGTACAAGTTATGTGCTAACCCCTATTTTATACCTTTTTCACAACATTTTAGGTTCTGGTCATTGACGAGGTTGAGGACATTGAATAAGACTTGGATCCTCATTCTCCAAGTTTGGTAGGTCCTCACTTCTTCGAGCACAATGCCATTTTCTAGCATTGGATGTTATTTAGTCTTAAAGACACTTTGTTCATTCTCTTTCATTTGAGTACTATGATTATATAAACTATATGTGGCTTTTATATTATTTATGTATGGGCTATGCCCAATTGTTATACTCTTGTTTAGATGGTTATGATATGAGACATCCGTTTTAAGACTATATTGTATCTTATATATATTTGTACCATAAAAGTAGAAGACTATATAATCTTTTTATACGAAAGGTCTATGTATACTCGATATGAATATATTATGTGTAAGCGAGAGGCCAAAGTAAATCATGAAGTAGTGTGGATGAAAAGTTTTAAATGTTATGTACTTTTTACCTATGAGTGTAATGATGAATGCTAAGAGGCTAGTCTTAGTCCTCTCCAAGGACGAAGACATCGGTTACGTCTAGGGGGTTCTCCCTTGATGTGACAATTGCACTTTATAGGTACAATTTTTTTTGCTATGGGACCAAGAATTTATATAGATTCATTAGGACATTCCACCAATAATTTTGTATCTTCACTCATCAAAGAGAACTGAAATAACCTCAAACTCGTGGATGCATGTGAGATGTTTTTAAACACAAATGGTGTACACACCTCCACAAAATTTCAAAGGTGTTCATGGAGGTCCTCATGAGTTAAACCTCCCAAACATTCCTCTTTGTTGGAGCAATTGTAGTTACAATACAGTTACATGAAACACTGTCCTCCCTGTTATGGGAGGTATCCGGATGACTCCCGTAGTTTGAATAATATTGACGTGCATATCTTTCAAATCACCTATGTCATTTTGACTGTAGTTACTATCATTTTGATTATCATGGTCACTCACTGTATTAGACCTGCAACTCAACCAACAACAACCCAAAACAACAATTTGCTACAACTAAGCAAATTTACAACCTAATTTCTCAAATAGAATTCTCAACCACTATTATCCGGTCGCGACACCATTTTTGTAACTCTGATATGTCTTTCTCTTAAACTTATTAAAAGAGACACTGTTCGTAATCATTAAAAATAACTAACTAAGAGTAAAAATTGGGATGTTTTTCTCTCTTAAGTAAATCTACCACTCATCATGTCTTTAATGAGGTGTTACAATGTGGTTATTATCATAGCATGTACTCATAAGTGTCTTGAAGTTATTTGATAATGAGAAATCTCGTGTGGCATGGCGTGACTTTTTTCTCTTTTAAGCAAGGAGGTTTTCATGTAAGAATTTGTGTTCTTTACTTTAAGAATTTACTGTCTTTTATATTATTATTACAATCAAGGGACCTTATATCTTAGCTCGTGAAGAATTCAGAAAAGTCAACAAACGTAAAGTCTATAATTTCATGGAGAATCAAGTGGACTTTTTTATGATAAAAGTTTACGCCCTCGGTGGTTAAAACCTCTTATTTCTTCCAAGATCTATACATAAAACAAACAATGGGGGACGATATCCTAAACCTCTGTTAATAAGCATTAATATACATCGTTGAAAACATCTCATATACAACAAAAACTTAAGAAAGACAAATCATAGATAGTCACTCAGAATCTTTTTTTTTTTGCATGTCTTAAGAAGGGAATCACAATGACATCAATGGTGTACATACCAAATGCATATTTTGGCAAATCTTTAGGATAAAAAATAAAGACGTACTTTCTATATAAATAATATTTAGCTAGTAAATCTGCCACCTGATTCCCACTATGAAGCAATGTTGACCTATCACATTGGCGTGCAAATTCATTCTTCTAGTCTCCATAATAGCATCCCGCAGTTCCAAGCCATTTGTGATTAATCCTTAATCATATTGGCAATAACAAGGAAATCATATTCCAAAATAAAGTCTGGATAGCCATTTTCTACGCAAACTTTGGCTCCAAAATAGGTTTGTATGACGTCTACTATATTGCTCGTACCTCTCCATCATAGCCCTGAACCCACCACCACCTTAATGAATCGGAAAACATAAATATTTCCATGAACAGCAGTGCTATGTTTCTTCCACATCACCAGTTTCCAATAGAATCTACTTAGTTGTCTTTCAACCTGTGTAAGGATTGATATTGTAAGACATGCTTAATCGATATTGCTCGTCCCCCAATGGAGAGGAGATTTTTTGTCCATCTTGTAGTTCCTTTGGTTATTTTAGATACCATATCAGTGAAACTGAAAATCAAAGTTTTTCCGATGTACAAGTGGCAACCCAAATATGTTATAAGAAATTGCTTATGTGTATAATCAATAATCCCTTTTATTCTATTTATATCGTCCATATGAGTCCTTGAATGAATCAAGAAACAACTTTTTTCCTCATTAATCTTCGGGCCACAACTTGAAGAAAAAAAATGATAATATCGTTAGCATAAGATAAATGATTATCTTGAGGGTCTTGTCTTATCATTATAAAACCTTTAAAAAGTTGATTACTATTCAAATGGTTTAACACTTTAGAAAAAATGTCAGCTCCCTTAATGAAAAAACGTTTTCTACATCCATTAACATGGACATGAGACAATATATTACTAATGGATCTCCTCATAAGACTAATCCATCTTTCAGAAAAACCAAATCTTCTTAAAATATCAAGAAGAAATTGCCAATTAACTCAGTCATATCATATGCTTTAGACATATCCCGTTCAATGAACACATTGCCTAAGTCATTCTTCTTTTAATACCATGAATGAATTCTAGCGCTAAAAGAATATTTTTAGTAATCAATGTACCATGTACAAAACTAGATTGATTTTCAAAAATAATCATAGGAAGAATGTGTTCCACTACATCATTTAAGATCTGGGAAATAATGTCACGACCCAAAACCGAGCCGCGACTGGCACCCACACTTACCCTCCTATGTGAGCGAACCAATCAATCTAAACCCTAACATTTCAATTTAATATCAACAGAAAGTAATGCGGAAGACTTAAACTCATTAATAAAAGCCAATTCAATAACTTCTAAAATTCAACATCTATTATTCCTCAAAATCTGGAAGTCATCACCACAAGAACATCTAT
>NC_028637.1:29322027-29430381 GCF_001406875.1 Solanum pennellii | reverse complement strand
ACGAAGTTCAGAGAGTCGATTTCAGTACCCAAATTTCAGAATTCTAAGTGTTTTGGAACGAGACCCCCTCGACGGTCCGTCGTGCCCATGACGGTCCGTCGTGGGTTCCGTCGACTCACACAGTTTTTCCAGAAATAAAATCTGCTGCTTAAAACGACTAAACAGGTCGTTACAAATAATCTTATTAGTAAAGTTACTAAGGCCAATAGGCCTTAGGTCAGACAATGAATTAGGATTATTAACATTATGAATAAGACTTAAACATTAAGTAGAATACAACTTAGTCAGCTCAGCCCCATTGACATAACTTCAAACAAAATAAAAAACTTCCTTTATATAATGCTTCAACCGGTGATAACACTAAAATCACCCTCAAAATTAGTGAAAAGAGCAAGAGGTTCTTAGCAATAAAAATACCCAAGAAGCGTCAGGGTCGAATCCCACAAGAAACAATTTGTCGGCAGTTGGAAAGACGTGATTTTGGTAAAAAAAGTTATGGATTGGGGCAAAGATACTATCAAACAAAGTATACATGGGAATTAAAAATATGGGAATCAAATCCACTCTCAAACGATCCATTGCAATTCAAGACCTAAACTAATCATAGATAGTCTTGATCATTATAAATCAACACTAATCTCCTTTCAATCTCGAAGTATTACATCACAAAATCTTCTTTCAATCACAACCATAGTTCAATGACAAAACAATCTAATACATTAGTCAGGACCCCAATTTCTAGGAAGTTTAGTATTTAATAAAGTAGACCCAAATCTTCTCCTTTCGGTCTCAAACTTAGGATTCAAAGATGAAATTTATTAATCTATTCACAGACTTCACAAATTCTCTTCCAAGCAAACGACAAAGTAGGACAGTAGATTCGTGTGTGCAATCTCATATCATAGATTAAAATATGGTAAATGGATTAAACCTATGCCGTTAATGTAAGAATGGAATCAAGGAATCACAAAAGCAATAGAATGAAAATCAAATACCCAAATAGCTATGTCTATTTCTAGAACAGAACCTCAATTTCATATACACAATTACACCTATAATTCTAACAATATATAACAAGGAATGGAGAAGAGAACAAGAGATTTTACTATTCAACACTCAATCTTCAATCCCAAATATGAATTGTGAGGCAACTTACCTTAAAAATCTTTACCAAAAAATATAAGCAACAATATTCTATCTACTCTAACTTTTTGTCAGTTCTACTTTCTTCTTGTTGATCTTTTTACCTCTTTTTCACTTGTTTTCTTCAAATGTCTTCTTAATCAACTCTCCATTTATATTCCTCCAAACATAATGTAAACCACATTAAAAGCATCAATTTTAAACTAAAGCAAGCCAATATAACTAAGAAAAGAACCTCAAATGAGTGAAAATCCTCATTAACATGTTAGAAAGAAAATTCCCCCAAATACATCCAAACAAGGAGAACTATTAGGATCCATTCCATGAACTGTATTATCAGTTTCCTCTTCATCAGGAGTTTTTGTGAGATCATCATTATCATTTTGGGTAATAAGTTACTCAATGAATTCCATACCTAGGGGGTTGGTTTTTCCATTGATTTAGTAAGATTATTCTCAAACTGATTTATAGCCTCATCAGATTTTTTTGGTCACTCTGTTCCAAATTACCTTGCTGTGAAGAAGTTTTCGTCTATAAAAAAGTGCAGAAGTTCAATATGTCATTTGAGGTTCATGTGGTGATACTAAAAGAATGGAATCCATATCAAAGAATAGAACACACAACTATACTTTCCTCGAATATTCAAAATTCTTTTCGGGCAACCCTGAATTTGTTATTGAGAACAAGATGAGAAGACGTAGAACATTAATAAGTGGTTCCTGCTTATGTACAAAAAGAATCTGCATTTATCCAGTGAGGAAAGAGTAAGGAAATAGAACATGAAAACATTCACCTCGGAAGAAATGGAAAAGGGTAAAGGCAGACCCCTTCCCTCTCTTGCACTTCCAGCTCATGATATATATCACTTTTTTCTGATCATTATTTCCTCTAACGGACAATCATTACTTGAAAATCAAGGAGACGATAAAATCAAAATTTCAAGGAATTCAATAGTAACATTATATTTCTCATGAATTCTATAGATGGCAAGATAGCTGTAGATTACAGTGCAAGACATGAGTTGATAATATTACATGCATTTTTCTCTACGTGGTTATTTTATACACTAAGAGTAGCATTTGTTGAGAAAAATTCATCATATTTTCTCTAGGTTGGTACGATGTGGACTGGCCAAGAGTGAACTGCAGCTGTATATGCTTGTTTGCCTACTGATTGAATAATAATCATTTTTCTTTACCACATAATAAAAGTAAAAAAAATGGAGAAAGGAGAAATGAAGCACACCCTTACTCATAGACACACAATAAAATACTACATGGCATTATATCATGCATGCAATGGATTTTTCTTGCCAACGAAAGTTGTACTTGCATTTACAGTTCCTCAACATTTGACGCCAAGCACTTGGTGCAAAAGAGACTTCTGAGTACCGTTGAATATTTAAGAGAGAGCTGAAAGGTAGATATGGTCTAAAACTACCAATTTCATCAATAATAAGAATGAAAAGTTTCATTTTACTCACATATACTAGCTTTTAGCCTCGACAAAACCTTTCTCCATATCAATTTGGGAAAGCAATAAAGGTTTGGATGTAAACAAAGTAAAATGCTGACCATGATTTATGTGTCTCTGAAACTGAAAGACAATAATTTCATAACATTGTTAAAGCATTATGATCGTTGTATAATCAAAAATTAGCAATAACTCTTACTGCCATTTTTGGCAATGAATTATGCTCATTGACATAATCCTTCAATTTAGAGATAGTTTGGTTTTGCATATAAAATAAAATGTAACACAGAAGTCAATTATTGAATTAGCAAAGCTAAGACATGCACATCTACGATTATTGACTATCCATGGACTGCATTTCTGGGTAATCTTGCTTCATGGAAGTTGCATTTTGACGTATAACCTGCAATCACACTGCAAATGACATTTAAGCGAATAGAAGACTGAGGAAAGTTCATGAGAAACTGAATCTTATGATAGGACATGGAAGATTCATATCTATGTTGAAGGCACCTAGACTGTTGTTAAAAAAAATTGAAGAGTAAATAAATCAACCTGGACGACAACTTGAATTAGCGGGAACCTTTATTTTCTTGCCTTCTCGCTGGACACCCATAATAGATGAATCTAGTTCCACAACACCATTATTGATACCAAGAAACTTCAAGAAGCCTATTAGAGACAACTATTTTTAAATATTTACAACATATATAGTTTGTTTATTGATCTAGAAGCTGCACACACATTATACAACCATGAACAACTGCCTAGACATTATTTCTACCAATACAGATCCACAACAATTCTAAAAAATACCAGTTTTACCTCATCCAACAGCCCTTCATATGTTAACTGTGAACACATTGGAGTGATCATATCCACCTTCACAATACCAGGAAAGTCCTTAAGCAATAGTGATAAATGGATATAAAGGAAACAAAAATATTGCTCCACACAACTCAAGACACACTAACCAAACCAAGTAACTATAGTATTTCCACAACCGTGAAGGTTGAGGAATTACGAATAAAACTAAAGCAATAGAGAACTTAATTGACCATATAGAATAAATACATGGAATAAAAGTATACAAAGTAGCAGGATAAGGCTTGCGGAACTATTAAATCTTTGAATAGGAGGAAATTAATTAAAGAGCAGGTTGGAAGAGTACGATAAGATGCACTTTATCTTTCTAGCATATTCTCTCACGTTTGTTTTATGTCAAAACACACACTCTCTCTCTCACACACCCACACACATATCTTACACAATAGAATGACAACTACCTATTCTAGAAAGGGAAGCAACAATAATTCAAAACATAACATGATAAACTAGCATTAACCTTCAACATAATCCAAAAATTATGTCTCATGTTTACCAAATAACCCATGAGGTCACACAACAATCTTATGTGTTTTATAACTGCATTATATGAAATGTAATGAGAGAGGAGACAGGGAAGGGCTGTGATTTTCAAATTTGGTAGAATCATTTTTTTTTAGTTTTAGTGTAGTTAAATAAGTGTTAAACAATGACATTCTCAGTTACACCTATGTAATGCTGCGGTGTAATAGGTTTGTTGTTCTGGAGTTTTAAAATGCAATTGCCTGAAGCAGATATTCACATCTTGGTGAGTAGGGGTAGGTAGCATATAACTTTAAGAGCAAAAATGTGGATCGACATATGGCACATAAGACAACTTTTATAGACATGTGCATTTATAGTAAGGGAAGAATTTTTGGCAATACTTCCCTTACTATAAACACCATATCATATTCAAATTAGCCATTGTTGGACATGTAAAGTTTTGCAACTAACAAATCATCACTACTTGATCAAACTAATAATATTAAGGTCCCTAGCATAGAAAAAGCCTCTACCTTGCCCTTTTTATGGTGTCACCGGCACTCTGTCCGTTTCGTCTATGAATAAGTTTTTTCTCCTCTTCTAATTAATCTTTAATTGTCCAGAAGATGAGTGATGTACCTATCAATAGAAAATGTATTAGAAGAATAAAAATTCTGTAGCACTTTACCTTTTTGTCTTTGCTTATGGGGTGCTGAATTCTAATTCTTCATAAGCACATAAACTTGTGTGACTGTATAATTTTCGGACCCCTCTTTCAAATTGAAATTTCTCAATTTTAGTTTGAAGACCAAGTCCATCCCGCATAGATTGCGAATCTTGGACGGTACATCAGTCTCACTTTTGGACTATCGGTTAAGCACTTCTGAGCAAAAGTATCAACAATTATTACTCTGCAACCCCATAAAACAGGATCAAAGCAGTCTTCCCACCATTTTCCTTGACCCTAATGTGTATCTTATATCTGTGTATGAATAAAACATCGTTAGTGTTCCTTTGAATGTATGTTGTGGCTACAATGCTACTTGCTCGCTTACCTANATATATATATATATATATATTACAGTAGCATGTTGATTCAATGCTTTGTGCTTATGGTGTGAAGGGTTTATTATAGTACTTACCTCTATGTCAGTACTCTAGTTAGAATCTAATAACCCTACAATAGTCATCCGATTTTCAAACATAACTTCTGCAATGGAAACGTTAGTTGCATTTGTACTGTCAATAGTATGGACATCAATTGACTTCTTTGAGAACTTATGAAGTAATGAGGTGATGTTGTCCATTTTAAGTTAACATAAATTTTTCTTGGTGCAGTGGTGGCAAAAGTTAGATCACCTATTATTGAAAAACTAAACTTATTTGTCAGAATATCAGTTATACGTGACTATTAAAAGTTTCCAGTATATTGAGAAGAAGAATTTACCTCTGAATTCTTTAGAGTTGTAGCAGTAACGATCACAATGTATGGTCTGAAGTGGATGGATATGTGTAGGGGTAAAATATTTTCCCTTGATCCTCCCACAAAGTTATTGTTGCTTTCATAGTCATGTCCTCACTACAAGAGAATTACATGTTGCTTCTTAGGGATGAATGCATTTTAATGTAATGTAGATGAGATAAGAATATTACAAATCGGTAAGAATGTGTATGTCGTGTTTCTTCCACTTTGAACTCATATTCTCTAGATCACCAATTCCATATAAGCATCCAACCACATCTACAATTAAGGAGGAAATTATTTATTGTATTCATTGGAGACCGTGTATAATATAAATGGCAATGATTGATGTGCCTGATAGGACGACGATGTTGTTGTCCCAGGAGAGAATCATCACTGATTGGATACAATTTGAAGGGATTTGAACAATATCATCTTGTAGTTCTTGGATGGCAGTTATCCACAATAATACTATTTTAAAGTTATATGTATTTACCAGTTATTTCTGAAACATTGAATTTATGATAATGATTTAACAACCTTTGCTCAACTTATCTTGGAACTTGTTAATTTGACTATTCCAGATTTCCGTGTGCATCAAAGTTCCATGTTAGAAGTAAATGTGCAAGAATGTTTGGAATAAGCAAATTCACAATGATGTATAATTTGAAGATAAATCAAAGTTTTAAATATGTAAATACACAATTCTGTTTAAATTGAATATGAATGATGCAGTGACTTTTTGAAATGGGAGTAATATTGGTTGTTTCCAATTGTTAAAGGGCGTCGTTCCGCAAATTAGTTGTGTCGTTGTTGAGACGGTTTAGTTGTTGGGGCCGAAACAATGCCAGAGTGTTTCTGTTGTTTGGGTTGAAGTGTTGTTTAATGTAGGAGTTCATAAAAGGAAGAGTATTCTTGGGAATATATTAAATTAAAATGGTTTTTTGGATGATGGTGGCGCCACATAGGCGTCACTATGTTTTTTCTTTATATATACATATATAAATGATTATTTTTACATATGCTAATCTTTAAAAAAAGGTAAAACAAATTATTTTTGGATCAAACTTTTAGAAACAGACGAACTTTATAAGAAACTTCAAGTTCAAAGGATAATACATCCTCATCCTCCGGAATAAGATAAAGGGGATACTCGCCTATAGTTAACAAGTTATGAATTTTTTCTTCCTTGAGTATATGTCAGGATTGCATACAATTGTTAATGAAAAATGCATACCAAAATAAATCCATAAGAATTTTATCTTTGATATTAACAAAAAGGCCAAGCTTCTCATATACAACTGCTCGATGAGGGAGAAATAAACAAAATACTCCCTTTGAAACCTTTTAGAAATATCATTATGGGTGTGTGCGCAAATGAACTTCATCAAGTCAAGCGGCGATCGAACTAGATGAACTACTTTTGTGCAATTAGTTTGAACTGGTTCCACATTAAGATACCGCAGTTCAGCCCCATGCACTTGTTTATGGGTGTGAAAAACACTGAAAAGAAGAAAGTGTGAAAAAAAGCTTGTTTATGGAATCAACCTGTTTTCCACCTAATGCCACAGAAAACTCATTGCACTCTTTTCCTTAGTGAAGTGTAGAATTTTACAATTCGTACAACGCTCTTTCTCTAGCATCAATTCATCGTCTTAATTATAACCCAAAACACAAAGGGCAGTGATGTTGCACTTTAGATTTTGCTATGTGCAGGATATGGAAAGCCAAGACCAAAGTCGGCCTGCATTTACCCAAGAGGTTATTTCCCATAGATGCAAAAAAATAAAAATAAAGGAGATATATCTCCACTCGTCTAGGCTTTAGTAAGGCAAAGATAGCAGATATATGTGCTAGTGAGAGATAATATGTACCGGTGGATTAGTCGAGGCATGCAAGTTTACTCGGACTATAAAAATTTTTAAATGAATATATTTTAACTCAAAAAAATAGGAAAACTATTGAAATTCTTTTTTTCCAACAATAAATATTTGACTAGACATATAAATTATGATTTGATCTGACCCCCATTGTTCTAGAGACAGACAGAGTACTAAAATTTCAAAGAAGTACAACTAAGCATTGTATTGAGTTTGCAAAATGTGTTGATTTTGAGGTGTTCTCCAACAATAAAACAAGTTCCCTTTTTTTAAAAAGTAAAGATTTCATTATTCAATTTTAAAAAACTCAAAAATAATGGAAATATTTAACCCAACAGAAATTTGCAATAACACGTAAAAAGGAAGTGCGAAACTCAAAAATTTCAACTTAAACTCAGTAAAGTAAATAATTCAGTATAAAATAAAGAGAAAGAATTACCTTGAGGAGTGAGGTCTGTACAATAAGCGAGAGTGAACCTCCAAGATTAAGATCAATCACCAAACACTTTTTCCCTAGAATCTGCAACTCCAACTAATTATTCTATTAAAGTTTCAACATTTTCAGTTAAATTTACAGAAAAAAACAATAAAAAAGAGGAATGAAACTCACGTTCTTCAAAATTGTAATGAGCTCATTCTACGATTGATCTCTTTAAAGTAAATTTTGAAAGAACTTGATCAAATTGGAGACAAAAAATGTGCATAAACATTGATGTACATTATTATTTTGCATATGTAATTGTACCTTAAGGATTTCAGATTTATCGGAGCATTATCCAAATTCGGAACTTGGCGCCATTTTCCATCAATATCCCCAGCTTTTGTTGTTCACTGATTTGAATTCTTATTTTTTAGTAGGGACTTTATGGAAATATAGTCCAAGTTTAATATGGTCCTGTTGGACCTTCAAATGGGCTTTATACAATACCCAGTTAGATTCACTGTTTACTTTTTCTTCCCCATATTGTTATAGTATAACAACAAAAAACCTAACTCTCAAAACCCGTCCTCAATTCGAATAGCAAGTCGTAACTCGCGTGCATACCTAAGATATATAGGACCAAACTCTTATTGGTAATTGAATTCCTATATGGGGGGTCCTTATTGTAGTCAAATTGAGTCTAATTCTACCTACCATAAAATAAAAAATAGAGATATTGTTTTTGACAGACTCCCAACTCTAGATAATTATATATGTATAATATATAATAGATGGGAACGACCCATGTTGAAATTTCTATTGGGAAAATTTACAATGTCTTGCACAAAAAATACTTTACTTAAATAAATAAACCCTTCATTACTTAAAATAGTCATTCAACCCTTCTTATTCAAAAAAATGAGCCGGCAACAACAAACTTAATTCTCTTATTCTTCTTGGTTATGATGTTGTACACTTAATAGACATTTATCAATAGGAAGAATAAAAAAGGGGGTTTGAGTTTGCTGACTAACTTCATTCACATTAGATTATTTGTTGTTTCTCATTCATTTAGAAAGTTTTGAAGTAGCAAGTGTCAATATTTTCTGCAAATATAAACCTATTTTTTGCTGCCAATGCAAACAACAATAGTATATCGCTCTTGCACTTTCTATTTTTATTTTCATTATTCACTGTACATCTCTCTTCTGGTTGCATCTCAAAAAGCAGCTTATTGCAATTCTTCACCTTAGAACATCTAACAAATAATGTTTACTTTTTGCTAAGACTCAACAGAAGGGATGAAATCCAATATGCTCTTAGAAATAAAAAAAATGAAGAAGGAAAAAATAAATTGAAAGAAATTATTCTTGAATTCAATATGTGAAGTACTTATTATGCTATTAGTAGAAACATTACCATTGACTTCTTACTTTTTAACCTACTGCAAATAACCTCATATAATATTTAGTTATATATATGACTTGAAAAAACAAAAGTCAAATCTTGTGGCATGAATATTACTTTAAGAAACTGAGGTTATATCTTCTCTCTTTCTTTTTTGATTGATGAGAATAAATCAATTTATATATTAACAAAATGTACTTGAGGGGAATGTATTATAACCAATCTATCTAATGTTAAAAGTTACCAAAAGGCAAACGGATTTGGGGTATAATATCAACCACTTGAGGGACGATAATTGGTTATAGTTATCTTATACCCCTTTTTCTTTTCACGTGATTTTATTTAAAATACCATATTTTGTTGCATTATAAACTCTATTTTAAGAAGTGAACATCCTTCTTAGTAGAAGGATCCGAGGGAAGAATAAAGAACGTTATGTATTCCAATCAACTAGTGTGGATTCATACCTATAAGTTGAAAGCAGAAAAATAAACAAAAGCTTACCTATGATTCATGAATCCTTTAACCTTTAGGGACAATCTCATCTAAGTGCTTAATATGATAAACTGCAAAATGCTAAATTTGACCAATCTCATCATCATCCACTAGGGTAGGAATATCTAGTTTCATCATAGTCATGTTAATTTCTTATGTTGATTCTGATGAAGCATCATTTGTAAGAACCCATATATGTTGCTTATACTCTTATGTGATCTCTTACGCCCTTCAAGAATTCGGTCTGACATAAATTCTTGGTTATAAACATAACATTTATGACAATTATATAGTATTATATTTGAAATGCATTTCCTCACTTTATTTTGAATGCTAATCCCAATTTTAAAAAAACAACATCTTCTTCTACACTTTCTATTGTCTGTTTTTCTTTTGGCTACCTCATTAGTAAAAATAAGATACACAAGAGAATTTATTTATAAAAAGATTAAGAAAAAACTTGTTATTTAGTAGATGACCAACCCCCATGGGATATAGAACATTATATATGAACCAAATAGTAGAAGAAAAAATTTTGATGTAAAAAATGAAAGTTGGTATAATGTAACACAATCCTATCCCACCAACAAGTAGCCACAACCAACATTGATTAATAGCAGAGAAAACCTAATTTGGTTGTAACATAATTTTAAGATTCACATAATTGTAATCTATTTTTAAGATTCTTGTGAGCTTTTCTTCAAAATATCAATAGACAAGGCCAATCACTAAGGTACTTTGGACTCATTGTTCATATGGGCTGCAAGCTTTTTAAAAATGTAATAAAGAACTGAAATCAATGAGCAGTCTTACCAAAACTGTGAAGACCACAATATATATTGATGTTGTTGGATCCGCTAACGTAGCAGGTATTGTGTTTAAGAACACAAAAGGGATTGAGCTAGCCACATTATAGTAGAATAATCTTGAATATGTCGGAATTCTGGATCACTAAAAAACATGGTGGACTATAGCACACGAAAATTTGGAAAATAGGAGTTTTCCTTCTCTTGGTCTCGTTTAACCTTGAAAAAGGATCGTTTTGGCTATGGTGATAAACCGGCTACGTAGATAAGGTCTCTCAAGGCTACTCACAAAATGTTTGTATTCAGTACGTGGATACTTTTGCACTTGTGGCAATGTTAGAATCTATTCGAATTTTACTCTCTTATGCCTCTTTCAAGCATTTTACACTATTTCAAATGGATGTGATAAGTGTGTTTTTAAACGATTTTATAAAAGAAGAAGTTATCGTCAAATAACCCCCAGATTTGAATATCCTTCTTGTCCTGATTTTTGTTACAAACTTTCCAAGGTTCTTTGCAGAATAAAATAAGTTCCAAAAGCTGTATGAAAGATTGAGTTCGTTTTTACTGAAAAATAATTTCCAAAGGGGGAAAATTTACACAACTCTCTTCATTCAAAGATCTGGTTTATACATTCTTATAGTTCAAATATATGTTGATTATATTATTTTTGGAAGTTCAAATCCTTCTTTACGCGAGAATTTTGCAAATCTAATGAAAGGAGAATTCGAAATGTGTCTTCTGGGAGATCTCACATTCATTCTCTTACCTCAAATTAACCATTAAACTAATGGAACATTCATTAGTCAAGCAAAATACACCAAGGAATTTATTAAGAAGTTTGGACTCAAAAAAGGCAAAGCCTTTGTACCCCAATGAGTTAGTCCACGTGTCTTGAAATTGATGCATCTGGAAAACACGTGGATAAAAAGATTTATAGAGAGATAGTTGGCTCATTACTATGTATGACAGCCAGTCGACCAGATATAATGTATAGTATATGCAAGTGTGCACGATTTGAAGATGCTATGAAGGAACTACATCTCACGGAAGTAAAACGAATAATTCGTTACCTCATTGGAACCAGGGAGCCGGGACTCTTGTATCCTAATTCTACGTATTTTGATTTAATCGGTTTTTTAAATGCTGACTTTGCAGGTGACCAAATCGACCAAAAAAACAGTGGTGGAACATGCCAAATCTTGGGAGATTCTCTTGTCTCATGGAATCGAAAGATACAAGATTCGGTTGCCCTATCCACCACAGAATTCGAATAGTTACCTGTTGGAAGTTGTGGTACTCAAATATTATTGATGATGCATCAATTACTTGATTATGATATTTCCGATGAAACTGTACCAATTATCTATGATAATACTTCCGTCTTTCCAAATATATTGTGCATCATTCTAGGGCTAAGATTATCCACATAAATCATCATATTATTCGTGATTATGTTTAAAATGGTTATTTTTCACTCGAATTTGTAGACTCTAAAAATCAATTAGTTGATATTTTTACTAAACCTCTTCTTGAGGAAAGATTTTGCTCTCTGAGAGATCGCCTTGGCATTAAATGTGTTGACTAATCCATTATACTTTACTGACTTTGCAGGTGACCAAATCGACCAAAAAAACAGTGGTGGAACATGCCAAATCTTGGGAGATTCTCTTGTCTCATGGAATCGAAAGATACAAGATTCGGTTGCCCTATCCACCACAGAATTCGAATAGTTACCTGTTGGAAGTTGTGGTACTCAAATATTATTGATGATGCATCAATTACTTGATTATGATATTTCCGATGAAACTGTACCAATTATCTATGATAATACTTCCGTCTTTCCAAATATATTGTGCATCATTCTAGGGCTAAGATTATCCACATAAATCATCATATTATTCGTGATTATGTTTAAAATGGTTATTTTTCACTCGAATTTGTAGACTCTAAAAATCAATTAGTTGATATTTTTACTAAACCTCTTCTTGAGGAAAGATTTTGCTCTCTGAGAGATCGCCTTGGCATTAAATGTGTTGACTAATCCATTATACTTTACTGTTTATTAATTTTATTTCATCATGCAATTAATGTATTTTCTCGTTTTTTGTTCAGTAATTATGACCCGCTGCCCCCTCTTCCGCTCCCCCTTCTTCCTATCAAATCCCCTTCCCTTTCCCTTTCTCCTTTGATCCCCTTCCTTTTCTCTCATCTTTTCTCTTTTTATTTATTCTTTCTTCTCTCTCTTCTACTCTTAATCTCACCATGACAAATACTCGCCCCATGACCTCAAAGAAATCTTCTGTTGCTTTGAGTTTCTTCGAAGTAGACACTATCTCTCTCTCCCTTCTTATTATCCGTAGGATCCATGGTTACTTCGTCTGAGTCCTCAAAGAAGAGAGCTTCTACTACTAATCAGAAAGCATCAAAGAAACATTGTCTGTGTGTTACAAGATCTCTCTCCCATGCAGATATGCAATGATTCTGGGGTATCTAACAGAAGCAGATGTATGATTACTTCAAATCTTGCCCTATTGTTCCCGATCGTGTTTTAGATCTTAGTCAGTTAATTGACTCTAACTTCCCGGTAAGCTTCTTTCTCAAAGCTCATAAACTTTCTCTCTTTTTTACAATGTGTTGTCTTGAGATTTTTGACGAAGCGGTTCACGTATTTTATGCGAATATCCCCATCTCAGCTAAGAGTGAATAGTTACAATTGTTGGTGCTGGGTAAGCACTTTATAATCTATGAAAAATTATTCGACAGTGTTTGGTACTATGTTCTTTGGTGTACTTCCGTACATGAACAGAACATGACCTAATGACTTTGAAATTTCTCTATAAGTTATGGCTTAACACGACTATGACATTTCTTACTTTGGGCCCTTATCGGTATGTTTCAGAATCTTATTCTCGCACATATCATGGCCACAACTCTTATTCCCAGAAGGGCTCCTTGAGTAATATATCTACTCATAATGTATTTGTTTTCTAGTTCCTCCTTAAAATATACTGCATCAACTGGGTTGAATGGTACAAGGCATATATTTGGGGAAGTGTTGAAGACTTGAATTTCTCGGCAAGTTTGCCCTATGGCTTGCTCATCTCGAGGATTATTGTGGACCTTCTTGTGGATATTTCTTTGTTTACCCCCTCTCTTATAAATGCAACTTATGATTTTCATACTTTTTCTAGTATGGGGTATGTGCAAGTTGGTGAAAAGTGGGTAAAAAAGGACTCAGTCAATGTTCGGGAGGATTCTCTCAACCCTCAAAAATCTCGGCGTATTCTGCCAGTCTTTTATTGCAGGACAATAAGGATGTCAAAACTAGACTTTGAGTTGTAGAACGATACTTGGAGACCCTTCATGATGCTCAGGAAAAGGTATTTCGTTTACATAAAGACTCTAGCCCTTATATCAGTAAGTTGTGGATTGTCATGAGATTGATCAAGCATTAAGGTATCTCAACGGTAAATCACTCAATCCAACAAGTTGACTCTCACAAAAGTGGAGTCAACTCTTCCAACAATGAGCTTGCTGTTACAGTTCAGACCTTATACTGCAGTTCGCGAAATGTGGAACGTTCTTACAACACCTTCTATGAGAAAGTGATTAACTCCCTCAAGTACTCTTGGGGTGGTCATTAACTCTACTGGCTGACCTTTACTTTTGGCACTAACTTCCAATAGGGGCATGTACCTCTCTATCTCTTGGACTACTGTTTTTCTGTCTCTTTTAATCTTAGACTACTCTGGTATCTTTTTTCTTTGCTTTAATCTAGTATGCTTTTCTCTATTCTTTTATATTATGATAAAGTGGGAGAAAACAAATCTATCTTTCTTGCTTCTCTGTGAGACAGGGGAAGATACGATAGGGAGAGCTGCATGCATCGATGAACTAAGACATGATACCTCAGGGAAGTCCAATTAACTTTTTAAGTAAAATAGATTGTCAAGATTACTATTAATATTGTGATTAATATTGTAATTATCAAAAAGGGGGAGACTTGTAACTCGTTAGAGTTAGTTGATTTTGAAAAGAAACAGTTGACACGTTTATCTTAATTTTCGTAGGTCACAAATTCAAAAAGGAAATCATCAATTCAAATGACTTAAATAAGGAAAAGAATATTGGCTTGACGTTGCAGAAAAGCATTGCAACGGCAAGCCTCAAATCTAAAAGACAAAAGAAGGAAAATAATATACAGTTAATCGACACATGGAGAAAGTATAAATGGAGCAGAATACTCACACACATGGAAGAGATCACAACCAAATAATTAAGAAAGGAAAAGCCATGAATCAAGCCACAAGATAAGAAGTATGTCGATCATACAAGGTAATTATCACACCATCAAAAGGAAAGCAAAAGAAGCGGTTTACTTCATGGATACAAATCAACTAAATTGCCTCAATCGAGGACCCCCTAAACTTATCCTTGTTTGAGTTAAATCCCTTGGGTTTTTCCTTACAAGAGTGCAGATCATCATCTACATAACCGACCCAGATTTGTAGTGTGAAATACACAACTTCACTTGAGCTTAGTAGAAAATTTTCTTTTGTCTTTCATAATATCTTTGTAAGCAGGTAAGTGATAAAATTGAAAAGAAAAGAGAAAAGAGTGTAGGAATAAAAGTTGAGGCAATGTAAAGGTAGAATTCGGTTTTGCATATCAAGACATGATAAAGTTTCAAATTTCTGTAACATTAGGATCTCTTCAAAACTCTTAAAGAAAACCCTTGAAACCCAAGGGGGCTTGACTAGCCACCTCATTGGTAATCCGAACAAGGATAAAACTTTTTGTGTGAATTATTACTGCAACTTTCTATTATAGTTTATCTTCCTACTAATTTGCATGTGAGTCGACTATCGATAACTGTTAGTTTACTCAATGAATTTTAAATTTACCCACCCACCCCCTTGAATATCATAATAAGCTTACAAAGAAATATGGGTTTTAGCTAGATTGAAACCGTTGTTTTGTGGGTGATTCCTCTAGCACAAGGATAACTCGACTTTCATTAAGAGTGAGCTGTTAATTATATCTTTTTTTTTGCCAAAGATAGATATACATGTGTAAGCACCATACATATGAATGTGGGTCCGCCTCTAATAACAAGATAAAGTTACTTCATGAGTGAAATTCATTAGTGAAAGATTTAGGCTTTGATACGACATTTAAAAGCATAAATGTTTATGCTAATAAAGAAATTAATAAACATGCATAGCAGCGAACATAAAAGGGCCAATTTATATGATTCCACTGAAAATGTTATTATTTTTGTTGCACAACATATAATCTAATGAAATGATAAAATCTATTTAATTATTAAAAAATGAAAATATGGTAAAACTAATTTATGATATGTAATTATCATATTAGTAATATTAGTAGTGAATGCTAAAATAATTACTATTTATAGGTTATCTTTTTATTTCATAGAAAAATAGTAAATAACACAACTATCTACAATTCGGTTGTAACATTAGGTATTTCTAGGCTAATCTTCATTCGCTCAGATGAATCGCGACTCATCCAAAAGAGGATAACAATTTGGTAGTTTTTTATTAGTTTTTCATGTATAAGTGTATTTGTTTCATTGATTTTTTTTCTATTTAAAACTCAGTATTGTTACATACGGTAATTGAGGGAGTTAGATCAATTATAGTCTATCATATTGTGTCAAGATAACAAACGGTTCAAGATCAAATCCAAACTAAATTTTATTGGATCAATATGGATTGAGCCATAACGGGGCAGATAATGAGTCAAGACCCAACTCAACTCAATTTTTGCTAAGTTAAAATATTTTATTTGTTCTTTTAAAATATTTTGGTACACAATAACAATACTGATAAATATTTTTTATGAATATATATATATAAAGAATTCATACTACTACAAAACCTCCAATTTTTTCATGGTCTACTAAAAAAATGGTAATTAAATATGTGATAATTAAACGCCTTACAATGTACAGAGCCATTTATGTTGAGGAATTTGAAATTTATATATAAACAGTGAAAAAACTTTTATATATATGAAATACATATTTTAAAAGAATTTTGTATCTATAATACAAAACAAATGATATCTCTTGGTATTTTCTGGATCTCTTATATATAAAAAATGTCGATTTGTTATAAAAAAATAAATAAAAGTCATAGAATCAGAAAATTGAATTTTTAACTGACCTGTCACGCCCCAGGCCTATACCTTGGGAGGGTGTGGCACTCGATGACCATTGCTGGTCTTGAGCGAACCGTTGGCCTGACTTACTTAAATCAGCGGAAGACTAAACTCAACTCAATCAAGTAACAGAGCATGGTTAAAAGTAGTACTTAATATGGTATTCTGGCAAAAATGGAACTTAAGTTTCAACACTTGAACATATGAAATTACAAAGTACATGAGACTCCAAAACTGTAGTACTAAATGTATATGAAGCCTCTAAATTGACTAAGATGGATTTAGGGACAAACCCCACAACATCCTAATGAACAAAACTAGAACATCAATTAAAAGGATGTCCTGCAAAATGCATGGAGGCTCACCACTAACTCTGCAACTCAAACTTGATCAACGAAGCGTTGTGTGTAGGTCCTGGTTACCTCTGTCTTTCTCATATGACGATGCAGGCAAACTGGCATCAGTATATTGAATATACGAGTGTGCGAGTTGGAATGCTAAACACAACTATAAAAGCTTGAAGTGAAATTAGGGATGAACTTACCTTGGCTATGCTGGACTGATAAGAAAACAACTCAATATAAAGCAATAAGAACATATGCAATATATATATATATATATATAATACTTAGTTTGGTAAGGATAAAACAATAATCAACTAAAGTTTACATATATATGAAAGTAATATAATTTTCTGTGGGAGATTCTCTAACCCACAATCAACACTTGAGCCAAAGTGATGATACAACATTTTACCTCACTCTGTCGAGGACCATCCTAAACCTTGCCATAGGTATAGGACCTTACTTACCTTTGTGGATCCACTAGCTTAACTTATGTGATCATCTACAAAGTA
Organism: Solanum pennellii; assembly: GCF_001406875.1. NCBI lineage: Eukaryota > Viridiplantae > Streptophyta > Magnoliopsida > Solanales > Solanaceae > Solanum > Solanum pennellii. Next base: position 29,412,899 of record NC_028637.1, on the reverse strand, counting down.
TGACCTGCTAATACACACAATGGCTACATGGTTTACATGGAGACTTGAGTTAATATGAATTCTCATCCCCACATCGTTGTTCAATACTACTCCCTAAATATACTTTAGCTTATGATTTTAACATAGCTTCCTTTCTTTTGGTTGAGATAATTTGGTCAACCTTTTTTAGATTTTAATATTCCTCTTTGAATTAGTGTTCCCTTTTCTTACTCAAAACTCTTTTGGAACTCTTAGTTTCCTTGTAACTTAAAGGTGAAAACATTATTAAACATTTTTGCAATATTTAGTTCCCTTATAACTTTTTGAGAGATGAACTCAACTCTTACTACTTACTTCACTTGAACTAAACATTTAGGGAATACTTAGTTCCCTTATAGTTTTTTTGATAATTTAACTCAACTTTTTACTCATTGGGCAACCTGTAACTTGAGCCCTAAAACAAAGTTAATGTGATTGTTTAAGACATTTTGAATACTTTAAGAACTTGCCTTTACTTACTTCTTAATTTTTAAACCTGACTCTTAACTTCCTTGACCTAGATCCTATCTCATGTTTATGAATGATCATATGTACTTTAGAGTGTTGGAATCAACTCGGAATGATAGGTATATCACTTGGGAACTAGTTCAAAAAGATAGGGAAAGAACGGGGTTTCCAGGTGACCTGGGCGCTCTGAGAGGTCCGGAGCGCCAGAGCCTGTTGAGAGACTCTAGTCTGAGCTGCTCTAGCTGGTGCGGCACGCCAGGACCTGTCATACAGAGCTTGCCCTGAGGGTATTTGGTAAGCACGCTCCCCAAGGGTTGTCAGAGGGAACCTCCGACTTTTGTTCTCCATTTTTCATCTCTAAACCACCTAAACTTTCATGGATCCCACCCCAAACACTTAGGATCACTAAGTACCTCATTACCCAAAAGATTAGACCAAAAAACAACCAAGAAACATGAATCAAATATACTAGAGATAAATTACAATTCAACCAACAAGAAATTCACATTTTTTCGTCAAGCAGTTCCATGTTCATCATTCAATAAACTCTAACTTGCTGAATTGAATCAAATTGGGGTGTGGGTGAAAGGACCCAACAAAGAATGGTCTCACATACCTTAGAGGTATCACCTCCGACGAAATCCGCAATAATTCTTGGCGTTCTTTCTTCTCTTTCTCCTTTCTCCTCATCTCTTCTCTTTTCTCCCAAGCCCTAAGCGTATTCAAATTCTAAAAACTAACTTAAGGCTTAAATTTTCCCTTGATAAACCCTTAAAAAAATTAGGAAATAGTAGGGTTAAAATATTACTTTACCCTTACTAAAATTCGGATTGGATTCTCCTCAATCCAACAACCTAACATCCATAAGGCATATCTCACTCGTACGATATAAAATTTTCGCAAACTCGGCGGCGTTAGAAAGATCTTTGTATGGGATTTCCAACCATATAAATAACTCACATCAGTTACTCCTGAGATGAAAGTTATGGCAGTCTAAAAAATGGCCAAAAACTCACTTTTGAAATCTGGAACAATTTTGAGGTATTAAATGTCACACGCAAAAAATAATTAAGTGGACAGAATTAAACAAGTCAAAGTAAATTATCAGTAACTAAATATCTCTGCCAATTTCTCTAAATAAATAATCACATTTATACTCTCTTTTTCCCTTAAGTTGTGTAATGTTTACTTTTTTAGCTTATTTCAATAAGAAAGTCTTTTTATTGTCCTATATTAATTGTTCACTCTATTATAGATAATTCTTCTAATCATTTTGATCTCATTGATCCTTAAAATTATTCCTTTTTTATTTTTGTAAATTAATCATTTTTGCAAACCTTCAGAAAAAAATTCTGCAGGTGAAAATTATTGAAATTTATCATTTTTATTTATGATTTCTTATAATGAGAAAAATATATAACTAATTTAAAATAAAAAAAGACATATTTCAACTCTGAATTTTAATAAAACAGTTTATAATCACGTTAAGCTCTAAAATTTTTATTTCATGTCCCATTTCGATTACTTTTAATTTTTTTATGTCGAATTAAATCGTATCACATAAATTGATACGGACAAGACAATACAACTAAGAAACCTCCATTACTAATGTCACCCACTCACCCCACTCCATATTACATTTGTGTAAAATTTAATTTAGGAAGAAAACCTCTTCCCGTTTTTCAGTTCCCTCTTTAAATTTAATTTAAGAAGAAAACCTCTCTCCCTTTTTCGGTTCCCTCTTTCACTCCGGGGTGATGAATTTGAAGACTTCAAAATCATATAAATTTGTGTTCAGCAGCTGAAGGATAACGTGTGCTCAAAAGGATATTTGATACTTTTCTAAAGTTTTCTTAGATGTTTACAGTATCAGTAATAATTTTAGATCTTGATAAGCTTAACCTTTCATTCCTTGTTCGATTTAAAAAATCAAATCTTTCTGATTTGGGTGTTGTCAATTTTTTGAAATTAGAAGCCCTATCTTCCTCTTTATACTTTTTTTGTGGTAGATGTTGGTTTTAATGGGATTTTGGAATGTAGAAAACACCCTAATTTCCTTTTTTTTCGGTGCTTTTTAGATGGTTTTAATGCAATAAATTTTTTTTTAGTCGAGCGGCTACTGAAAATACACTCTAAAACCCCACAAACAAAGTTAGGAGTAAAATTTTGTCTACATGCTATCCTTTATAGACCTCTGAAAATTTACTTTCTGTCTGGCTAGTAAAAATCTCTTGTTTGCTAAGGAATTAGTCGAAGTTAGGCCAAGATGTATATATGTGGGATATGATCCTTCCTCACCTATGAAGAATAAACTCGAAAACATCACCCAATTTGGATGTCATGAGTTGATAGGTATTTTAAAGTTATGTTATGTGTTGAATTAACTTAGGCGAGATTGAAAATTTGAGTGGAACTTACTTTCTGTCAGGTTAGTAGAGATTTCTTGCTTGTTAAGGTATTAGTCCAAGTTAGAACAAGAAGTATGTTTGACATGTTCGATCCTTAGGAAGAAGCATCACCCAATTTAGGATTCTTGAGTGGATGTTAATATTTGAAGTTATGTTGTGTGTTAAATTCTATTAGGCGAGCTTGAAGTATTGAATGGAAACTTACTTTTTGTATGGTTAGTAGAAATTTCTTGTTTTCTAAGGGATTACTAATAGTACATTATAAAATTTAACTTTCCTCAGGTGATTAAATGTGATATCCGAGAAGCTTGCAGGAATCTCATCAACAACTTCCTTGGGCAGAGGTTCAAAATAATCCCCATCACAAAGGATACATAATCATTCTTCTTGTAGCATAAATGTTAAAGGTCATATATCCCAAAAAAGGTTAATTGAAGTAGTACTATTAGTTGTACCATATTGATATTTACAGTCAAACAATTGTACCAAAATTTAATACAAATATTATTTTTATATATACTACCAAGCGACTTCTTTAGTGTTGAAGCAAGTGTGAAGTGTTATCTATTGATTTATAGTATTGCCATAAACACATGTTATTCATAAAGTTTTTTGATGTAAGAACTCAGTACTATATATTTCTAGTACAATAAGTATAACATCACTAATTTTAACTTCTAAGTTCTCATCAAATTCTATATAAAAATACTTTATATGTGTTTAATTTAACCTAAGCCACTCAATTTTACATCAAGAGTTGCAAATTAATTAAATCAATGCAAATGTCATCTACAGATTATACACCTTTTCTTTTATTGTTAATGTTGTGATATGTTTGTTTATTGTTCTTCTAGCGTATATTCTGAACTTACCAATCCTATACTTGTTCAATTTCTACAAATTATCATGCCTCTAGATGAACAAAGACTATCTTTACCTTCTCTTGACTCACTTAGTAGTCTTGTTATTCATTTAATCGATGAAATTCTAGATAGGTTGTATTTTCGAGAAGTTGTAAGAACTAGTACACTTTCTAAGGATTCAAAATATACTTGTCGTATAATTACATAGGTTATATTTGGTCAAGCGAACAAGGAAACACCAGAGGACTTGACATCCCCTACTATTAGATTTATTCCTATTCTCGATTGTTTCCACAGGTTTCATATAGGAATAAAATTGAAAGTTAACCTCAACATTACTAGTCTAAGAGTATGTCCTATCGTTTGATATATTTGCTCGACACAAATCGTGATTCTTCTTCGAGTTTTTTCTTCACAGATAAGGAATGTTCATTCCCTATATAAATACTTCGCATTCTAACTTGGACTAATGGATAAAGGTAAGTTTCCACTTTATGCATTAAGTTTTACCAAATAAATTTTACACATAAAATAAGTTTGAAATAAATTTAAATTCAAGAATCCCAAATTGGGTGATGCTTCTACGAGTTTCTTCTTCACTGATGAGAAAGGATTCTATACAACATAAATACTTCCCGATCTTACTTGGACTAATCACTTAACAGGAAAGAAGTTCCTACTAACCAGAAAATAAGTTCCCAAAGAAAATTAACCACACAATATAACTTCGAAGTAAACAACCAAACACTCAAATGATACATCATTTAAGAACAACCATGAAATGTAAAATCCAACTTTGTTCCCAACAGAGTGTTCAAAACATTCATCCAGGTTCATAATCCTATGTTTCCATTCATATTAAATGTTTATAGTACCTTAAAGCAAAGGAAAAACACAGCCTTACTACTCCATCAACCAAACGATTCGTTTCTATTTGCACTTCCCAAACATTTGAGCCAAAGATTAAGCAGAATTGTGATAACGATAATAATCAACAAGATACACAACTTCTACATTAGATAATGCCCGTTGAAACTTTGTTATATTTGCGAGTACTTTAAAAGATTTGTTCGTTTCCATTTGACTAGGCTTGGATTTCCATTTTCACCAGTACTAGAGGCTTTGCCAATAAAACCTTGATTAGCTTCATTTCACCCAATTCTAATAGTACGTCATAAAACTTAACTGTTCTCAAATTATTAAATGTAATATCCAAGAAGCTTGCCGAGATCTCATTGACAACCTCCTGAGGCACATGTTCGAAATAATTCCCATCATTAAGGATATACCCCTAAAAACAATCAAGAAAAAACCATCAAATTCATTACATACGAATTTTAAAACATCTAAAAGATAGAGAGAAAAATAAATATTAGTGACAACCTGAATTTCAATTTCTTACAAATTGGGAGAGCTCCGTATCATGCAAAGAACAAACGAAAGCTTAAAAAACTCCCCAGGAGTAATCCAAGATATGAATAGATGTTTCGGAAAATTAAGAGCGGATGGAAACCTTGTTGGCATCAATATAGTTTATCCAATATTTACCTACAAATAAAATGATAAAGATCAGGATGTCAAAAAGAAAAGTACATGTATGAAAATACAAGTGAAATAAAGCAACATTACCTAAAAATGATACCAGCTGAAATGCTCAAGAGCAGGAATAGACGAAAAAATATTGTCAAAATCATCTTTCCTCTAGAACTAATTCCATAACTTTTTCTTTTTGGAATTCGTTGGTTCTAGGACGAAATAAAAATCATTTTCTTTCTTTTAGTTAGATTTCTATCATGATGAATTAAATCTATCAAAAAAATATCGTTGTAGTTTATTAAATGCCCATTTTAACATCTTTTTTTTTCAATGTTAATGGTGGTTGTAAAATCTTATGTTGTAATAGAACATAAAAACTTGTGTTTATAACAAGCAAAACCTAACCTAATAATTAAAGATTTCAGGTGCACCAATATGTTAACTCCTTAGAGTTAGTTGATTTTGAAAATAGACACTTAACGCGTTTATCTCAATTTTCGTAGGTAATTATTTCAAAAAGAAAATCATCATCGCAAACGACTTCAAGAAGGAATAGAATATTTGCTTGAAGCTCTAGAGAAACATTGGAAAGGCAAGCCTCATATTTAAGGGACAAAAGAAGAAAAGAAATATATGGTTGATCAGCACATAAAGGAAAATCAAAATGAAGAAGAATACTCGCACACTTGGTAGAGATCACAAATGAATCATCAAGAAAGGAAAGAGTCATAAATCAAGCCACAAGATAACAAGTCTGTCGATCATACTAGGAAAACATCAAACAAGCAAAAGGAAAGAGAAAGAAGCGACTTACGTCATGGATATTGATCAACTAAATCGCCTCAATCAAGGACTCCCTAAATTAATCCTTAATTTAGATAAATCCCTAGGGGTTTCCTTTAAAGAGAACAAATCATCATCTATATAAACCGACCCAGATTTGTAGTGTGAAGAGCTTAGCAAAAAGTTTTCTTTTGTCTTTCATAAAGCTTTGTAAACACGTGAGTGATACAAATGAAAACAAAAGCGAAAAGAAAGAATTTCAGTGTAGGGAAACAAGTTGAGGCAGTGTCAAGGTAAAAATCTGAATTGCATATCACACATGATAAAGTTTCAAATTGGTATGCACGAAGATATCTTCAAAGCTCTTAAGGAAGACCCTTGAAACCCAAAGGGAATGGATTAGGAGCTGCATTGGTGATCCGAACCAAGATAAAACCTTTTGTGTCAATTATTTTCTGCAACTTTCTATTATAGTTTATCTTCCTACTAACTTGCAGGTGAGTCAATTATCGACTACTAGTAGTTGACTAATTGAATTTTAAATTACGCCCTCCCTCTTGAAAATCAATTGGTATAAGTGCATGCCTAACTGATTTAGTGTTTAACGATACGAGAGTAAAGGTCAAATGGCACATTATCAAATCCCTGGTGTATTACTTTAACACGGACACTCTTCACATAAATCACCTTACTTCAATGGGCAACATTACTCCCTAGCAAAGATAGATTCAGAATCTTTGTCTCCGCAAATAAACATCAATCTTGAGTAGTAATCAAGAAAGGCACAAAGCCAATCCTTCGATTAACTGAACAGGATGGAACTAAAAATCCTTTTGATCCTAAATTGTTCGATATTACTAAGGCACAACAAGAGGTAATTCAAACTAACGCTAGAGCTATGAGTTTGTTGTATTGTGCAGTAAGCGGAGTGGAATATTACAAAATATCAACTAAGGTAACTCCGAAAGAAATCAGGGATAAACTTTAAGTAACCTATGAAGGAACGAGGAAAGTCAAGGAAGCCCAAATCAGCTCCCTTGTAAATGAATACGAACTGTTCGACATGGTTGACGATGAAAATGTTGAATCTATGTTCTAAAGATTCTGCAAAATTGTCATTGAACTAAAATCTCTTGGAATGGTGTATTCAAACTCGTTGCAAGTAAGTAAGCATATCAACAGTCTTCACAAAGACTGGGAAACAAAAGTTGTCATTCTTAAAGACGGAGATCTAAAAAACATGACATATGATAAACTTCGTGAGACATAGGACGACAAAAAGAAAAAAAGTGGCTTTTATTGGTGAGACATAGGAAACTGAGGAGGAAGCCAATGAAAATCAGATGAAGGAATGACCCTCATTAATCGTAGAGTAAGACAAATACTTAGAGAAAAGAGACAGCGACCTCTAATAGATTAAAAAACAAAGGACTTCAAAAGAAATAATGGTCGATGGTACTAATACAGAGAACCAATACATATCAAGCAAAATTGTCCAAAACGAAGAAGAAGAAGCAATCGACAAAATGAAGATATAAAAACTCTAGGAGCATGGGAACAAGGAGAAACAACCGATGACGACAACGTTTAATTGGAAAACTCGTGTTTCATGTCTCCAGAACAAAGAAGAGAAGTAAGATCTTATAATTGTCCAAATTGTAATGACTTACAAAACTCTTTGGATATGGTAACTGATGAATTATATAAACTTATTGACGAATACAACAAACTTGCTCAAGAAAAGAATGTTTGGCAAATTCTTCTTGAAGCAAGTCAGATTGAAGTTGATCTACTATCAGAAGAATTGGAGGAAGTCAAAATGCAGTTAAAACTGTCAAAAAATCTTCAAGACATAGTTCTATTCAATCAAACAGAAATACGCTCTATGGAAGAAACTCTCCAAGTCATAATTCTAACTATTGGGTGTTTTACCTATGGCGACATTGGTCATAAATCCTTCAGATGCAGAAAATATTCTTCTGGATAATAGATTTGGAGACCAAAATTGGTTAATCATCAAGGGCCCAAAAATACTTGGGTTCCTAAAAGAAACTAATATTTTTGTCTTGCAAGAGAAATTGAAGAAAACCTACAAAAAGGGAATGTGGTACTTCATGGCGGATTCTCCAGACATATGTGCGGAAAGAAGGAAAACTTTAACACAATTAAAAGAGTAGATGAAGGATGTGTTAGATTTGGAGGTAATGCTAAAAGAGAAGTTACTTGACACAAAACCTTCACTCTTAGGTCATCATGCAATCTTGTCGAAGTTTCCTTAGTCGAAGGACTCAAAGATAATCTACTTAGCATAAGTAATCTGTGTGACACTGGATTTCAAGTGACAGTCAATACAGATAGATGCATCATTAAACATACTGGTAAAATACTGAAACTTATCAGACACTGAGTAATCAATATTTATAACTGAAATAGTTTTGATTTTCCATCTCTCACTTGTCTCAGTGCAGTGACAAGCGATCCATTGTTATGGCATCGAGATCTTGGACATGCAAGCATGCATGATCTTGAAAAATTGTCAGACTTAAGCTAGTGATTCGACTACCGAAACTAATGTTTGAAAAAGATCACATCTGTGATGCATGTCAAATGGGTAAGCAAACTTTTTCATCGTGCAAAGGTAAATATATTGTAAGTACGTCTAAACCCCTACAACTTCTTCATATGGAACTTTTTGGTCCCACTTGAACTGCCACTTTTGGAGGTAAGAGATATGCCTTTTTTAATCGTTGATGACTTCTCAAGGTTCACATGGATAATATTCTTAACTCATAAAATGAATTATTTGCAAATATCGAAGCTTTTTGTAGAAAAGTTCATAAAGAAGTAGGATATTTCATCTCAACCATACATAGTGATCACGGTGGTGAATTTAAAAATAAGGAATTTGAATAATTTTGTGTTCAAAACGGATTCACTCAAAATTTCTCTTCACCTAGATATCCTCAATAAAATGGAATAGTTGAACAAGAAATTCGATCCTTACAAGATACCGCAAGAACAATGCTTTTGCATAGAAGTTTATTAGATCACTTTTTGGCCGAAGAAGTGAGCACTACATGCCACATTCTTAATAGGTGCTTAATTACACTAATATTGAAGAAGACTCCCTTTGAACTGTGGAGAGGTAAGAAACCAAACATAAGCTACTTACTTCCCTTCGGATGCAAGTGCTTCATCCACAACAATTGTAAGAACAATCTTGGTAAGGTTGATCTAAGGAGTGACAAAGGTATTTTCTTAGGCTATGATCCTATCAAGAGTCTTTCATGTTTTTATTAAAAGAACTTTATGTGTTGAACAATATGTGCATGTTGTATTTGATGAGACTAACCCAAGAATGTAGGAAATTATAGGAGACGACGAAGAAATCACCCCCCAGAGAAACAGTGGAAAATACTGCAGATATCAGTTCCAAAATTCATATTGAAGTCAACTACTGCAGAAGCAAAGTCGACTACTCTAGCTGATAGATCAAATTTTCCAAGAGAATGGTGACATAATACTAATTAACCTGACAGTTTCATTCTCGATAAACCTGATGAAAAAGTTCAGAAGTGAGCTTCTCTCAGAAAATAAGCTTCTGTTGCATTGATATCTCAAATGGAACCTAATCGAATAAATGAAGCAATGGAAGAGGAATCATGGGTGCAATCAATGAAGGAAGAACTTGATCAATTTGAAAGAAATCAAGTATGGACTCTAATAGAAAGACAAAAAAATTGCTCTGTTATTGGAATCAAGTGGGTATTTCGAAACAAACTAGATGAAAATAGAAAAGTTACTCGAAAAAAAGCATGGTTAGTCGCTCAAGGCTACTCACAACAAGAAGGTATTGGCTAAGATGAAACCTTTGCAACTGTAGCAAGGTTATAATCTATTCGAATTTTACTTTCATATGCCTCTTTCAAGCATTTTATACTATTTCAAATGGATGTAAAAAGTACGTTTTTAAACGATTTTATAAAAGAAGATGTTTTCAACCCCATGGTTTTGAAATCCTTCTTGTCCCGATTTTGTCTATAAACTTTACAATGCTCTTTGCATACTTAAACAAGCTCCAAAAGCTTGGTATGAACGATTGAGTTTGTTCTTGCTGCAAAATAATTTGGGGAAATTTTACACAACTCTCTTCATTCGATGATCTGATTATACATTCTTATAGTTCAAATCTATGTTGATGATATTATTTTGGAAGTTCTAATCCTTCTTTGTGCAAGAATTTAGCAACTCTAATGAAAGGAGAATTCAGAATGAGTCTTATGGTAGAACTCACATTCTTTCTCGAACTACAAATTAACCGGTCAACTAATAGAACATTCATTAGTCAAGAAGAGCACACTAAGGAATTGATTAAGAAGTTTGTACTCGAAAAGGGCAAAGCCTTTTGTACCCCTATGAGTCCGCAACAAGTCTTGAAATTTATGTATCAGGAAAAGACATGGATGAAAAGATGTATAGAGAGATAGTTGCACTACTAAAAAATAGTGAATACCAACCTAAAAATACCGACCTCCAGAGGCCGGAAAAAAGCTTGGTCGCTATTCAATTCCGACCTCTGGTGTTGACCTCTAGAGGCCAGTGTCAATATAAGTCGATAAAATTCATTATTTTATTTTCTGACTTCCAGAGGTTGCTTTAATATATTTTCATTTTTTATTCTTATTATATCCCTCTTTCGGAGGTCAGAATATTTAATTGTCAAATTTTTTCTACCGACATCAAGAGGTCAGTATTTTTATTTCTCATTTTTGAGATTGCGACCTCCGAAAGTCGGTATTTCTTATATTTGAGATTTCGACCTCCGGAGGTCGATATTTTCATTTCTTCTTTTTTATTTTCCGACCTCTGGAGGTCGGTATTTCTCTTTCTTATTTTTAGATTCTGACCTCCGGAGGTCGGTATTTCTATTTCTCATTTTTTAGATTCCAACCTCCGGAGGTCGATATTTTTATTTCTTATTTTTTAGATTCCGACATCCGGAGGTCTGTATTTTTATTTCTTATTTTTTAGATTCCGACCTTCGTAGGTTGGTATTTTTGTTTTTTTATTTTTTAGATTCCGACCTTTGGAGCTCGGTAATTTTTATTTCTTTTATTGTTGAATTCCAACCTTAGGAGGTCGGTTTTTTATTTTTTTATTTTTTAGATTCTGACCTCCGGAGGTCGGTATTTTTATTTCTTAGTTTTGAGATTCCGACCTCTGGAGGTCGGTATTTATTCTACAAGATTGGCAGCATTGAGCTGCAATTTTTGTATCCCACTTGCATATTTAGATCAAAACAACTTAACGAATTCCAAATAAGCTATTTCAAAATAATCTTCATCCAACTAAAAGAATTCTAAATGAGCTATTTTAAAATAAACTTCATCCAACCAAAACAACACAATATTTTTAACATATGCATTAAACTATTTCAAAAATAAACTTCATTCAACTTCAAAATAAACTAAAATACAATCAAAAAGTTCGAAAAATATAGAAGTCTAAGATGTCAAACCAATATAACTACTCCTTATCAACATCACTCTCCTTATCACCCTTATCATTATCATCACTCTCATGACCAGCTCCATCATCACTGCTTGCAGGACATGGAGGAAGAATCTTTCCTGATTCAAAAAGAAAAGTTAGTTGGGCTTGAAGCGTTGCATACCTCTTTTTTCCTGCATCCTTTGATGCCGCAATCTCCACCTCTTTCTTCTTCTCTCTATCGGCTACAATAGCAAGCTCGGCATTGAGAAAAGCTATCTTACCCTCTATTGCAGATATTATCTCTTTATCCCTGCCATTAAAGCTATAAGATGATGAACCACAATACCGAGCCTTTTTCTTTTGATATGTCCTTTCCGGATAGTTGTAGCTCTAATCGGTTCACCTGCACTTTGTTTCCAAAGATTCTCACTTTCTTCATGTGTAAAGGATCCGTCCCGGCTCTCAAGAGGTAGAGTATTACGATATTCCTGAGATATTCGTATAATTCTATCATGTAATTTAAGCAAAGAAATTTACAAATAAGAACGTAATATATACAAGAAAGAGAAAAAATATTAGCTTGAATAGAGTTTTTACGTATGTCTCTTGAGAACGTGGGTCAATTCATCTTTATTCTTCGTCGGGGTTCGTACTCTTCTTGACATGAGTAACTTTCAACATCTTTTCTACAACTATCGACCTATTCAACTCTTTTTCCTACAAATAACACAAGTATAATTTAATCTCCAAATTCGACTTATCAAAAAAGAAAAATAAATATTTTACAAAATTAAGAAAGTATGCCATTCTTTCCTTCCTAGTAACTAGGCTAATAGCTCCACCGATGTGCAAAGAGCCTCCTTTATCTGATGCGCGAGCCATCTTCCCAATCTCACTCCTCTTCTTAAACTTTTCAACAGTACCCCAATGTTCCAGTAATAGATCCCATCGTGTTGGTACAATAAACTGAGGAATTCTATTATTTTTCCGTCATTCACTAAATGTGCTAGAAAGCAACTTTGAAGTTTTAACCTTGAAGTTTGCTTGAACCTCTTCCTCATGTTCGGGAGCCGAGAAATAATATTTATGTAATGAAAAATGACTAATATTTATTGTTCAAATGAATAGCGAACTTAAATGTATATGATGTGAATTTAATTGATACACATTCTTACCTTAAATTCATTGAACATCTGCCCCCTGTTTTTAATTAGAATCTAACCCCTAGTGAGGTACACACCATTATAGTGAGTACCGTTGCACATTAAAATAATCTTGACATACCCACATCCAGACTTAAGCTGAAATATGAGTTCATTGATAATGGTAAACAAAAAAATCAATAAATTAATTAAAATATAAAAAGACAAATAAAATATGAAACATAATTAAATCATACTTGTATCCTAATAGCTCGATGACAAGTCTACAAAAAATGTGTCTATCTCCTGCATGAGGAGCAAGTGCATCTGAGTGCTGGGCGGTGGGATTATTACGCTCCGAGCAATTGGATTCAAGATGAAGATTTGAAAATCCAATTGATCAACTATTTGTATTCAAATTATTGCACTGACTAGCACTAGCTGATGGTATGGTAGACTCACGAACAAGATATGTATAGCCCTGCAATGTTTACAAACCTAATCTAGGTACCCACAATCGGTGTAGATATAGTATAACCAGATTTTGGAGCCACATGAGTAGAGACATTATGTGCCTGGGGTGCATAAAGAGTAGATAAAACTGAGGCTCGTTTTAAAATAATTCCAACACCATATTCACCAACTAAATCACATTAACCTATTTGAAAGAACATAACATATTTCTATGTCTAATTAGTTTAGTTTTAACTAAGTTCCAACACTATATTCACCAACTAAATCACACTAACTTATTTAAAGAACTTAACAATTTTCTAAGACTAATTAGTTTAGTTTTAACTTAATTCTAACACTATATTCACTAACTAAGTCACATTAACTTATTTAAAGAACTTAACAACTTTCTATGTTTGATTAGTATAGTTTTAGCTTAATAATTTAAAACTATATTCACCAATTAAATCACATTACTTATTTGAAGAACTTAACATCTTTCTAATTCTAATTAGTTTAGTTTTAACTTAATTTAAAACACTAGATTCAACAAATAAATCCTATTTCTTATTTGATGAACTTAACATCTTTCTAAATGTAATTAGTTTAGTTTTAACTTAATTCAAACACAATATTCACCAACGAAATCACATTTACTTATTTGAAGAACTTAACATCTTTCTATGTCTAATTAGTCTAGTTTACACTTAATTCCAACACTATATTCACAAACTAAGTCAGATTAACTTATTTGAAGAACGTAAAATCTTTCCAAGTATAATTAATTTAATTTTAACTTAATTCCAATATTATATTCACCAACTAAATTACATTAACTTATTTAAAGAACTTAATAACTTTCTAAGTCTAATTAATTTAGTTTGAACTTAATTCCAACAGTATATTCACTAACTAAATTACATTAACTTATTTAAAAAACTTAACAATTTTTTAAGTCTAATTAGTTTAGTTTTAACTTAATTCCATCACTAACCACAAACTAAATCACATTAACTTATATAAAGGACTTCACAACTTTCTAAGTCCTATTAGTTTAGTTGTAACTCAATTCAAACACTATATTCACCAAATAAATCGCATTTCTTATTTGAAGAACTTAACATCTTTCTAAGTATAACCAGTTTAGTATTAACTTAATTCAAGCACTATATTCACCAACTAAATCACATTTACTCATTTGAAGAGCTTAACAATTTTCTAAGTCTAATTAGTTTAGTTTTAACTTAATTCCAACTCTATATTCACCAACTAAATCACCTTAACCGATTTGAAGAACTTAACATCTTTCTAAGTCTAATTGATTTAATTTTAGCTTATTTCCAACACTATATTCACCAACTAAATCACATTAACATATTTAAAGAACTTAAAAACTTTCTAAGTCTAATTAATTTAGTTTTAACTTAATTCCAATACTATATTCACCAACTAAATCACATTAACTTATATAATGAACTTCACAACTTTCTAAGTCTAATTAGTTTAGTTTTAACTTAATTCAAACAATATATTCACCAAATAAACCACATTAACTTATTTGAAGAACTTAACAACTTTCTAAGTCAAATTAGTTTAGTTTTAAGTTAATTCGAACACTATATTTAACAAATATATTATTTCTAAATTTCAAGGTAAGTGTCAACACTAGATGGACACAAATGTATTACGCAAGAAAATCAATTTTGTCATCAATAGGATAAACTAGAATTGGTACTTATGCTTAACAAATATATTATTTCTAAATTTAAAGTTAAGTGTATACACTAGATGGACACAAATCAATCTTGCAAGAAAATCAATTTTGTCATCAATAGGATCAACTAGTGTTGGTACTTATGCTTAACAAATATATAATATCTAAATTTAAAGCTAATTGTCAACACTAGATGTACATTAGTCGATCTTGCAAGAAAATCGATTTTGTCATCAATAGGATCAACTAGTGTTTATACTTATGCTTATCAAATATATTATTGCTAAATTTAAAGCTAAGTGTCAATACTAGATGAACACAAATCAATCTTGCAAGAAAATCAATTTTGTCATCAATAGGACCAACTAGTGTTGATACTTATACTTAACAAATATATTATTTCTAAATTTAAAGCTCAGTGTCAACACCAGATGGACACAATTCGATCTTACAAGAAAATTGATTTTGTCATCAATAGAATAGGATCAACTAGTGTTGATATTTATACTTAAAAAATATATTGTTTCTAAATTCAAAGCTAAGTTTCAACACAAGATGGATACAAATCAAGTAGGTGGATACAAACATATTATAGAAAATAATTGTACTTGAACTTTAGAGATTTCGAATCACCAAACCTTATCTCCTACTTTGATGAAAGAAACACTAAAATCTTGTATCAACTTTTTATATGCAGAGCTTCTTGAGTTTCCTAGCAAGAAAAGAGGGAAAAAATTTAACACTAGAAAAATAGAGTTTGAACCTATTGCACGCACATGTTACATACAAGAAGATCAAGTAGGGCATGAAGTCATACTCAAAAGTCATTTGTATTTTTATTTTAAAATAGTTCAATTTGATTCACTAACATCAAGAGCTCAACTCAAGTATGGATTCCCACCAACCTGCTAATTTATCCCAAACAGGACGATGTATGATTGTTTTCTTTATGATACAACCATTTATTAACAACAAAAATATTACAACTCTACCATAATAATAACACTTCAAGCATTTCAATAAACAAATTTGGGCAATATGTTTTCAACAAGTTATTCTAATAACACTTCAAGCACTTCAATAAACATCTTTTAAGGGATATGTGCATACAAGAACGCAAAAAATTCTGCTAAAACATAAAGAATAAATTAAACTAAGTATATTAGAACTCTATTTTGAAACACTTCAACAAAATAGAAACAAAAAAGATTTGTTAGGAAGGTTCTAAAAATTCACCTTGAGTTAAAGAGATGGAGCGGCACCGACCCACTGCACAAGATGGTGATGGACACGCCACCGGTGGCGATGGAAGCGGCGCGACCTCCAACGCAGAGGTGCGACCAACTGCTACGCGCGGCCTGAAGATTGCATGGGATAGTGCCGGTCTAGGCAAGGCGCGATGGGCAGCGGCAGTCGGAGCAAGTTGGATGGGCGGCGGATGGTCGGAGCAAGTTGGATGGAATGAGTGAGAGAGAAATATTTGGCTTAGGGTTTTGATATTATCCTTCTTTTTTTTAAGAGAAGTGTTTAATTTACGACAAAGGGATATCAATATTTTTAGAATAATTAATTTACGGACCACATAATATCGGTATTTTTAAAAATAATTTTCTATATTTAACAATATTTAATAAATATCGACATCGTGAAGTCGATAATATTAAAATAATATAATAATTTAAATATACTAACCTCTTTGCGTCTGTATTTATTATATATATATATGTGTGTGTGTGTGTGTGTGGAATAGTGCACAAGTACCCCCTCAACCTAAGCTTGAAATCTCATAGACACACTTTTTCTATACAGGTCCTATTAACCCCCTACACTTATTTTTTAAGTAATTTTCTACCCCTTAACCAGCTAGGTGACACTATCTTTAAAAAAAGTCAACCATAATTAGGAAGTGAATACTACACTTGACATACGTTCAAGATCGAAAGTATAAAATAATATTATCTCGCATTTCATACACAAATAGATTATATGTTAGCTCTTCACCTCTACATCATAACATGAGTTATTAAGTTCAAGATTAGACGACAGACTAATAGATTTGTACATTACTCTAAAAATATAAGTATAATTATATCCTAATTCATATCTACGCAATTTCAAACTCTAAATATGGATTATATATATTGTTTTAATGTATTTCATGAAGTCTAACTTGTTATTTGTAAAAGTATTCAAAATTGTACACTTTTTGAACGATTAATTGTAAGTTGTAAATTAAATTTTAGTAATATGCTAAATAGAAAAAATTATGATTACTAGAAATATGTTAAACAAACCGACCTCCGGATGTGGCTTTTATGAAAACGGATTAGATATTATAAAAAAACCTACCTCATGAGGTCGGTATCACATAAAATCTTAAGATAAATAAAAGTAATCATATTCAATAAATAATATTGACATCGAGATGTATACATATATATATATATATATATATATATATATATACTTTTTAATTATATAAATTTAATTTTATCGATCAATGAAAGTTTATCAATATAAAATCTAATATATAAATCTCCTTAAATTGATCATCCATATTTATTTATTTGATAATGTATTTCGTATATAATTAATTAGCGTATTTCATACTCAGATTAATTATTTTTTACTTGTCATTATAATTAGATACTGATCACTACACTTGACATACATTCAAGATCGAAATTATATAATAATATTATCTCGCATTTCATACTGAAATAGATTATATGTTAGCTCTTCACTTCTACATCATAACATGAGATATTAAGTTAATGATTAGACGATGTACTTATGGTTTAGTACATTACTCTATTGTAACGACCTGTTTAGTCGATTTGAGCAGTAAGATTATTTTGATAAAAACTGACTGGGTCGACGGACCACGCGACGGACCGTCATGGCTACGACGGCCCGTGATGGATTTCGTCGTCCCATACTTGTGAATTTTCTCCTGCTACTTTTCTCATTACCCTCGACGACAACTAGGACGAACCGTCATAGGCACGACGGACCGTCGAGGGGCTTCGTTCCAAAACACTTAAACTCTGAAAATCTGGGTACTGAGATCGACTCTCTGAACTTCGCGACGGAACTGCAGGATGGACCATCGTAGTTACGACGGACCGTCACAAACCCTTTACAGAATTTGACTCTCTTATTTTTGTGACGGACCTGCAGGACGGATCGTCACAGGTTGCGTAACCTAACTGGGTCAGATTTCTGTTAAAAGTTTTAAAGGGGTGTTTTGGAGTATTCATGACAAACTTTATGCAATTAGTGGGGTAAGTTTAATAATTTATTTACTTGGAGGGTTAAAGGAGATAACCTTGGAATAAATAATGGGTTACTTTTATCATAATGAATTATATGATAATTAGGGTAAAAGAAAAGAATCTAGAGAAGAAAAAGAAAAAGACAGAGAGGGAGAACGAGCGAGAGAGAGGAAGAACGAAGAGGAAAGCAAAAGGCATTGGGGAGATAGCTTGCTTGATCACGATTCTTTGGTGGAGGTAGGTTATGGTTTATGCTATGTGATAGTAAACTCTTAATAGCGATTGATATGTATTGGGTGATATTGTAAAGTCTTCTATATACTTGATTGTGTGTTTGTATGTTGTGATCGTATAATTGTGGTGTTTAGAATGATGAGACTGTTGAATTTTCAATCCTAAACCTCTTTGTTAAGATGATGCTTGACATAAAGAAAGCTTGATGAACTGAAATAATGAGATAGATGGATCGGAGTGTCACGTTCCGACACGTAGGAATAATGGATCGGAGTGTCACGTTCCGACACGTAGGAATAATGGATCGGAGTGTCACGTTCCGACACGTA
Source organism: Solanum pennellii (assembly GCF_001406875.1). Classification (NCBI taxonomy): domain Eukaryota; kingdom Viridiplantae; phylum Streptophyta; class Magnoliopsida; order Solanales; family Solanaceae; genus Solanum; species Solanum pennellii. Next base: position 29,394,183 of record NC_028637.1, on the reverse strand, counting down.
GGAATAATGGATCGGAGTGTCACGTTCCGACACGTAGGAATAATGGATCGTAGTGTCACGTTTCGACACGTAGCAATAATGGATCGTAGTGTCACGTTCCGACACATAGGAATAATGTATCCGAGTGTCACGTCCCGACACATAGGAATAATGGATCGGAGTGTCACGTTCCGACACGTAACATTAGGGGATCGGAGTTTCACGTTCCGACACGATAAGAATAAAGAGAAGTAATCTTGAATTAACTTAATATACTCGAACTCAAAGAATCTAGTTCCCAAATGAGTATGGTGTGGAGGCTTGAGTCCTCATAGATGTGCTTGAGGGTGTTGCCAATGGTTGTACCTGTTGATTGTCACCTGTTAAGTATTGTGGTTGATTTTACATTATTATTCCGTATATATATTGCTTTCTATTTTGAGTTGGCCGATGATACCTACTCAGTCCTTGTATTGACCCCTACTTTTATGTTCTTCTTGTTGTTTTGTGGAGTGCAGCAAGTGCACCGGTGACTTCGACTCGTCCGCAACTCTAGCCAGTCTTCAGCACGTCAGATTTCAGGGTGAGCTTTTGTTCCTAGCTCGGACTGGATTCTCTCCTTCGTGTCTTGATGTCCTTGAAGCTCGGACATGGACTATCGTTTTACTTATTTTAGTTCTTAATTACTCTAAGACTTAGTAATTTGAGAATAGATGTTCTTGATGTGATGATTCCAGATTTTGGGGATTATAAGTATTATACTTTAGAAGTTTATTTATTGGTTATATTAATGAGTTTTGGTCTTCCGTATTATATTTTGTTCATTATGGTTGAAATATTGGTAAATGTTGGGGTTTAGATTTGTTTTTTCGCTCACGTAGGAGGATAAATGTGGGTGCCACTCGCGGCTCGTTTTGGGTCGTGACAAACTTGGTATCAGAGCTTTAGGTTCGTTGGTATCATCACACAAGAACGAGTCTAGTAGAGTCTTGAGGAACGGTAGGGGGACGCCTTTACTTTTCTTTGAGAGGCCATAGGACTTTAGGAAAAATCCATTCTTTCTTTCTTTCGTGCTATTACTTGGGTCCAATTGGTATCTAGGTGATACAAATTGGTATCTGACATCCTCACTCTATCTCGCAGATGGTTAGAACTAGAGCAACAACTATGTGAACACCAGCACCGGCAGGACAGGGTGCGTCTGAGCAATCCATTTGGACCGTAGCTTGAGGAGAAGCAGTGGCCAGAGGCCGTGGTAGGTGTCGCAGGTGGACGCACTCTAGAGGAAGAGGAAAAACACCTGGTCCAGATAGTAATAGGGCAGTGACTCCTCCACCGACTGATGAGGTAGTGAGAGAGGGGGAAGAAGGGGGAAATGAGCATGTTCAAGATGAGGAATTACCACCCCAGCCTACCCCAGAGATGATTAACCAGGTTCTTACCTATCTTAGAGGGTTATCTGATCAGGGCCAGACACCTCCAGTGTTTTCTGCACCAGCAGCTCAGGTTCAGGGGGTACAACATGCAGCCGCTGTGGCTCCCCGAATGGATGCCTCATTGGAAATAGGCACGTTTCCTCGACTGACTACAGGGTCCATAATGACAAGTGATCAGCATGAACTTTTCATGAAATTCTTAAAGTTAAAACCTCCAGCATTCAAGGTTGCTGAATCTGAAGATGCCTATGATTTTCTGGTTGATTGTCATGAGTTGCTACATAAGATGGACATAGTAGAATGATTCGGTGTGGAGTTTGTGACCTACCAGTTTCAGGGGGATGCCAAAAGGTGGTGGCGGTCGTATGTTGAGTGTCAACCAGCACAGGCACCACCTATGAATTGGGCATCATTCTCTAGCTTATTTATAGATAAGTATATACCCCGGACTTTGAGGGATAGAAGGAGAGATGAATTCCTGAGCCCAGAGCAAGGAATGATGTCTGTTGCTGCTTATGAAGCTAAATTTCGTGCACTATCTAGGTATGCCACTCAGCTTTGTTTCAGTCCACAAGAGCGGATTCGCCGTTTTGTGAAAGGATTGAGGTCAGATTTGCGGATCCCAACCTTACAGGTAGCTGCTGCAGCAAAATCCTTTCAGGAAGTGGTTGATTTTGTGATAGAAGTGGAGGGGGTGAAGCAAGACGACTTCACAATGGCGTCAACTTCTAAGAAGTTCCGTAAGGGAGGTGAGTTTAGAGGTTCTTACTCCAGAAGGCAGAGTTCAGGAGGTTACCAAAACCGCCCTATTCAGTCTTCCCTGCAGGCTTTAGCTGAGGGTCCATCGCAGCCCAGTCAGCCTTTTTCTGAGTTTGGTGGTTATCCTCAGACTTCGTCACCTTCACAAAGACCTATGCTTGACTCCAGGAATTGTTATGGATGTGGGGAGACTGGACATATTAGGAGGTATTGTCCAAAACAGAGTTACAGACCCCCAATAGTTAGAGGTAGAGGTGGTCATGGGAGAGGCCGCAATTCTGGAGGACGTGGTGGCCAAGGTAATGGTGGTCACCCAATCAATCGGGGTGGCGGGCAAGCTGGAACTGCTGCGGCGCAACATGATAGGGGCAATGGACAGACAGGTGATAGGGCCCATTGTTATGCTTTCCCCGGGAGGTCTGAAGCAGAGACATCTGATGCTGTTATCACAGGTAATCTTTTGGTCTGTGATTGCATGGCTTCTGTATTATTTGATCCTGGATCCACATTTTCATATGTATCTTCCTCATTTGCTACTGGTCTTGATTTACATTGCGAATTGCTTGACATGCCTATTAGTGTCTCTACTCCTGTGGGTGAGTCTGTGATAGTTGAGAAGGTGTATAGGTCTTGCCTTGTGACTTTTGTAGGGAGCAATACCTATGTAGATTTGATTATCCTAGAAATGGTTGATTTTGATGTAATTCTGGGTATGACTTGGCTTTCCCCAAATTTTGCAATCTTAGATTGTAATGCTAAAACTGTGACATTGGCCAAGCCTGGGACAGATCCGCTAGTGTGGGAGGGTGACTACATTTCCACCCCAGTCCGTATTATCTCTTTTCTTCGCGCTAAGAGGATGGTTAGTAAAGGTTGTTTAGCCTTCTTGGCACATCTCAGGGATGATACTTCCAAAGTACCTTCGATTGAGTCTGTTTCGATAGTCTGTGAGTTTCTGGATGTGTTTCCTGCAGACCTTCCTGGTATGCCACCGGATAGGGATATTGATTTTTGTATTGATCTGGAGCCGGGTACTCGCCCCATTTCCATCCCCCCTTATAGAATGGCTCCAGCTGAGTTAAGGGAGTTAAAGGCCCAACTTCAGGAGTTGTTAGGTAAAGGTTTTATTAGACCAAGTGCATCCCCTTGGGGTGCTCCTGTTTTATTTGTGAAAAAGAAGGATGGAAGCCTTCGGATGTGCATAGACTACAGGCAGCTGAATAAGGTAACTATTAAGAACAAGTATCCTATTCCTCGAATTGATGATTTGTTCGATCAGTTACAAGGTGCTTGTGTCTTCTCTAAAATTGATCTGAGATCCGGTTATCATCAATTGAAAATACGGGCAGCAGATGTGCCAAAGACTGCTTTTCGAACCAGGTATGGGCATTACGAATTCTTAGTAATGTCTTTTGGGCTTACGAATGCCCCTGCTGCTTTCATGAGTCTGATGAACGGGATTTTTAAGCCATATCTGGATCTCTTTGTTATTGTATTCATTGATGATATACTGATATACTCAAAGAGCAGGAAAGAACATGAGGAGCATTTGAGAATTGTATTGGAGTTGTTGAGGGAGAAAAGGCTTTATGCCAAATTCTCCAAGTGTGAGTTTTGGCTAGATTCAGTGTCCTTCTTGGGGCACGTGGTTTCTAAGGATGGAGTGATGGTGGATCCTTCTAAGATTGAAGCAGTGAAGAGTTGGGTAAGACCTACTAATGTTACAGAGGTAAGGAGCTTTGTTGGTTTAGCTAGCTACTACCGTCGATTTGTCAAGGGATTTTCTTCTATTGCTTCGCAGCTAACAAATTTGACTAAGCAGAATGTTCACTTTGTATGGTCGGAAGAATGTGAAGAAAGTTTTCAGAAACTCAAGACTTTGTTGACTACTGCACCAATTCTTACCTTGCCAGTGGAAGGTAAGAATTTTATTGTTTATTGTGATGCATCTTATTCTGGTTTGGGTGCAGTGCTAATGCAGGAGAGAAATGTAATTGCTTATGCTTCGAGGCAATTAAAAGTGCATGAACGTAACTATCCGACCCATGATTTGGAGTTGGCTGCAGTAGTATTTGCATTAAAGCAATGCAGACATTACCTATATGGGGTCAAGTGTGAAGTCTATACAGATCATCGTAGTTTACAGTATGTCTTTACTCAGAAAGATTTGAATTTGAGGCAGAGGAGGTGGATGGAACTACTGAAGGACTATGATATCACTATTTTGTATAACCCAGGAAAAGCTAATGTTGTGGCAGATGCTTTAAGTAGAAAAGCAGGGAGCATGGGTAGTTTAGCCCACTTACAGGTTTCTAGACGCCCATTGGCTAGAGAGGTTCAGACTTTGGCTAATGACCTTATGAGGCTGGAAATACTAGAGAAAGGAGGACTTTTGGCCTGTGTGGAGGCAAGATCCTCTTTTCTTGACAAGATTAAGGAGAAGCAGTTTGCTGATGAGAAGCTGAGCCGAATTCGAGATATGGTATTGCGAGGAGAGGCTAAAGAGGCAATAATTGATGAGGAAGGTGTTTTGAGAATTAAGGGAAGGGTATGTGTGCCCCGTGTTGATGATTTTATTCACACTATTCTTACAGAGGCTCATAGTTCAAGGTACTCTATACATCCTGGTGCAACCAAAATGTATCGCGACCTAAAGCAACATTTTTGGTGGAGTAGAATGAAGCGTGACATTGTTGATTTTGTTGCCAAATGCCCGAATTGTCAGCAAGTAAAGTATGAACACCAGAGGCCTGGAGGAACACTTCAGAGAATGCCCATTCCTGAATGGAAGTGGGAAAGGATTGCAATGGATTTCGTGGTTGGTCTTCCCAAGACATTGGGTAAGTTTGATTCTATTTGGGTAATTGTTGACAGGTTAACTAAGTCTGCTCACTTCATTCCGGTCAAGATGACTTACAATGCAGAGAAGTTAGCCAAACTCTATATCTCGGAAATTGTTCGATTGCATGGAGTTCCACTCTCCATCATATCAGATAGAGGTACGCAGTTTACTTCTATGTTTTGGAGAACATTACATGCTGAATTAGGTACTAGGCTGGATCTTAGTACTGCATTTCACCCTCAGACCGATGGTCAGTCTGAGCGAACGATTCAGGTGTTGGAGGATATGCTTCGTGCATGTGTGATAGAATTTGGTGGTCATTGGGATAAATTCTTACCCTTAGCAGAGTTTTCATACAACAATAGCTATCACTCAAGTATTGATATGGCTCCATTTGAGGCACTGTATGGGAGGAGATGTAGGTCTCCCATTGGTTGGTTTGATGCATTTGAGGTAAGACCTTGGGGTACCGATCTTTTGAGGGAATCGTTAGATAAGGTAAAATTCATTCAGGATAAGCTTCTAGCAGCTCAGAGCAGGCAGAAGGAATATGCAGATCGAAAGGTTAGGGACTTGAATTTTATGGAGGGTGAACAAGTCTTGCTGAAGGTTTCACCCATGAAAGGGGTGATGCGGTTTGGTAAGCGAGGTAAACTTAGTCCAAGGTATATTGGGCCATTTGAAGTTTTGAAGCGCGTGGGGGAGGTGGCTTATGAATTGGCATTGCCTCCAGGACTCTCAGGAGTGCACCCGGTATTTCATGTGTCTATGCTGAAAAAGTACCATGGGGATGGAAACTACATTATTCGTTGGGATTCAGTTCTTCTCGATGAGAATTTGTCTTATGAGGAGGAGCCGGTTGCTATTCTAGCTAGAGAAGTCCGCAAGTTGAGATCAAAAGAGATTGCATCTATCAAGGTTCAGTGGAAGAATCGGCCAGTCGAAGAGTCTACTTGGGAGAATGAGGCGGATATGCAAGAAAGATATCCCCACCTTTTTACAGATTCAGGTACTCTTTCTCGCCCTTGCTTTTCTTCCTGTGATCGTTCGGGGACGAACGATGGGTAAATTGGTATCTATTGTAACGACCTGTTTAGTCGATTCGAGCAGTAAGATTATTTTGATAAAAACTGACTGGGTCGACGGACCACGCGACGGACCGTCATGGTCACGACGGCCCGTGATGGATTCCGTCGTCCCATACTTGTAAATTTTCTTCTGCTACTTTTCTCATTACCCTCGACGACAAGTAGGACGAACCGTCATAGGCACGACGGACCGTCGAGGGGCTTCGTTCCAAAACACTTAAACTCTGAAAATCTGGGTACTGAGATCGACTCTCTGAACTTCGCGACGGAACTGCAGGACGGACCGTCGTAGGTACGACGGACCGTCACAAACCCTTTACAGAATTTGACTCTCTGAACTTTGTGACGGACCTGCAGGACGGACCGTCATAGACACGACGGACCGTCACAGGTTGCGTAACCTAACTGGGTCGGATTTCTGCTAAAAGTTTTAAAGGGGTGTTTTGGACTATTCATGACAAACTTTATGAAATTAGTGGGGTAAGTTTAATAATTTATTTACTTGGAGGGTTAAAGGAGATAACCTTGAAATAAATAATGGGTTACTTTTATCATAATGAATTATATGATAATTAGGGTAAAAGAAAAGAATCTAGAGAAGAAAAAGAAAAAGACAGAGAGGGAGAACGAGCGAGAGAGAGGAAGAACGAAGAGGAAATCAAAAGGCCATGGGGAGATAGCTTGCTTGATCACGATTCTTCGGTGGAGGTAGGTTATGGTTTATGCTATGTGATAGTAAACTCTTAATAGCGATTGATATGTATTGGGTGGTATTGTAAAGTCTTCTATATACTTGATTGTGAGTTTGTATGTTGTGATCGTATAATTGTGGTGGTTAGAATGATAAGATTGTCGAATCTTAAATCCAAAATCCTCTCTATCAAGATGATGCTTGACATAAAGAAAGCTTGATGAACTGACATAATGAGATAGATGGATCGGAGTGTCACGTTCTGACACGTAGGAATAATGGATCGGTGTCACGACCCAAAACGGGTCGCGAGTGGCACCCACACTTATCCTACTATGTGAGCGAACTGAGCTAAAGATTGCTCAGTAGTTTTAACCACCTGCTTAGTAGACAATTTATCAAACCAACCATTATCATATATTAATCTTGTATCCACTTTAGGGATAGTCCATTGTTTAACAAATCAAGGTTTTGAGGTATATCTACCTCTTCCAATCTAGTACTTTTAATATTATTTTCACTAAAATTCATAGATTTGATAAAACTTCATATCCATGCTTCGCTTTCGTTAAATCAGTTATATGTTCTTATAGAATAGCTGGCTGTGATACCATAACATGATCTACATGGCTGGCGGTAGTCCGCTTGGCCATCTAGATCTAGTTTTGCACATGGCCAAGTTATACTGGACACGTATTATAGTTTATAAAAAAATTTATCCTAAGTTTCGGCTGTATGGTAACTTTTAATCAAGCATGGGGCCTGTCACAATAATATACATGGTATTGTATAGCAGTTCTAAAATGGGTTTCAGGCTGCCCCTTTCTTCAACAATTAACGGGGACTTACAATACCACATGCTCGCTATCATTAACAGTGCATTATCAGACTGTACCACCATCTCGAAACCAAGTCAAAACTTGTGATAAAAGATTTAAGAACTATAATAAGAATTCATTATAACTTGACTAGATCCAGATATTAAATAAGAACATCATACAGAAAATATGAAGCTAGCATAGATATGAAAATTATCTTAGCCGGCCATGGAGGCGGCAATAATAAAAGATAATAAAATAAAAGTAACAAAAGAAAATACCTTGGAAACGAATCTTCAATCCAAAAAGCTTCTTTATTAATACACAAGAAAGTTTTACAAGAGGGAGAGAGAGAGCAAACTAGAGAAAGATCCTGAATTTAACTTAAGAAGTCCTGCCTCTCATATGAGAATAAGGCTTCTTATATAGAAAAAGAAAAGGTAAAATGGGTCCCTTATGTGGGTCCTACAATAATGTTTTAAACAGTTTTAAACAGTAATATACTGTTCTTGATAAGGATGAATCAAATCTTATCATTTCCCTTCACGTTCTTTATTATTGCGCCTTGATGATCTTTAATTGATGCGAGGAAATTTTCCACTTTCTGCATTTGACTTTCTGTCAATTCAATATCTTGTTCTATCGACTGTGCATCAGCAGTATTACCACTATGTCCACTTTTCATCGAAGTGTCTGATTTATCGAAGTCTGTAGTATTTTGTAATAAATTTTTCTTGACTTCTTCCAGATAATCATTGATCATTTCTTCTTTATTTCCATCTTGAATGGAAATTTTTCGGGCAATATGCTTAATGGAACTCCCCGTAGATATTCCTTTTTGAGAAGAGTCATGGTATGCCTGAATGGTCTTGGTGATTTGATCAATTAATTCCAGGCCATACATCTGTCCACTTGCGGGATCTTGTCTATTTATTTTTTCCCAAAAATTATGAAAATACTTTCTGTATAAACATGGAATATTTTCATTTGGGGTATAACCCACTTCTGTTACCCATTTATGAATCTAGGGTATAGAAAACTCAATGAAAACAATACATTTGATCAATTTTTTCTATATTCGAAATATGATCTTGTAAACATAAATTCATTAAAAAGGGAGAAAATTTCACCCATTGCTTATATAAGGTTAGAAAATTATAGGGTAAAATCTTTATAGTTGGCCCATGAAGAGTCCACCAGTTTATAAACCAATTTGGTATGTTCTGAGTAAAAACTTTTGCACATATTTTTAAAATCCAAGTGTGCTTGAGCTTTTCATTATTATAGTAAAAGATTTTATGAAAGGCTTGAATATAATCCCAGTAAGTAAAGTTCATATTTACTTTATTAACAGAAACAGACCTTTCTTGCATCGTGGATATTTCCCATTCTTCTGCAGATATAATCTGCTTAATAGTGATTTTAGAGAAGTTATGAACATTCTTGTCATATTCTGAAGTGAAATGCTGAAATTCAGCACTTCCTGTATGAATTAGAATAGACTCATAATATGTCCGAGTCTTATATGCTTCACCAGGGAAATATAATCCCTTTGTTAGATACCTTTGGAGTATCTTCCAAGGTTCATTACTTCTCTGAATATCAGAGTTTTCCAAAAGAAATATAATCTCTTTTGTGGATGCTTCTTCTGAGCTCTGACTAAATCAGCTTCTCTGGCTAAAGAGGCGTAGGTATCACCTTGCTCTTTTTTCTGCAAATATTCCTGAATTTGTTCATATAATGAACTGTCTTTAGGAATATCCTTTATATTTATAGAGGATGAAGCTGATGAAGAGGCTTCACCAATCTTTGAATTAATCAAAGTTTTACTTCCTAATTGTATAATAGGAAAGGAAGATTCATATGACGACCTTGTAGATTGTGAAGAGGACGATCTTCCCCTTCCTCGTTGATTTTTCCCCCCACGACTACGAACATGTTGCCATGGCGGAGGGTCAGTACCTCCCATACTGCAAAATGAATAACTCTAATCATAAAAACATCCTGATATATCTAATTCCCAATCATTATCAGCAAATGAAAGTTCAGAAAATGGTGAATTATATATAAAAAAAGTCTAGAACTAAATCATCAATAATTATATTGAGGATCTTTTCTTTTAAATCTGCATTAAAAGGTAAAACCTTTAAAATTGTAAAAAGAGCTTCATCACCTAGAAAATATTGATATGTAGACATAATGGGAATTTTTAGGAAAACAAGAAATCTCTTGATAGAAAATCGGGAAGTGAATCATCAGTTCCCTTTTTATGCTGAATTTCAAAGTCGAATGGAGCTAATTGTGCCTGCCACCTAGCAAACATTAACTTTGAAATATCATGTTTAAAATCTTTATCAAACATATATTTGACTGATTGAGCATCAGTTCTAATAATAAATCTTTGATTGTATAAATCATCCTGAAATTTTAAAACACATTTAACAATGCATAACATTTCATGAGCAACAGTCGCATATTTGCGTTGAGAGTCAGACCATTTGCCTGAATAAAACCTAATAAGATATTCAATTTTATCATGGGGATTAACTTGCTCTAAAATTCCACCATAACCAATATTAGAAGCATCAGTCTCAACAATCTTAATCCAATTTGGATTTGCTAAATTGAGACAAGGCAAATATTTAACTCTATGCTTGATAGATTTAACTAATTCAGTAAGATCTTTAGTCCAGGGTAATATTTTACCTTTCTTTAACCTATCAGTTAAAGGAGTAAGATCTTTAGATAAATTTTTATAAAATGGGGAAATATAATTCAAGCTGCCCAAAAATCTTTGCAACATGTTTTTGCCAGTAATTTCATCAGGAAATTTTGATGCAAAATCGATGGATCTCTAAATAGGAGTAATTTTTCCTTGGCAAATTGGATGACCCAAAAATCTTACATCAGTTTTAAAAAGACTCATTTTGGTTTTAGATATAACTAAACCATTTTGTAAAACAATGTTTTTGAAAATATCAAAATGCTTAATATGAGATTCTAATGTTTTAGAATAAACAAGAATATCAACAATATAAACAATTATGAAATCCATAAAAGGATTAAAAATATCATTCATGATTTTTTGAAATTCAGAAGGAGCATTCTTTAAACCAAAGGGCATGACATTCCACTCGTATTGACCAAATGGAACATTAAAAGCAGTTCGATAAGTATGATCCTTAAAAATCTGAATTTCCCAATAACCTGATTTTAAATCAAATTTGGAAAATATATTAGCATCATATAATCTAGAAAGAAGATCTTTCTTATTTGGAATGGGGTACCTAATCCATTTTAAAACTTTATTTAAATGTTATAATTTATTACCAACCTGGGAACACCTCTTTCTTGTTCTGCAGCGTTATTAACATAAAAAGCAGTACAAGACCATGGAGATTTAGAGGGTTTATAAGTCCCTTTTGTAATAAACTATCAATTTCTTTTTTACAGAAATCAACTAACTCTACATTCATTTGACAGGGGCGAGATTTTTGTAGGAATATCTGATTTAGAAAAAGAATCTTCATAAGGCAAAGTCACAATATGCTTTTTCCTGTCCCAAAAAGCATTTGGATGATCTGCACAAATATCAGCTGCCATTTTTCCAGAAATTAATTTAATTTTTTCCTGTACTTTAATTGATTGTACAGATTCTGAAATATTCAGACTATAAATTTCCATTTGTAAAGAATCAATCTGTTTTTGTTTCAAATGAATTAAAGAGTTAATATCTCTAGTAATAGGTTCAGTTATGAATTCAAAATTAATGGTATTACCATTATATTTTGCTGTAAATCCTTTTGCATTTAAGTTAGAAAAGGGATAAATAGCATTAATAAAAGGGGTACCAAGTATAATTGGTGGATATAATTGATTTTTAACTAGAAAGAAAAAGTGAGGAATACAAACTTTACTCTGGCAAATACAAGTATTAGACAGTTTATATTTTATGTATAAAGCATGATTAGGAGCAGATTTAACAATATGAGTTTTTTTTTCAAAAAATCGTGAAGGAATTAATCCTTCTTGAATACAGCTAACATTAGCACCACTATCAATCAAAGCAATGCTTGAAACTTTAAAATCATTATTAATCAGAATGGTGCAATTAATATACGAACGATGAGCAGTAACAATTTGCATCATTAGAAGAAATTTAGGATTAAGAGATGTATCAATCTGTTCATCTATAATAGCCTTACCTTTATCAAAAATAGAAATATCCTTTTCATTTTCTGTAACAACCTGTTTAGTAGGTTCGAGCAGTAAAATTATTCTGATAAAAACTGACTGGGTCGACGGACCACGCGACGGACTGGGTACTGAGATCGACTCTCTGAACTTCACGACGGAACTGCAGGACGGACCGTCGTAGGTACGACGGACCGTCACTAACCCTTTACTGAATTTAACTCTCTGAACTTTAGGACAGACCTGCAGGACGGACCGTCATATGCACGACGGATTGGCACAGGTTGCGTAACCCCTACTGGGTCGGATTTCTGCTAAAGGTTTTAAAGGGGTGTTTTGGACTATTCATGACAAACATTATGAAATTAGTGGGGTAAGTTTAATAATTTATTTACTTGGAGGGTTAAAGAAGATAACCTTGGAATAAATAATGGGTTACTTTCATCATAATGAATTATATGATAATTAGGGTAAAAGAAAAAGAATCTGGAGAAGAAAAAGAAAAAGACAGAGAGGGAGAACGAGCGAGAAAAAAGAGAACGAAGAGGAAAGCAAAGGCATTGGGGAGATAGCTTGCTCGATCACGATTCTTCGGTGGAGGTAGGTTATGGTTTATGTCTATGTGATAGATAAACTCTAAATAGCGATTGATATGTATTGGGTGGTATTGTAAAGTCTTCTATATACTTGATTGTGTGTTTGTATGTTGTGATCGTATAATTGTGGTGATTAGAATGATGAGACTGTTGAATCATTAATCTTAGATCCTCTCTATTAAGATGACGCTTGACATAAAGAAAGCTTGATGAACTGAAATAATGAGAATAATGGATCGAAGTGTCACGTTCCGACACGTAGTACTAGTGGATCGGAGTGTCACGTTCCGACACGTAGTATAATGGATCGGAGTGTCACGTTCCGACACGGTAGGAATAATGGATCTGAGTGTCACGTTCCGACACGTAGCATTAGGGGATCAGAGTGTCACGTTCCGACATGATAAGAATAGAGAAGTAATCTTGAATTATGTTAAGTATAATCGAACTCAAAGAACCTATTTCCCAAATGAGTATGGTGTGGAGGCTTGAGTCCTCATAGGAGTGATTTGTGTTGTTACCAATGGTTCTTGTACTTGTTGATTGTCACCTCTTAAGTATTGTGGTTGATTTTATATTATTATTCAATATATATTGCTTTCTATTTTGAGTTGGCCAATGATACCTACTCAGTACGTGTTCCTTGTACTGACTCCTACTTTTGTTTTCCTTCTTGTTGTTTTGTGGAGTGCAACAAGTGCACCAGTGACTTCGACTCGTCCGCAACTCTAGCCAGTCGTCAGCACATCAGATTTCAGGGTGAGCTATTGTTCCTAGCTCGGACTGGATTCTCTCCTTCGCGTCTTGATGTCCTTGAATCTCGGACATGAACTATCGTTTTACTTATTTTAGTTCATAATTACTCTTAGACTTAGTAATTTGAGGATAGATGTTCTTGATGTGATGACTTCCAGATTTTGGGGATTATAAGTATTATACTTTAGAAGTTTATTTATTGGTTATATTAATGAGTTTTGGTCTTCCGCATTATATTTTGTTCATTATGGTTGAAATATTGGTAAACGTTGGGGTTTAGATTTGTTGGTTCGCTCATATAGGAGGATAAGTGTGGGTGCCACTCGCGGCTCGTTTTGGGTCGTGACATCTATAAATATAAGTATAATTATATCCTAATTCATATCAACATAGCTTCTTACTCTAAATATGTATTACGGATATTTTTTTATTTTTTCCACGAAGTTTCTCTTTTATTGATAAAGTATACAAAAGTATTACACTTTTTGAACAGTTAATAGTAAGTTTCAAAGGAAATTTTAGTATTATGCTAAATAATAAAATTTATAATTAATAGAAATATGTTAAACAAAGAAACCTCCGGATGTCGCTTTTATTAAAATGAATTAGAAATAATTAAAAAAATCAATCTCATGAGGTCGGTCTCACATTAAATTTTAAGAAAAATAAAAGGAATCATATTAAATAAATAATAGTGACATCAAGACGTCGGTATTTTATAATAGTTTATTTTTAACTTATATAATACGGCATAATACATATATTGAACCCTAAACTTGGCTTAAAATTTTAACTTTGACCTCTAACTTTCATAGTGCACAAATAGGCACTTTATCTATCCTATATTTCAATAAATAAACACGCGATTTTTGAAGCCAAAGTGCGTGAAATGCAAACGCTCCCACGTGTATTAGTGAGCCAATCAGTGACTGCCAACTAACTAAACATTTTACATGTCTTTTTTTAAAAAAAAATATCTTACATATCATATTTAAACTAAAAAAAATTAAAATTAATTTTAATTAATATAAAAGAGATTCATTACCGGTAGAATTGTCATTTCGGAATTTTTTTAAACTTTGTTGGCCTCGAAAATTACTCCTCACTCGCGCAGAATGCGTGCATTTAACAAATTTTGCTAGGTAGGAATCGCGTGTTTATTTATTGAAAGATGGGATAGTTAAAGTGCCTATTTGTGCACTATGAAATTTTGAGGTCAAAGTTATAATTTGAAGCAAAGTTTAGGATCCAACCGTCATCTAGAGTACGATTTATTTAAAGTTAATTGAAAAAATTATTTTTCTGAAAGCCATGATATAAATATTTAAATTAAAACTTATTAAATTGCATGATATTTAATTTTACCGATTTTTGAAAGTCGGTATTATTATTTTATTTTATTTACGCAAAACCGTCCTCATGAGATCGGTATTAAACTTAAATAACATCATCGACCTCATGAGGTCGACATTTGGATGAAGAAAAAATCCGACCTCATGGATGAAATTCAAATACCGACATCATGCAGTCAATATTTGGATGAATTAAAAATACCGACCGCCTGATGTCGGTATTTGAATTTCAATAAAGTAAAAGTGCCAACCCCATGAGATCGGTATTTGGATGAAAAATAAATACTGATCTCATGAAGTCTGTATTTAGATAAAGTAAAAATACCTACCTCATGAGGTCAATATTTGGATGAAAAAAAAATCGACCTCATGATGTCAGTATTTGGATGAAATAAAAATATTGATCTCATGATGTAGGTATTGGGATATGGATGAAATAAACATACCGATCTCATTAGGTCAATATTTGGATGAAAGATAAATACCGACCTTATGAAGTCGGTATATAGATGAAGTAAAAATATCGACCTCATGAGGTCGATATTTGGATGAATAAAAAATACCAACTTCATAAGGTTGGTATTTGGATGAAATAAAATACCGACTTCATGATGTCAGTATTTGGATGAAATAAAAATACCGACCGCATGATGTCGGTATTTGGATATGGATGAAATAAAAATACCAACCTCATTAGGTCGGCATTTGGATGAAAGATAAATACCGATCTCATGATATCAGTATTTTATATTAATTTATTTTTTTATTTACATAAAACCGTCATCCCATTTATTTAAAGTTAATTAAAAATATCAATTTATTATTTTATGGAACTCAATATATAAATATTCTAATAAAATTTGATATAATTATATACTATTAATTTTACTGACGTCTAGTTGTCGGTATTATAATATTATAATAATTATATACTTCAAACGATGATTTAAATAATATTTAATCAAAATATTTGTAATTTTTTTATTTAATTAAGAATAAATAAAATATGTTTATTCATTTATTTTATTTAATACCGACATCAAGAGGTCAGTTTTATTTTAACTCATTTTTTCCGCGAAAAATACAGACCCTCTTAGGTCAGAATTTTTTTCATTCTTTATTTTGCATAAAAACCAACTAGTTTTATTCTTTTCAACAATACTGACCTCGGGAGATCGGAAATTACCGACTGCATTTGAGGTCGGTAATTTTTAGGTCACTTTTCACTATTTTTTAGTAGTGTTGTCTCATTACTATATCTTACAGCTAGTCGGCCCGATATAATGTACAATGTATGAAAGTGTGCACGATTTGAAGCTGCTCCGAAGGAATCACATCTCACGGCTGTAAAACAAATCATTCGCTACCTTATTGGAACCACGGAGCTAGGACTATGGTATACTAACTCTACTCATTTTGATTTAATTGGTTATTTAGATGCTGACTTTGCAGGTGACCAAAATGACCGAAAAACCACTAGTGGAACATGCCAAATCTTGGGACACTATCTGGTCTCACGGTATAGCAAGAAACAAGCTTCGGTTGCCTTATCTACCACAGAATCTGGATACTTAGCGGTTGAAAGTTGTGGTACTCAAATTTTATGGAAGATGCATCAATTACTAAATAATGATCTTTCTTACGAAACTTGTTAGTGAAAAAACTTACAAGATAATAAAATTGCAATATTACAATTAAAAATAAAATGAAGAAATTAATCTCTTCAGGCTGAGGCGTGGATATCTCGCTCTCTTTAAGGAGATTCAAGCCCTTTGCAGCAAATGTTTTCAGTGGTCCAGCAGTAGTCCTCTTTGACATGTCCCCTCCAGGATACAAGAGCCTTCACAAAGTATAAATTAACAACTCTGGACAAGAATTGAGTCCAAATCTACACAAAAAAGACACCTCCCTTCAACTAATAAGAACTCTCTTTTAGACTAACTCTTTCCCTCTTTGTTTTCTCTTGTCATTTGAGTGTATCCCAAACCAAATGAAGACCACCACTATTTATAATACAAGAAGTCTTCCTAGCAATGAATAGGAAGATAATGGAGGTAGTAAATAGTAAATATAATGGCCTTAGGAGTTTCATAGGTTACATAGGTTACAATAGGAGTTACATAGGTTACAGAGAGTAATGGGGGAATTAAGAATGAAATAAAGTGATGGACAACCAATGCTAATGGATGATGTAGAAGTTATCCATTCCAATGTTTATTGGAATGTTTTTATCTCACAATGAATTCAACCAATAAGGCCAAAAGTAATGGCATTACATGACTACCAAGTCAAAGATGAATAACATGATTAAATTGGTAGTTTAAAATAGAAATGCCTACCAATGGTTATTCTTATAACTCCAAAATAAAGCAATTTAATATTTTAAATATTTATATTAAAATGCTAATAACCTAACAAAACTATTATGATTATCTGTGATAGTACTTAAGTCTTTCTAAATATATTGTGCATCATTCTAGGGCTAAGCATATCGACATAAAGCATCATTTTATTCGTGATCATGTTGGAAACGATGAGTTTCTCTTGACTTTGTAGACTCTAAAAATCAATTAGCTTATTTTTTTACTAAATCTCTTCTTGAGGAAAGAATTCGCTGTCTGAGAAATCGCCTTGGCATTAAATGTGTTGACTAATCAGTTGTACTTTACTGTTGAATTATTTTATTTCCTTATGCATTTAATGTGTTTTCTAATTTTTTTGTTCAGTAACTATGACATGCTTCCGCTTCTTCCATTCAAATTCCCTTCCCTTTCTTTTCTGATCCCCTTTCTTTCTCTCCTCTTTTTTCTTTTTATTTATCCTTTCCTTCACTCTCTTCTACTCTTAATGTCACCATGACAAAAACTCCCTCCATGACCTCAAAGAAATCCTCTGTCGCTTCGAATTCCATTGAAGTAGACACCATCTCTCTTTTCTAGTTCCTTCGTAGGATCCATGGTTTCTCCGTCCGAGTCCTCAAAAAAGGGAGATTCTACTACTAAGAAGATAGCATCAAGAAGCCTCATCTCCATATGATTGGACCTCTCTCCCACGCGGACATGCAACAGTTTTGGGGTATCGAACATAAGCAAATGTATGATCCCTTCAAAACTTGCCCTATTGTTCCTGGTCGTGTTGTAAATCTCAGGCAACTAAAGGACTGTTACTTCCTCCTAAGATCCTATATCAAAGCTCAGAAATTGTCTCTCTTTTTTATTTTGTGTGGTTATGAGCTTTTTGATGAAGTTCTTCGCTTGCTCTATGCGAATCTCAGAATCTCACCTAACAGTGGTGAGTTAGAATCGTTGGTGCTGGGTAAACACTTTATCATCAATGAAAATCTATTCAAATATGTGTTTGGTACTAAGTTCTTTAAGGTAATTCCGTACATAAAGGGAACATGGCCTGATGACTTTGAAGTTCTCTTGAAATTGCAAAGAGAGTCGTTGCTTAACCCAATTGTAACATTTTTAACTTAGGGCCCTTATTGCTATGTCTAGATAACTCTATTATCTAATATATCGTGGCCACAACTCTTATTCCAAGGAAGGTCTCCTTAAGTAATTTCTCTACTCGTGATGTATTTTTTTCCCTACTTCCTGCTTAAATAGTACCGCATCAACTGGGAAGAATGGTTCAAGAAGTCTATGTGGGAAAGTTTTGAAGACTTGAAAGTCTTAAACAAGTTTTCCCTGTGGCTTTCTCATATCTAGGATTATTGTGGACCGTCTTGTGGATCTTTCTATGTTTACCCCCTCTCTTGTAAATGCAACTTATGATTCTAACACTTTTCCTAGTATGGAGTATGTGCAGGTTGGTGAAAAGTGGGTGAAAAAGGACTCACTCAATGCTCGGGCGGATTCTTCCAAATGCTCAAAAATCTCGGCAGATTCCACCATTTTTTTATTGCAAGACAAAGAGGAGGTCAAAACAAGACTTTTAACTGTAGAACGGAAGTTGAAGACCTTTCATGATGTTGTGAAAGGTATTTTGTTTACATAAAGACTATAGCACTGATATCGGTAAGTTGCACATTACCATGATAACGATCAAGCAGGAAGGTATCTCAACAGTAATTCTCTTGATCCAACAAGTTGACTCTCAAAAGTGGAGTCAACTCGTCCAAAAATGAGCTTGCTGTTACAGTTCTGACCTTATAATTCAGTCTTTCGCAGAATGTCGAACGTTCTTACAACAACTTCTGTGAGAAAGTGATTAACTCCCTCAAGTACTTTTGGAGTGGTCATTAAATCTACCGTCTGAACCTTAAATTTTTGCACTAACTTTCAATAGGGGCATGTACCTCTCTATCTCTTGGACCACTATTTTTTTCTCTCTCTGACTCTTAGACTAATTTGGTATCTGCTGTCTTTGTTTTAATTTAGTTTCCTTTTCGCTAATCTTTTATATTATGACAATGGTGGAGAAAACAAATCTATATTTCTTACTCCTCCGCTAGACAGGGGAGAGTTGCATGTATCGTTGAACTAAGACATGAGACCTCAGGGAAGTACAATTAACTTTCTCAGTAAAATTGACTATCAAGATTACTATTAAAATTGTGTTCAATCTTGTCATTATCAAAAGGGGCGAGATTGTTACTCCTTAGATTTAGTTGATTTTGAAAATAGACACTTAACGAGTTGATCTCAATTTCGTGGCCACTAATTCTAAAAGGAAATCATCAGCGCAAACAATTTCAAGAAGGAAAACAATATTTGCTTGAAGCTGCAGAGAAGCATTGAAAAGGCAAGCCTCAAATATAAGGGACAAAAGAAGGAAAGGAATATATGTTTTATCAGCACATAAAGGAAAGTCTAAATGAAGCAGAATACTCGCACACATGGCAGAGATCACAACTGAATAATCAAGAACAGAAAGAGGCATGAATCTAGCCACAAGATAAGATGTTTGTCGATCATACAAGGAAAAGATCAAACGAACAAAAGGAAAAAAGACGAAGTGATTTACTACATGGATACAGATCAACTAAATCGCCGCAATCAAGGACTCCCTAAATTTATCCTTGATTAAGATAAATCCTTGGGTTTTTACTTACAAAAGCATAGATCATCATCTACATAAACCGACCCAGATTTGTAGTTTGAAGTACGCAACATCACTTGAGCTTAGCAAACAGTTTTCTTTTGTCTTTCATAAACCTTTGTAAACGCGTGAGACATACAATTGAAAACAAAAGAGACAAGAAAGAATCTAAGTGTAGTATACAAGTTGAGGCAGTGTGAAGGTAGAAATCTTATTTATATATCAGACATGAGAAAGTTTCAAAATGTTATAACACAAAGATCGCTTCGAATCTCATAAGGAAAACCCTTGAAACCTAGGAGACTGGACTAGGTATCGCATTCGTGATCCAAACCAGTATAAAATCATATGTGTCAATTATTTACTGCAATTTTCTTTTATTTTTTATCTTCCTACTAATTTTCAAGTGAGTCGACTATCCACTACTACTAGTTGACTAAGTGAATTTTAATTTAACCCCCCCCCCCCTGAATATTAAAATAAACTTTAAAAGAAATAAGGGTTTTACCTAGATGCAGACCCTAGTTTTATGAGTGATTCCTCTAGCACATGTATAGCTCTACATTCATTAAGAGTGCACTACTAACTATATATTTTTTTTCTAGAGATAGATATACATACACATGCACCCACACACATGAATGTGGATCCGCTTCGTATAACAAGGTAAAGATACTTCATGAGTGAAAATAATAAGTGCAATTTTCAGATTCCAATACGGCATATTAAACCATAAATATTTATGTTATTAAAGAAGTTTATATATATATATATATATATATATATATACATATATATATATATATAACTATCTACAATTTGGTCGTAACATTAGGCATTTCTATGCTAATATTCAGTTGCTCAGATAAATTGCAACTCATCCAAAAGAGGATAACTATTTGGTAGTTTTTTATTAGTTTTTTGTGTATAAGTCTATTTGTTTCATTGATTTTTCTTCTATTTTAAAATTGAGCGAATTTGATCAATTTTAGTCAGATATATTGTTTCAAGATAACAAACGTATCAAGATCTAATTCAAACTAAATTTGATTGAATCAATATGAATTGAGCTAAAACGGGGCATATAATGAGTCAAGACCAAACTCAACACAATTTTTGCTAAGTTTAATTATTTTATCAGTTCTTTTAAAATATTTTAGTACACAATAACATTACTGATAAAAATATTTTATGAATATATATAAAGAATTCATACAAGTACAAAACCTCCATCTTTTTCATGGTTTGCTAAAAAAATGGTAATTACAAAAGTGAAAATTAAACGCCTTACAATGTACAAAGTCATTTATGTTGAGGAATTTAAAATTTATATATAAACACTAGAAAACTCTTATCTATATCATATAATTTTTATTTTCAAGAAAATTTAAATGAATATACCTTCGTTGTTTCTATATTAGCACTTGCATAAAAGTGGCTAAAATGTAGTAATTTTATGTCTATAATACAGAACAAATGGTATCTCTTGGTATTTTTTAGATACCTTATATATAAAAACAACGATTTCTTATAAACAAAAGGCAACAAAATAGAAAAATTAAATTTTTAACTGGCCAACGCAATCAAATTTAACAAATATGACGTATTAAATGTCACATGAAAAAAAGTAATTAAGTGGACTGGATTAGACATATCAATGTAATAGTCCTATATTAATTATTCACTTTATTATAGATAATTCTTCCAATCATTTTGATCTCATTTATCCTTAGAGTTATTCCTTTTTTATTTTATAAATTAATTAATTTTGTAAACCTTTAGAAAAAATTTCTTAATGTGCAAATTAAAGAAATTTATCATTTTTATTTACGATTATAAATCAATAACTAATATAAAATAAAAAAGACATATTTTGAATCAAAATTTTGAGAAAATAATGTATAATTACATTAATATCTATGATTTCTATTACATGTCACATTTTAATTTCCTTTACATTTTTAATATTTTTTATGTTGAATTAAATTGTGTCACGTAAATTGATATGAACAAGACAATACAACTATGGAATCTCCTTAATTAATTGTCCCCACTCACCCACCCACCCCACTCAACCCGCTCTATATTAAAATTCTGTAAAATTAAATTTAAGAAGAACACCTCTCCCCCTTCTGCAGTTCCCTCTTTCACTCTTGGCTGATGAATTGGAAGACTTCTAAATAATACAAATTTGTGTTGAACAACTGAAGGATAACGTGTGCTCAAAAGGGAATTTGATACTTTTCTATTTTTTATTGGATATTTACATTATCAGTAATAATTTTATTTCTTGAGTAAACTTAAAATTTCCTTCCTTGTTCTGTTTAGAAAATCAAATCTTTCTAATTTTTGGTGTTGTTAATTTTGTGAAATGGAAGCCCTATCTTCCTCTTTGTACTTTTTTTTGGGGTAGATGTTGGTTTTTTGGGATTTTGGAATGTAGAAGAAACCCTATTTTCCTTTATTTCTTTTTTTGGGTCTTTTTTATGTGTTGGTTTTACTCCATGACATTTCTTTTGAGTCGAGAGGCTATCGAAAATCAACTCTCAAACCCCACAAACAATGTGTTAGGAGTAAAATGTTGAGTACAAGCTATCCTTTCTAGACCTCTGTGATATGCTCAAATTATACTTTCCTAAAGAAGTATAAGCGTCATATCAAATAGAGAACCCAATTAGTAGGTTGGGGTCGATCCCTCAAGGAAAATGGTTTAGACTTAACTTTAACATACGATTACATCTATTTAGTCAAGTCTTTTCCGAAAACTAGTAATTAAAGGGGGGGTTTTGTAAAACAAAAGTATTGCAATATTGTGAAATCTAACAAGTAGAAAGAGTAAATTGTTGGTGTTTATCAAGTAGTGAGAAAAATTAAGGTGTAAGTGTTCCCCATAGGTTCATAACGCCATAATCCTAGCCTATAACAATTCTTTCTTAAAGTTTTGCATGCAAAGTCATAAGTTATGTATCTTTAAATACTTGGTCGGCATTTAAAGGATTTCACTCCGTACCTTTTTTCCGGCTACGTGTATCTAAGTTAGTAATCCTTACCTTTTACCTCATATTAAGCATCATATTCAATGTTTTGCTTAGTAATAATTTAGCACCAATTAAAACTAGCCTATTAAATAGAATTCACTATATCTATGTCGATAATTCTTTTCCTATTAACTATCCCTTGATTCGGCAAATAAGAATAAGGTGAGTTCTAACGCGTGCACTCATTAAAAAACACTTCTAGACGAAAAAATTATCGATGCATGCAATATCTTAGTTGAGAATTGTTAATTAGCTAAGCTTATTTTGTTAATCACCCATGGTTCACAAAAACCTGGTTGTCGATTTAGTTACCCATGCTTAGAAGAACACAATTCATATTTGTTGAATAATAAATCATGAACTTACTTTGACAAGTTTGATAAAAATCCAGAAATTATACTTGGAACAACAAAATTCATTTGAGAATAGATTCTGGAAACTTGAATTAATTTCCAAGTTGCAAAAGTCAAATCTCCAAGAAAAAAGTATAAAAATAATAAAAGATCCAACCCCCCATAAAAAGGGTTTTACACCCTATTTATAAAGATATTGTCATAAAATAAAAGGAAAACAAATAAGGAAAATTTTTCCAGAAAACACGGCTTCAATCGACGACCCCATAGATGTCCGTCGATGGAACGACGGACTGTCGACTACCTCCGTCGGTCCATACTTAGATTTTTCTTCAGCCTTCATTTTTGAATCTTATCTGATCCAATCGACGGACCAAAAGCATGGTCCGTTGATGCTTCTCGTCGCTCCATACTTAGCTTTTCTTCAACACCGGGTATTGGGACATATCACTGATCTGATCGATTGTTTGCCAACACGGTCCATCGACTGATCGACGGACCGTCGATCCTTCTGTAGTCCCACACTTGGTCAGAATTCCGTAGTTGCTTCCAGATGCTTGGACCTCTAGTCGATGATTACTACCTACGGACCGTCGATGGCTTCGTGGGTCACTTCTGCACTGATTTCCGCACAACCTTCTGCATTTTCATTGTGGAAAATTTTCCTGCAAAACACAGATAAAACACATTAAAATTACTACAAAAAGTCCCTATACACACACTAAACTTAAGGGAAAAGCATTGGAAGTACCGTGAAACCACGGTATATCAACACCCTCGACTTAAATTCATTGTTTGTCCTCAAGCGACGCACTATGACTCACTACAACACCTTTGTACAAAAGTATCCTCTTTTAAGCTTTTGCTATCGTTTGGCTATAATTCTCGACTATTTTTATTCCTTTAATGCATGATTTCACTTTTAGGCTCATTCATGTTGATCAGACTATGACATAGACTCACCATGCACCGACACAACTACTCTTTTATCTCTAACCTAGGTATCGACTTTCCAATATTTCAACTAGTGTCTTTGCTTCAAAAGATATCCTCCTCTTTTTTGCACAGTGATTTTAAAATTGGGTATAAGGATCATTATTCAACACTCAAGCTCAAAACAACTTCACACCTAGTTCGTACTTGTAGCCATAGGCTTGACCCTATTTTCACTGCTTAAGTTCACCATATAAGGCTCCTAGTATCACGATAGGACTTTCTTTGCTTGTAACGTAGGCTATGGGTCAGGGTTGATACATAAGAGTACATTTTAGTGACTTGTGGTCCTCCTTGACATTACGGCTAAGTGTCCTACCTCTTTTATTGTCTATTATTCCCTACTCTCCCTTTTCTTGCAAATGACTCTTACTTAAACACTTCTTTTATTTATTTTTTTATTTTTTTTACTTGATTTCCGTTTGACTGAGTCACTTCTATTATTCACTATTAATTTTCTTTTGTTTTCCTTTTTTTCACATTAATCCTTTCAACCCCACTTTTCGGGACATTACTCGTAATAGCCACCCTCAACTTATGGCTTTACCATGAGACTAGGTACACAATACCCAAGGTTGGGTCAGGGCCAAGATGAGACCGATTTCTGCATTAGCCACCCTCAACTTATACTTTTGGCCTAAGTTGAGGTGCACAGTCCAATGAGGAACTAGGGCCAACACATTGTACCCAGGGAAGATGACTTGGGATAGAAAAGAAAGGTCCATTGTAAGCTCAAAATATTTGGATCATAAAGGGATCAATTTCCATTGGTTTTCTTTTATTTTAGGCTAAAGATTGGCTAATTTGAACAAGAGCCTATGATCCTTTCTTAATAGTCTAACACATATTTCATTTTGCAGGACTAACCGGGCAAGTTCTAGCTAGGTACCAATAGTGGAATAATAAACTTTCCTCACACTCTCTTAACACTTCATTACCCAACCAGATTATCGGACACCTAGTTCGAGTTTAATATTGAAGGTCATGCAATTGTGCATCTCTATGTTATACTTAGAGACAACACATTCAACATTCACTATGTCTTATAATGCAAGCATTCTCTTTAGAATGAGATATCTAATTCATATATAGCCATCATGATTCAGATTTCACATTTATACTTTGTACAAGATACTAAACAAGTTGGTTCAATAGTAATATAACCCGTCTCTTGGGGCAAAAGAACACAGGCAAGAAAACCACAAAGCGGATCATGAGTTGGGATACTCATACTTCCCCCTGGAACTCACTTTCCATTCACCCACCCCCAACAAAAATACATCCTATTTTCCCCTATGCATAAAAAATAAAGCAAAAGGTGGTAGGTAAAACATACCTGAGGCACGTAGCACTAAAGATAAACAAGCCGACGGGTCCGGTTTCCCGGAGCCCGCTCCCTCAGTAGTAGGGTCACCATCACTGGTGCCCGCAGCAATATCTACACCCTCAGTGGTGCTCCTCTCAACATCCGCAAACCTAGAGCTAGACACCCATCAGCTAACTCATGAGCCCTCATTTGTCGGGCATCCTTATCAAGCAATGAAGCTTTTCTTGCAGCCTCCATCATAGTACGATAATTCTTCCTAGCCCGGTTCTCCTCACTCTATTTGGACCGGTGACTCTTGGAACAGTCATGTGGCGGGGGCGGCAGTGCATTAGTGGTAGTGAACAGTGCAGCAAACATTGTATCCTCTGCAAGATCCGTAGGTGCTGCCTCAGGCTCGGGTACCCTCGTGTCTAAGATAACATCAACATAAACCCTCAGACTCGCCACATCCGCTTGAAGAATCATCAAATCAATGGAAGGTTTTGGGCATGCGAGGACTCTCAACTCAAAAGCATCGAGGCACTGGTGGACCGCCTTAATCCTCTTCTCCGTCTGTTGAGCTACCTTCTTCTTAATCCGGTCCTCAACCTCAGCAATGGATCTTTGCATCCAAGGCTGGATGTAGTGCAGCAAGGTAGCAATCTGGGCCTCTAACTTTTGGACCCTAATAAGGGGGACCAGTGCTGAAAATGGAGGCATAGACTAGGAGGAACTCGGTGCCCTACTAGTGTTCCGGGTAGACTCGACTGGAACAGTATCGGTAGGCTCTGATGTAGCATTATAAGCCCCTTGGGCTTGCTTTACCGTATTATCCAAGTTCTCACCTAGTGGCTGCACCTCTACTCTGGGCCCTCTCCGTGGTGAAGCCTCATTGGCCTCATCCCTAATCAGACTAATATCCACTGACCCGGTAGAAGTACGGAGGAAATCTATGTGCCAAATGGGCACTCCAGCACTAGTGGACAACTGAAATATCATGCAGGCAAATGGGTAAGTGGTAGAGGCTTTGAAAGCCCTCTAATGCATAACAGAGATCAACATATTGCAAAGTCAATCTCAAATCCGGCGACCATCGATGCTAGCAGGACCGCTCTATCCAAGGTAAGTATATTATCTGCAGCTGTGGGGATAGGCGGTGGCGGACCAAAAGCCAAATGAACTTGGCTGCAAACGTAAGGTTGGCCTTCTTGATAAGGCCTATAGGGTCCGTCACCCAGTCCGCTCCCTTACCATTTATGAATATCTGCTGGGTAATCCACTACTTGGTGGTCTCTCTCAGATCTCTGTCCCGCTGAAAATGGCCACTCCTGACCACGTTCCACCTGCAGTCAAACTCGTTGGTGAGGGTTACCCTTCCTTCATTACTAACCTCAACGTATAAAAAACGGAGAATGGTAATAGAAGAAATATCCACCTAATGGACTCGAACACGAACATATGTGAGTGGTGCCTGTTTGGTGCAGCTAGCCGCTTGTCAAAAGCCCTTTGGAGAACCGCTATGTAATAAACATAGAAATCTCGCACCATCTCCTCGATGTAAGGTCCCACACTCCTAGAAATCCATTCGAGCTTGTGGCGGAGGAATAAGGTATGTAATGTTGGGACAGTGTGTAGGCTACCTCTCAGAACCCATCGCTCCACTGCTAAAGTCCGAGTCATCACCCCTTAATCATTTAGCAACATAGCATCCCTGTAATCCTGGTATTGGACATCTACGCACCACCGGTCGAGCTAATCAGCAACCGTTGAAGGGACCTCAAACTGGGGTGCTAGAGTAAACTCTGCACTCTGGGCCTTATCAAACAAGGCATCTCTGGTAGGTCGTGTTGGGAGATTGTCTCCCTAGGATTCGGAATCGGAGGCAGTGTCCTCATTCGACCCTGTAGAAGTGGGCCAACTCAAAACCGTAGGCTTCTTCGGATCCCAAAGCTCCTTTCGAAACCGAGGTAGACCTAGATGGTGTGCTGATCAGTACGCCGGGCGCCACCTTCTTGGGCGTGCCCCAAGTGGCTCGAGAAGGAGGTGTCGGGCTCTTGGTGCCTTGGGGCACATACTCAGGATCTCTCATATCATCAGATGAGCTAATCAAGTGTTGGGATGGGGCGATGTTCTTTGACTGTCCTTCAGAGTAGACAATATATGGTTTGAGGGCCATTAGTACCTTAAAAGAGAGTTGTTAGTTTCATTAAAATCAGACTACACACACAAAATAAACAAAACAAAATTTGGAAACAAAAGAAATTGTGAAGTGCAGAACTGCAGAGCTGGACGACAAGCACTATCGTTGGTCCGTCGATAGGGTCCATCGGTGGACACTTAGCGAATTTCAGAAGTCACATGTCCACAAAACTTACAATTAGGAAAGACGGACGTGATGAATGGCCCATCAATCAATCAACGGACCATAGTCCACTTTCCTCGTCCCATAGTTAAGAAAATACAGGGTTCAGCTATCGACGGACCCTATCGACGGTCTGTCGATCGACTGACGGTCTATAGTTGTGGTCTCGTACTGTCAGTCAGACACATGTTTTTCAGAAATTCTTAGAACCTCTCAACTCCCTCAAATGGAAATATTAAACCCAATACCAAGACACACAACATTCAATAACAATCCGCAAATCACTTTGTTATTCCTAGAACATCGAATTTTTACTTTTGGTCTTAGCTTCTAAGAGACTATCAAACCATAAGTCGGAAAAACCAAAAACAAACAACATGCAGAGTTTATTGAGACAATTTGCACCCCTATACATGCATTTTCTGTCATTCTAAGGGACATAGAACTCAATTTTGAAAAGTTATTTATGTAAAAGTTGTCCATAAGTGAAGACCCACATACAATCTATTCGTTTTCTCATACATATGAACGAGAATTCCTTGAGAGGATGAGAATGACATACATGTACGTTGTAGTGGAGTGAATGTGTGGGTGCACTTTAAAACAACAACCGACGTGCCCGCCTTCAAACACCGACCGGAAAATGCTAGAGATGGATGGGAATTTGGGGGACTAGGGTTTAGGGTGTTTTGGATTATGGAGAGGATGAGAAATAAGAAGGGAATTCAGATGGATTGAATGAGGGAGTGATTGGGGGAATAAGGGAATCAGGGGAGAAAAAAAGGTTGGGGAAAATTTTAAGAGGTGTGGGGGGTAAATGAAAGGGTAATTTGTTATATAGCCGGTCGGGTCGGCTCAAGTGCGTGTTTTGGTAACTAACAATTCCCTGTCAACGGACCATATGTTAGGAGACGGTCTGTCGACTACTCCGTCGATCATAGCCTAACTTAGACGACATTGAAAATCATACCTAGGATCCACAGACACCATCTACGGTCCATCGATGGGATGATGGCACGTCGGTTTGTACGTAGATCAGTGCACAAGACCAATTTCTGCAGATTTCCTTTGGTTTGGTCCCTGCACATTGA
Organism: Solanum pennellii; assembly: GCF_001406875.1. NCBI lineage: Eukaryota > Viridiplantae > Streptophyta > Magnoliopsida > Solanales > Solanaceae > Solanum > Solanum pennellii. The sequence goes on along the minus strand of NC_028637.1, from coordinate 29,365,483 downwards.
GCACCAAATAATCCATTCTTTTTGTGCTTTCTGGACACTTTTTAAACACGGACCCTAAACTACTCTCCAGCAAACACACTAAAAGCTTTAAAAGATTATTACACATGACTTTTGAGTAAAACAAACGAAACAAATTAATGCAACTATTCCTACAAAGAAAAGAAAAAACCTACTGTTGGCTAGAGGATACACCTTCTGTTGCCACCCAAGAAGCGCTTGATTTAACATCGTGGCATGGCCCAAGACCCTTTATTACTCAGACTTTCTCAAGGTAATAAGCCTCAACTACTTCATGAGCACTATCTACATGCCCGAGCTAGATCTGGATTCTCTGTCCGTTTACCATGAACCTTGCACCCTCCTTGTTATCAAACTCAACCGCTCCATGTGGGAACACTTTAGTGACTAAGAATGGACCAGTCCATTTGGACTTGAGTTTGACCGGAAACAAGCGCAACCTAGAGTAAAACAGAAGTACTAAATCCTCATCTACAAATTCGCGCTTCTCAATCTTTTGGTCATGTTACTTCTTCATCTTCTCTTTGTAGAGGGCTGAACTTTCATATGCTATTAGGCGAAACTCATCAAGCTCATTCAACCATTAAGTCTCTTATTCACTGCTTCATTCCAATCCATCTTTCTTTATCGCCCACATAGACTTGAACTCTAACTCAACCGACAATTGACAAGGATTCCCATGTACAAGTTGGTATTGAGACATACCTATGGGAGTCTTGTATGCTATCTGGTAAGCCACAGAGCATCATCGAGCCTCCTTGACTAACCCAACTATTAGTATTCACCATTTTTGACAAGTTTTGCTTGATTTTTCAATATGACACCTCAACTTGCCCACTAGTTTGCGGATGGTATGAAGTGGCTGCATTGCAGCGAACCACATATTTCTCCAATAATCCTTTGAATAAATTTTTGCAAAAGTGGGACCCCCATCACAATTAATAGCCCTAGGTGTTCCAAATCAGGAAAATATGTTCTTTTACAAGAACACGGTGACACTCTTCCCTTCATTATTTGCAAGTGCTATTGCTTCGACCTATTTTGACACATAATCCACTGCAACAAGACTATATTTAATCCCATGAGAACTCACAAACGGGTCCATTAAGACAATGCCCCATACATCAAACAACTCAATTACTATAATGGGATTAAAAGGGAGCTCTTGCCTTCTCGAAATACCAACATCTCGTTGGCACTAATCACATTACTTGGCGAACTCATGAGAATCTTGGTGGATGGTTGGCCATTAGTAACCACATTGAAAAATTTTATGGACAGTCCGGATACCACTATGATACCCACCTATAGGCGAATAATGGCATGCCTCCAAAACACTTAGCATCTCGACTTCCAGCACACAACGGCGAATAATTCTTTCAGCACAACTCTAACATAAGTACGACTGATCCCAAAAAACTTTTCACATCATGCATGAACTTTTTCCTTTCATGAAAGTACATGTACGATGGAACTATATAACTAGCCAAATAATTCACAAAGTCTGCGAACAATGGAATCAAGTCATGAGATCGGCCAAAACATGCTCATCAGAGAGGGTATCATCAATTTATGCCTTTTAACCCAACTCTCGCATAGCTTCATCCTCTAATCTGGATAAGTGGTCTGCAACTTGATTTTCAGTCCCTTTTCTATATTTCAATTCAAAATAAAACTCTTGCAATAGTAGTACCTATCTAATCAACCTTAGTTTTGCATCCTTCTTTGCTACAAAACATCTCAAAGCAGAGTGGTCGGTATGCACTATGACTCTCGTGCAAAGCAAAGAGGATCAAAATTTTTCAAAAGCAAATACCACCGCAAGGAGCTCTTGCTCAGTCACAGTGTAGTTCTTTTGTGCTTCATTTTAGGGCCTTACTAGAAATATAAATTGGGTGAAGAGTTTTACCCCTTCTTTGTCCCAAGACTACACCAAGAGAAACCCCGTGAGTATCACATATCACCTCAAATGGCTTACTCCAATCCGATGAAATAATAATGGGCGCAGACACCAACTTCTCCTTCAACTCTAGAAATGCCTTAAAGCAGGATTCATCAAAATAAAATTTCGATTCTTTTTCTAGTAACTTGCACAGAGGATGTGTAATTTTTTAAAAATACTTAATAAACCTCCGTTAGAAGCCCGCATGCCCTAGAAAACTCCTCACACCTTTTACAGAGATGGGTGGAGGAAGTCCCTCTATCACCTCAACTTTGGCTCGATCAACCTCTATCCCCATCTATGAGATGCGATGACCCAACACAATACCCTCTTTCACCAGGAAGTGATATTTCTCCCAATTTAGAACAAGGTTGCAATCTTCACATCTTTTGAGAACCTCTTCCAAGTGACTCAAACAACGCTCAAAGGAGTCGCCAAAAACTGAAAAATCATCCATAAACAACTCAATGGTGTCCTCCACCATATCGTAGAATATCAACATCTTACATCTCTTGAAAGTAGTCGGTCCATTAGAGAACAAGCAAAAGTTCCATACGGGAAACTACAAGTGGTTTTCTCGTGATCCTCCGGTGCGTTGAAAATTTGATTTTAACCCTAACAACCATTACGAAAACAATACCACCATTTTCCTGCAAGCCTTTCTAACATCTAATCCATGAAGGGCATAGGTAAATGGTCTTTCTCAGTCCATGCATTCAAATTTCGGTAATCCATACAAACTCTCAATCCGGTCACCGGCCTCATTGGAACAAGCTCTTTCTTCTTATTAGGGACCACTCTCATTCCCCCCTTTTTGGGCACACACCAAACAAGGCATATCCAACTACTATCTGCGATAGGATATATGACTCTGGCATCCAACCACTTAATAATCTCCTTTTTCACTACCTCTTGCATAGGTGGATTTAATCGTCTTTGATGCTCAATACTTTGCTTATGATCGGGCATTAGTTGGATTTTGTGTCAACATATACCGGGTGGAATCCCAAAAATGTCCGTAATAGTCAAACCAATGGCTCGTTTGAACCTCTTTAACACCTCTACCAGACACTTTACTTGCCCTACTTTCAAATTCGATGCAATGATTACCGGCAAAGTGTAATTTTTTTCCAAAAATACATAACTCAGATGAGGTGGTAGAGCCTTAAGCTCTAATTTTGAGGCCTCCTCAAAAGATAGTTTCGCGGGTGGAGACTCGCGATGCTTCATATCTAACTCAAACTTCTTTGGTTTGTACTGAACGTCATTTCGATAAAGTGCCAGAATCAATGACCCCTACTCCTCAATACCATCACTCTCAAAATTCATGATCACTGCCGCTAGTGATTCAACACCAAGGTTCTCTTCGATTAGTAACTCAGACGTACCCTCAACCCTTTACGATATAGCAGATACTGTTTGGATCTCACCACTCTATTTCATGGATTTACAAATGTTGAAAGTGGCTTCTTCAGTGTTCAACCTGAACTTTATCTGCCCTTTTTCCATGTCAACCAACGTCTGACCGGTCGCAAGGAATGGCCTCCCAAGAATAATAGGCACCTTAAAATCCACCTCACAATCAAAAATCACAAAATCAGTAGGGAATATAAATGAATCCACCTTCACTAACGCATAATGGAGTATCTCAACAGGCCTCTTCACCGTTCGATTGTCCATTAGTAACCGTATCACACTGGGCCTTGGGTCATCAAACCCAACTTCTTGTAAATAGAGAGGGTCATGAGATTTATGCTTACCCCAAGATCACATAATGCTTTAGCAAAGCGTAATAACCCGATAGTACATGGAATAGTGAAAGCGCCCGGATCTTCTTTGTTTTGACAAGAGACCTTCTAGCAATAGCACTACAAGGTTGCATTCGATCATCATCCTCAAAACTTACCGATCTCTTCTTAGTAACCATGTCTTTCATAAACTTGGCATAACCAGAAATTTGCTCAAGAGATTCTATTAATGGGACATTGATGGAAAGCTGATTCAACATAGTAATAAAACACCGGTATTTACCATCTTCGGTCTTTTTCACCAATCTTTCTGGGAATGGTGGTGGTGGTCTAGGAACTGGGGTCACCTTTTGGGGTATCTCATCTTCTTTACCCAATTTGTCTACCAACTCACCACTATGTTCCACTTTCTAATCATCTCTTCTCAACTCATCTTTTATGGCAGAAGGCACATGTGGATCAGTGGTTTGCTTACCCCTCGAGTAGTGACTGTCTTGCAATGTCCATCATTTTTTGGATTTTGGATACTATTGCTAGGAAAAGTACCCGGTTGACGTGGGTTCACAGTTTAAGACAATTGAGCAATTTGCAACTAAAGATGCTTGATCGAGATTGCATGTGCATCAACTTTTTGCCCAATATAAGCCAAATCACCTCCTAACTCTTTGACGTGCTCATCACTAGCATCAAACCTCCTCATCATATTTTGAAGCATGTACTCAACTCACGCCATACTACCTCCACCATACCTAGGAGAAACTTCCCAATTTTGAGGTGGAACATAAGGCCCACACCGATCATTTCGGTTTCCATAGTTACCCCGATTGAAGTTTGTGTCGCGGTTGTAGTTCCCATATAGAATATAATGACCCTCTCTGTTGCAATTTCCATAGTTCCAACCTTGATTTCCTTGTCTTTTGTGCTAATTTTCCTGAGTGGAGACTTGGGCATTCGGTCGAAAACCCCCTGTCTTCTCATTCAGTGCATAAGAATCCTCTTCTTAGTAAAATCCATCTACTGGCGGTGGTAGTTTAGTCAAATAATTAATCGCATTCACTTTCTTTAAACCCTAGTTACATGTTTCAATACCAACCCAAGCTCAGTCCTCAACTGAGACATCTCTTCACGAATCTCATCTGTGTCTGGGTTGTGCGTAGCTTGCAACGAAAATGTGTTTCTCCTAGTGTCCAACTTCCTAGTTTTCTAAGCTTTATTGTTTCGGGAAATTTTCTCCAACTTTTACACGAGCTCTGCATATGTGCACTCACCAGAAGAACCACCCGCAATAGTATCAAGTATTGTCTTGTTGTTATCATCTTGCCCCCGATAGAAGTACTCTTTCAACGATTGATCATCAATGCGGTGGTTTGGGACACTTCACAAAGATGAGGTGAACCTATCCCAAGAACTACTTAACGACTCCCTAGGAAATGCCACAAATTTGTTCACTCTATCTTTGTGGTTGAGTTTTTTAGACACCGGGTAATATCGTGCTAGGAACACATACCTCCACTCCTCCAAGTGTAGATCGAATTATAGGGAAACTTAGTAAACCAAATTTCATCCCTTAATCCGATGACATCCATGTCTATGTCCGGCCTCCCTATACAACTCTTACTCACCAACTTTAGTTTGGTGATGTGAGCATGTGGATCCTCATACGGTATCCCCGAAAACAAACCTCTTGCGCGAGCATCTGCATCAAGCTACTAAATACCACGAATGAGTGATAGGACAAGAGGCCCATCCGAATAAGTGATGTTAACATTACCCCTATAATATTTTTCAGAGCGTGGAGCGGGAGGTTCCCTCCTCAAAGCACCATCACCGGGGTTCTCCACAATCACTTGGTTGTGAGCATCAACCAGCGAAGGAAGTTGATGGTTTATCCCATCACCAATATTAGCAGGATTGTGTGGATCGTTCATTCTTTGGAGTGTATGGCTCAGTTTTGGATCAAATTGAAGTATTGGTTCTCATCGACTCTGTGTACTTGACATACACTAAAGATTTACATGAAAGAGACAAAAACAAAGAGAAAAAATTAAAATTAGGAAATTGTTTACTAAAATTGAGTAATTGCTCTTAAAGTTAATCTTAAAGCCACTTTCCCCGACAGTAGCGCCAAAATTTTATAAGCTCAATTATACTTCCCTAAAAAAGTATAAGCGGTCGTATCAGGTATAGAACCCAATTATTAGGTTGGGGCCGAACCCACGAGAAAAATGGTTTATACTTAAATTTAATATACAATTACCTCTATTTAGTCAATTCCTTTCCGAAAACTAATAATTAAAGGGGGGTTTGTGAAACAAAAGTATTGCAATATTTTGAAATATAACAAGTAACAAAAGTAAATTATTGGTGTTTATAAAGTAGTGAGAAAAACTAAGGTGTAAGTGTTTCCTGTAGGTTCATAACGCCATAATCCTAGCCTATAGTAGTTCTTTCCAGAGGATTTGCATGCAAAGCGATAAGTTATGTATCTCTAAATCCTTGGTCCAGAGTTTAGAGAATTTTACTACGTACCTTCGTCAAGCTACGTGTGTCTATGTTTTTAACCCTTACCTTTTACCTCATATTAAGCATCATATTCGATGTTTGGCTTAGTTATAACTTCGCACCAATAAATTAGCCTATTAGAAAGAATCCACTAAATCTATGTTGATAATTGTTTTCCTATTAATTATCCCCTTGGTCCTGCAAATATCAATAAGGCGAATTCTAACATGTGCACTCGTTAAAAAAAACTTCGAGACAAAAGAATTATCGATACATGTAATATCTAGTTGAGAATTAGTAATTATCTACGCTTATTTTGTTTGTTACCCATGGTTCCCAAAACCTACTTGTGGATTTAGTTACCCATGCTTAGAGGAACACAATTCATATTTGTTGAATAATAAATCATGAACTTACTTTGATAAGTTTGAAGAAAATCCAGAAATTATACTTGAAACAACAAAATTCAGTTGAGAATCGATTCCGGAAACTTGAATTAATTGCCAAGTTGCAAAAGTCTAATCTCCAAGAACAAAAATATGAAAAATAATAAAAGATCCAACCCAAAACATGAGGTTTTTATACCCTATTTATAAAGACATTGTCCTAAAATAAAAGGAAAATAAAAAAGGAAAGTTTATCCAAAAAACGTGGCATCAATCGACGACCCCAAAGACGGTCCGTCGATGGAACGACAGACCATCGATTGCCTCTGTCGGTCGACACTTAGATTTTTCTTCAGCCTTCATTTTTGCATCTTCTCTGATCCAATTGACGAACGAACAAAACAATCCGTCGATGGAATTACGGGCCGTCGATGTTTCTGCCGCTCCATACGTAGCCTTTTTTCAAGACCAAGTACTGAGACATATCTCTTATGTGATCGACGCTTTGCTAGGACGGTCTGTCGATCAGTCGACGGACCTTTGATCCTTCCGTAGTCCCGCACTTGGTAAGAATTCCCTCAGTTGCTTCCAGATTCTTGGAACTCAAGTCGACGATCACTACCTACGGTCCGTCGATGGGACGACGGACCTTCGATGGCACTGTGGGTCACTTCTGCATTAATTTCTGCACAAACATCTGCATTTCCATTTTAGAAAACTTTCCTGCAAAACACAGATAAAACACATTAAAATTGCTATAAAAAGACCCTAGACACACACTAAACTTAAGGAAAAAGTATTTATAGTACCGTGAAACCACTCTACATAACTCTGCAAACTTACTTTCTGTCTGACTAGTAAAATTTCTTGTCTTATAATGAATTAGTTCAAGTTAGACCAAGATGTATATATGTTGGACATGATCGATCCTTACCTATGAAGAACAAACGCGAGAAGGATCACCGAGTTTGGGATTCGTTAGTTGTTGTTTTTTTAAAGTTATGTATTATGTGAAATTACCTTAGGTATCAGCCTCGAGTTACCCTCGAGACGCGGACATGGAACATAGAACAACAAGTGATCCCAAGCTAACCCTGCTGGCATTATCATTAGTATACTAAAGATAATAAACTTTTGCGAAAGCTAAATCATAATTGAATCTGAAAAGATGGAGAATATCGATATTCTATAACTGATATATTTGAAAAAAATGAGTTTAATACAAAGGAAATATTAACTCAATACTTATCTAAAACTAACTATATCTGAAATAAGACTCTAAACTAGACTAGAAATACTGGGACAAGCCCCAGCAAAATCTAGCAAACATGAAACTAAATAACTGAAGACTGAAATTATACTCATGACTATTATCATCGGAGAATGAGGACTCACCACTGAATCGCTGAACTGGAGATCGGAAAATCGATCTATGCGTGATGTGTATGCTAAGAACCTAAACCTACATCACGAGAAGATGTAGCGCACATATGCGTCAGTATTTGAAAGTTACTAAGCATGTAGGATAGAGTAAAGCTGAAGTGAAACATAATTGAACAAGCACAAGATCAAGTATAATAATCTAAACGTGATATACTGATTTCTGAGCTAACTGGATGCAATGCCCAATTTATAATATGGTGAAACTGAATATTGAATATACTGATAAATGGTCAATAAACAGAGTCTGACTGAATTGTGGGAGCTACTAATAACTAATAATAAAACAAACTGACCTAAATGTGGAGTATGATGTGTACGCACTATCAAGATGACCCAATATATCCTACCAAATGTATAAAGGCATGCTGGCGTTATCAATAAACTGATTCCCACAAAGGGGCTTACAACCTACTTGGCTAGTAGTTTTTGGACTATTCAGTACGCTAAAACCTAGTCCAACTCGGTAATATGCTACTCCCAATGAATTTTTTAAATTAACTTATTTTGTCTTAGTATATGGAAATACTAGATAGCTCAAAACTGACGTGCAAACTGAGAATGCAACAATTAATCTACTAATTATGCATTTATAACTGAGGCATGTATATCTGAGGTTTTTGAAATATCTGACCTAGCATGTGTAATTGAAAAACTAAATAAATACAAAGCTAGGGTTCTGAAATTCATGCGATAATCTGTGTAATAACATGATAATCTTGTTTGGAACATATATTTTCACTAAATCATGAAGTTCTACAGTAGTTCTAGGAACCCTAGGTTTAATCATGATAAGAGAATTAAGAAGTGACTAAAAATTAGGGACCCAATGGGTGAAAGGAACCCACTAGTGAAATCCTACATACTTGGTGATGAAATCTAGGGATAAATACTTATGTTTTGGAGCTGGAGTTGCTGGAGCTTGTGGTGTTCTTGACCTAGGGTTCTTGATCTTTTTTTTTTCTCCTTTCTTGCTTCCAATTTTCTAAGTTTTGATTTAATGATTTGACTTAGATATGTTTTAATTATGTTTCTAGGCTTAAACTAACTAAAATATGATGATGTATTGTTAAAACGACGTAACATAGGGTTTAAATAAAGTATGAAAGGTCCAAAAGACCCCTGGGAAAGTTGATGTCGGACCAATCAACGGCCAGGACTGACGATTCGTCGATTGAGCGACGCCCCGTCGGTTGGGCCTGTTCTATAGGCCTTCACTAAAACGGGCATAACTTTTTACTAGGATGTTTGATTTTAGCAAGGTCGGTTTCTATGGAAAGATAATTCAATTATATTTATGTGTATAGGTCATCGGACACCTAATTTATTTTGTGCTAAGACTCATGATCATTTGATGTTGACCCAACTGCATTTTCCCTTAACTGTCCGCAAATTTTCCACCTACGGACCGTGCTGGTCATCCGTAGATCTTGTTTGAGAGTAGGTGAATGTAGTCTTGATCAACGTTCATGGACTACAGACGGTAGTCTGACCAACGGACCGTAAGTCCGTCCCTCGACCAACACTTAACCAATTTTCCAAGGCTTAGATATTTGCGAGTTTCTGATACCATCGATAATTGTGTAGGGCATAATTTTTTTGAAAATTGATTTGTCTTAAAATTGAGTACCAAGACCCTGCTGAAACGACTTCAAGAAATGTGAGGGAAATTGAGGACCTCTATCTAAGATATCTATCTAGAGGTATAAGTTATAACATTATATCGTTTCATCAACATACAACCAAGGCCAACTCTAGATGCATCGCAATAGATCATATAACGATCTGAACCCTCTGTTAGAGTCAAGACAGGAGCTGTAGTCAATCTAATTTTCAATTCTCTGAAGCTTTTCTCACAATCATTTGACCATTAAAACTTGACCATCTTCTGAGTCAACCTAGTCAATGGTGAGGCTATGGATGAAAATACTTCCACGAACCTTCTATTATAACCCACTAGACCTAAGAAACTTCTGATATCTGTAGCAGAGGTAGGTCATGGCCATTGTTTCGCTGCTTCTATTTTCTGCGAATCCACTTGAATCCCTTTGCTAGACACAATGTGCACAAGGAAAGCAACGGATTGCAACCACAACATACATTTGCTAAACTTTGTGAATAACTGGCGATCTTTGAGAGTCTGCATAACAACTCTCAAATGAATTGTGTGTTCTTCCTCATTCCTAGAGTAAATGACGATATCATCAATGAAGATAATAACGAACAAGTCTAAGTACTGTTTGAACACACTATTCATCAAATCCATGAAAGTTGCAGGAGCATTGGTTAGTACAAATGACACAACTACAATATAAAATGACCATATCGAGTTGTGAAGGCTGTTTTCTGAATGTCACTATCTCTGACTCTGAGCTGATGATAACTCTATCTGAGGTCTATCTTTGATAAATGACCAGAACCCTGATGTTGGTTAAACAAGTCATCAATCTTGGGGATGGGATACTTATTCTTGATTGTGAACTTGTTCAACTCTCTATAGTCAATACACATTCTGAGTGAACCATCTTTCTTCCTTACAAACAACATTGTTGCACCCCATGGTGGAATACTGTCTCATGAAGACCTTATCTCGAAGTTCTTTCAACTGCTTTTTTAATTCCTTAAGATCTGCTGGAGTCATTCTGTAAGAAGGAATAGGAATATGCGGGGTATCTTGAAGGAGATCAATTCCAAAGTCGATTTCCCTTTCGGGAGGGACCACACGAAGATCTTCTAGAAATTCACAGACTACTGGAAGTGACTCAAGAGTTGGGTTTTCAAGGCTAGATTCCCTAACCCGAATTAGATGATAGAGATAACCCATAGATATCATCTTTTTGTCCTTAAGATAAGAAATAAATCGACCAATAGGCACCAAGCTACTACCCTTCCATATAAGATTGATTCGTCTGAGAACTAAAAATGAACATTCCTAGTTCTACAATCGACTGATGCATAACATGATTGTAACCAATCCATGCAAAGAATGACATTAAAGTCTACCTTTTTTTAATCTACTAGATCTGCTGAGGTGATTTTCTAAGAGACTGTGACAGGGCAATATCTGTATACCCATCTAGCTATAACTGGGTCACCGACTGGAGTAGAGAGTTATAATGATTCTGAGAGAGTTTCTTGACTGATACTAATGTTTAGTGCTATAATGAGTTGCAAAAAACCTATGTTTTCTTTACATTGAGTGAACTATATATGAGTCAAATCCTTAAGTTGGTTGGATGCTAATTTTACCCTATCATTACCAATTACTTGCATAACTTTAAACATTTTATTTACCACATCAATGAACTTCTGTGGGTCCTCACATAATTTGGGACCCTGAAACTCAGGTGAATCTTTCTAAACAAATGTTGAATACTATATGCCACTGATCCACCATTGTTATTAGTTAGAACTCGAATCTTCTGATTGTTCTGGGTTGTCATACTTTTAGCCAAAAACTCAATTGGCATTCTGAAACTCTACATTAGAACTTCCTTATCTGGTACTAGATGAGTTGTGTTAGCATTGCGTGCATCAGAAGTTCATGCCTAAGCTTTAAGAAGAGGCATGATCTGAAATGTAGAACGTCAAGCTAAAGTGGAATAAGATCATACCTTACGAATTATAATAGTAACAACAAAGTGAATTTTTTTCTGAACCATTTTGTAGCCTCCCTCTTACTAGATGTGGTGCACTTCACACCCATGAAAAGGACTCTACTTAGTGCGGATTTTCAGACATCCTAGGACACTTAAACCTAGTGCTATGATATCATGTTTTGTCATGCCCCGAGCTACCCCCCTAGATGCAGACACGAACTTAGAACCACAACTGGTCTAACCCTGCTGGCATGATCATTAGCATACTAAGTATAATAAACTAATGAGGAAACAAAATAATAATTTTATCTGAAATGATATGCGAATTCTCATATTCTATGACTGAGATATTTAAAAAAAATGAGTTTAATACAAAGAAAATATTAACTCAATACTAAGCTTAAACTAACTATATCTGAAATAAGCCTCTAAATTGTACTAGAAAAACTGGTACAAGCCCCATCTAAATCTAGAAAAGCTTAAACTAAATAAGAGAAGATTGAAATCACACTAATGACTATTGTCCTCGAAGAATGAGGACTCACCAATGAATCTTCTCAAATGGAGATTGGAAAATCGATCTATACATGATTTGGATGCTGAGAACCTTAACCTACAACACGAGAAGATGAAACGCATGTATGCATCACTACTTGAAAGATCCTGAGCATGTAGGATATAGTAAAGCTGAAATGAAACATAACTGAACAAGCATAAGAGCAAGTATAATAATCTAAACATGATATACTTATTTCTTAGCTAACTGAATGAGACAAATTTATAATATGTTGAAAGTGAATACTGAATAGACTGATAAATGGCCAATGCAAAGAGTCTGACCTAACTGTGGGAGCTACTAATAACATATCATAAAACCACATGATCTAAATTTTGAGTCCGATGTATACACTAAAGGTATAAAGGCATGCTGGCGTGATTACTAAACTAATTGCCCACAGAGGGGACTTACAACCTACTTTTCCAGTAGTTATGAGATTATTGGGTACGCTAAACTTTAGTCCAACTCGTTATTATGATACTCCAAATGAATTCTGTAAATTTTAGATTATGTTTGAGTTTCTGTAATACTGGATAGCTTGAAACTGCACATTCAAACTGAGAATGCAACAATTAATCTGGTAATTATGCATTTGTAACTGAGGCATGTATATCTGAGGTGTCTGAAATATCTGACCTAGCATATGTTATATCTGGAATTGCTGGAGCTTGTGGCGTTCTTAACCTAGGGTTCTTGAGCTTTTTTTCTCCTTTCTTGCTTTTAATTTTCTAGTTTTGATTTAATGATTTTTCTTAGATATGTTTTAATCATTTTTATAGGCTTAAACTAACTAAAATACGATGATTTAGGATCAAAACGATGTAACACAGGGTTTAAATTAAGTGGCAAAGGTCCAAAACACCCCTGGGAAAGTTGTTATCGGACAAATCAATGGCCAGGACTGACGGTCCGTCGATTGACCGAAACCCCATCGGTTGTTCCATCGGTTGGGCCTGTTCAACAGGCCTTTACTAAAACGGGCATAACTTTATACTTGGTGGTTTGATTTTAGCATAGTTGGTGGATATGGAAAGATAATTTAATTATCTATCTATTTATAGGTAATGGGTCACATAATTCATTTTGTGCTAAGACTTATGACCATTTGAAGTTGACCCAACTGCATTTCCCTTTAATTGTCTACTAATTTCCCACCTGCGGTCAGACTTACGTACCATGCTGGTCATCAGTAGCTCTTGTCAGAGAGTGGGTGAAGAATTTCTATCTGTTTTAAATAATACAATTAAAACAGGATAAAATAAAAAAATTCTTTTCAACTTCTTTCTCATTGTATTCCATTTACATACTTAAAATTTCAAGCAGTATCCTTTACTTGTCCAATGTTTATCTAATATCATTACGAGCAAAATATTTTATAAGATAAAGTACAGATATTTTCGACAAAAATGAGAATATAAGTTGCTGCAAATCAAGAAAAAGAAGTTACATACATTTTTATTCAACTCCTTCGTTGTAAGGGAGTCTTGATCGATGGTCATGTAATACGGACCGTAGTCTGACCTACGGACCTTAAGTTCGTCCGTCGATCAACACTTAACCAATTTTCCTTCGGTGAGATTTTTGAGATTTTCTGATCCCATCGACAGTTGCACAGGACGGACCGTGGGTAAGGTGACGGTCCGTCTATGGTCACATCTGTTGCACCTGAAAATTTTTCTAAAAAACTGATTTTTGTCTGTATTGGCTACGGGGTGTTACATTAGGCGAGGTTGAAACATTGAGTGAAAACTTACTTTTTGTCTGGTTAGTAGAGATTTCTGTCTTGTTAAGGGATTAGTAAAATTTATAACGAGAGATTGTCGGTCTAACTTAGACTATTTTCTTAGCAAATGAGAAATTCCTACAAACCATATTAAAATTAAGTTTCCATTGAATACTCTAAGCTCTCCCAAGAGAATTCAACACACAACATAAATTCAAAATAAACATCAACTAATGAATCGCTAATTTGGTGATGCTTCTCAACGTTATTCTTTACATATGATTAAGCATCATGTCAAACATACATAATTCTCAGTCTAACTTGGACTAATTCCATAGAAGACAAGAAATTTCTACTAGCTAGACATAAAGTAAGTTTCCACTTAATGTGTCTAGCTCACTGAAGGAAATTAAACAAACAAAATAACTTTGACATAAACATCAACTTAAGAATACAAAATTGGGTGATGCTTCTTCGAGTTTCGTCTTCACAAATAAGGAAGGAGCATGTCCATCATATTCTCAGTCTAACTAGGAGTAATTCCTTCATAAGAAAGAAATTCTTTAAAGTAAGTTGCATTTCACCCTCTTCTAATAGTACATCAAAAAACTTAATTGTCCTCATGTGATTAAATGTGATATCCGAGAAGCTTGCAAAAATCTCATCAATAACCTCATGGGGCATGATTCAAAAAAATCCCCATCACTAAGGTTACATAGCAATTCTTATTGTATCAAAAATTTTGTGGTCATATATCCCAAAAAAGGTTAATTGAAATAGATTAGTTGTAGCAGAGTTAAATTTACAGTCGAACATTTGTACTTACATTTAATAAAAATACAATTTTTATATATATTACCAAATGACTCCTTTAGTGTTAAAGAAAGTGTCAAGTGTTATCTATGTATTTATAATGTTGCAATAAACGCATGTCCTTTATATTGTGTTATGATGTAAGCACTCAGTAAAATAAATTTCTAGAACAATAACTCTAACATCACTAATTTAAACCTCTCAGTTCTCTTCAAATTCTATATCAAAATTTTGTTGTATGTGTTTGATTTAACCTAATCTAGAAAATTTTATATGAAGAGTTGTAAATTTAAGAAATCAATGCAAATGTCATATAAAAATTATGAACCTTTTCTTTTATTGTTAGAGTTGTGACATGTTTGTTTGTTTTTCTTGTAGCGTATACTCTGACCTTACCAATCATCTTCATATGAACAAAGACTAATTTTATAACCTTCTGTTGATCGACTTAGAAACCTTGCCATTCATTTAATCGACGACATTCTAAAGAGGTTGTCTTTTCAAAAATTTGTAAGAACTAGTAGACTTTCTAAGGAATGATAATATACTTGCCGTAGAATTTCCTAGGTGAAATTTGACCCGACGGTCTGGGATATAGTAAAGGACTGGACATCTCCTACCATTCAATTTATTCCCATTCTCGATTGTTTCATCAGGTTTAATATGAGAATAACATTGAAAGTTACCCTCGATATTACTAGTCCAAATGTATGTCCTATCATTTGATATTTGCTCGACACAAGTCAGTGATTCTTCTTCGAGTTTTTTCTTCACCGATAATGAACGATTATGTCTAATATAAATACTTCTCGGTCTAACTTGGACTAATGGATAAAGGTAACTTTCCACTCTACGCTTCAAGCTTTCCCAAAGAAATTTAACACACAAAATAACTTTGAAATAAATTCAATTTAATAATCCCAAATTGGGTGATGCTTCTTATAGTTTCTTCTTCACAGATAAGGAAGGATCCTGAACAACATCTATACTTCTATATCTAACTTGGACTAGTTCTTTAACAGGGAAGAAGTTCCTACTACCCAGAAAATAAGCTCCGTAAGAGAGTTCAACACACAACATAACTTGAAATAAACAACCAAAGACTCAAAACATACATCATTTAAAAACAACATTGAAATGTAAAAACCGTCTCTGTTCCCAAAAAGAGTATTCAAAATGTTCATCTAGGTTCACAACCCTATGTTCCCAACCATAAAAAATCATTATAGTACCTTAAAGCAAAGGCAAGACACAACCTTACTACTCCATCAACCAAATGTTTATTTTCTGTTTGCACTTACGAAACATTTTAGCCAAAGATTAAGCAGAATTTTGATAACGATAATAGTCAACAAGATGCACCACTTCTGTTTTAGATGTTGCCCATTTGAAACTTTGTTATCTTAGCGAGAACTTTCAGAGATTTGTTAGTTTCCATTTGACTAGGATTGATTTCCATTTTCACCAGTGTTGGAGGCTTTGCCAATAAAACATTGATTATCTTCATTTCACCCTCTTCTAATAGTACATCATAAAACATAACCGTGCTTAGATTATTAAATATGATGTCCGAGAAGCTTGTAGGAATCTAATCAACAACCTCCTGGGCACAGGTTCGAATAATTCCCATCATTAAGGATACACCCCTAAGAAAAATCAAGAAAAACCCATAAAATTCATTACATACGAATATAAAAAAATGGAAAGTATAGAGATAAAAATAAATATTATGACAACCTAAAATTCGATTTCTTCGGAATTGGGAGAGCTCCGTACCATGCAAAGAGTAAATGAAAGCTCAAAAAACTAACCAAGAGTAATCCAAGATATGAATAGATATTTCTGACAGTTAAGAGCGGATGGAAGCTTTGTTGGTCTAAATTCAGTAGATCCAATATCGACCTACGAATAAAATGATAAAGATCAAGATGCCAAAAAGAGAAGTACATGTATGAAAATACAAGTTTAATGAAGCAATATTACCTCAAAATGATCCTAGCTGAAATACTCGAGAGCAGGAATAGACGAAAAGATATTCTCAAAATCATCTTCTTCCTCTACAATTAAATATGTAGGCTCATACAGAATATTGGAAAGAAGAGGTACATTTTCAAGATACATCAGCTGTATATCGGCAGGAAAGACAAATGACCTTAGATTAGGAGGATTAATACTCCAGAGGTACGGATTGTCTATGTCTTTTAGAACCAAATCCTCAATCAATGAGCAATCAGAGATCAAACTTTCAAACGTATCAGAAGATAATGTTACGTATTCTAATTTTAGGGTAATCAACTTATTAAATCCCTGAAAGAAGCGTGGAAGATGTATTTCACATTACATTAGAAACAAATGCCTCAATGTTGAACGAATAAAAAAGAAATAAGTGATCTTGTATGGTGGATCAGTAAATGGATATTTAAGGACGACATGTTCAATGAAATGTTTGTGGGGGAAATGTATCAAACGATCAACATTAGGACATACTTTTAGACTACTAATGTCAAGGGTAACTTTCAATGTTATTCCTATATGAAACTTGAAGAAACAATCGAGAACGGGAATAAATCCAATGGTAGGGAATGTCATGTCCTCTGGTGTTTCCTAGACCTTTTGATCAAATTTCTCCGCTGGAATTCTACAGCAACTATATCGCCAATCCTCAGAAAGTGTACTAGTTTTTTGAACTTCTCGAAAAGACAACTTATTTAGAATGTCATCGGTTAAATGAATGGGAAGGTTGCTTAGTTGATTAGGAGAAGGTAAATGTAGTCTTTGTTCATCTGGAGGCATGATAATCTGTAGAAAATAAACAAGAAACCATTGGCAAGGTCCGCATATACGCTACACGAACAACAAACAAATGTTCATTACCTTATTCAATTAACATATCACAACTCTAATAATAACAGAAAACGTGCATAATTTTTAGATGTCATTTGCTTTGATTTCTTAAATTTGCAACTCTTGATGTAAAATTATCTGGCTTAGGATAAATCAAACACATATAAAGTATTTTTGTATATAATTTTCAGACAACTTAGAAGTTTAAACTAGTGATGTTATACTTATTGTACTAGAAAATTATAGTATTGAGTTCTTACATCAAAACACTATATGAATGACATATGTTTATCATAGCATTAAAAATCAATAGATGAAACTTGAAACTTTCTTCAACACTAAAGGAGTCATTTGGTAGTATATATAAAAATAGTATTTGTATTAAATTTTAGTGCAATGGTTGACTGTAAATTAAACTTTTGTGCAACTAATATTAGTATTACAATTAACATTTTTATTGGATATATGACCCCAAACATTTGTTCTACAAGAAATTGAAAATAATAATTTAGTTAACTACACACTTAATTTCAATATTTTGGTGAAAGAGAATAAAAAATACATCATGAAATTTTAATTTATGTATAAGCTATTCATAAGAATACCAACATATGTGAAATAATATTATTTTTTAATTCAAAGATTCATAACCAAACACTTAATTCAAACCTAAAACCATCAAGAGTTGAATGATAAATAAGATTCCTATAAATTTAAAAAAAATGTTGATAATTGAACAAGGTGATAATCATTATTCAAGACTAAGCCATAATTCTATATGCCTTTAATCTATGTTTTCTCAATATAGCATAATTAGAATTTCACATGTATTTTACTTTTTCTTAATAGTGTAATTATTAGAAAAACTACACTTTTCTTAATAGTGTAAATTATTTGAAAACTACATTTTTAAGAGAAAATAGGTTTGAGATAACTTAATTTTGTTGCTACCATTACACAATGAATCAGAGTATACTATTGTTCATTTTTGCCTAAACAAATTACTGTTGTTATTGTTGATTTAGTTAGGGTTTCTTCAGAGGGTGGCTCAATGCCTTTAAACATGAGGCATATGCCATAGGCCCCCGAAATCGAAAGGCCTAATTTTTTTGTAAAAATAAATTTATCTTAAGCTTTTTGTAGCAAACACAAAGAATTTTTAATTTGTTTCCAAACTCATTTTTATGGATCAATTTTTAAATTTAACTTCTACATGGTATGCTTAAGATCATAAAAATAAAACTATTTTTATCAAAAAGAAAGAAATAACTTGAATCTCACGTCAAAAAAGTAATAAAATTTTATGCCTCTAACTTATTTTGGCTTTAGACCACTAATTAGATTGAACCGCCACTGAGTTTATTTATTAATTATGTGTACTAACTAATGGTAAAATTTTCAATTAAGAAAGGACAAGTTGAATATTGACTAATTTTTTCTTATTCATATTTTTTACTTGTCATTTTGCTTTCAACACTCCCTACACCACCTTAACACCAAAAAAGGTGTATTTATTACATTCAAAATTGTTCTAGGAGGTATTAGGACATGTAAAGAATGTGTGTCCTTCAAATATCGATCGTAGTTCAAAATAGTTATTCCTTTTTTTAAAAAAAATAATAATACGTAAAAACTTGACTATGTTTTTCCATAACTTTTTTTTCTTTGGAATTCGTGGGTTCTAGGACTAAATAAGATCATTCTCTTTCTTTTAGTTAGATTCCTAACATGATGTATTGCATCTATCAAAAAAATATTGTTGTAGTTTATTAAATGTCCATTCATAACATATTTTTCTGTCTTCAATCTTAATAGTGTTTGTCTAAAATCTTATGTCATAATAGAACATAAAGATATTTGTCTATAACAAGCAAAAATGAGCTTAAAAATTGTAGACTTCAGGTGCACCAATAAACTTAAAAGAAATAAGGGTTTTAGCTAGATTCAAACCCTAGTTTTGTGAGAGATTTCTCTATCACAAGGATAGCTCTACACTCATTAAGAGTGCACTGTTAAATATATCTTTTTTATTGTCAGAGATAGATATACATGTATATGCACCCACGCAGTAGTGATGAAACTAATTATGTCGCTATATAACAACGGATTAGCAATGAATTAGTCATTTCGTTGAAAAAATTAAAAACAATTTCTTGAGTTATAACATACCAACGGATTGACGAAGGAATATGTTTTTTGTAGCTAAATAATAGCAGGAAACTTTGGCGTCTTATTTCGATACAAATTTTGCAACAAAGTAGGTGTTACAAATTTAATCATATATTGTGACGGAATGAGTGAGAAAAATTTTTGCTCGAATTCTAAATATATTTTTATGGAATTTAACTTATGTAGTGACGGAAATGTGACGGAAATTTTCATCGCTACAATTTAATGTAGATAATTATATTTATTTCTAGCGACGGATGTCATAATCCATCGCTAAGTTGTTTCTAGTTTATTTACCTTGTCACGCTCTTCAGTCCATAGAAAACACTAAAAGAAATTAAAAAATTACAATCATTAAAAAATAGGGTTTTCTAGCTATAGCAGCAGCTGAGAGACTCTCCTATCTATCAGGTATTTCTCTTGTCCCTTCTCCTTTCGATTCGTCCCTTCTCCTTCTCCTTTCAATTTCTCCTATCTCAGGTGAAAGGTGAAATTGATCTCGTCTCCTTCATCTTTAGGTGAAAGGTGAGCTTCTTCTTTTCGGAATTTCTCTTTTTTAATCTGTTCGGTGAGCTTCTAGTGCGGTGAAGAGGAGGATGTTGACTTCTACTTGGTGAAAAATAACTCAGGGAAAAGGATGGGGTTATCAGGGAAAACCATTAGTCTTCTGGAAACTTTCTTAGATACGTGATGTTAAGATATTGATGTACACATAATGAGATTCTTGTATTTATTTGTTGTATGTTCTTTTCTGACTTGCCCTTTTAGTTGCTACCTTTTTTTCAAAAAAAACAACTAGTTAAAAAGCATTAAGTTTTTCTTAGAACATATATTGATAGTGTATTCAAATAAAGAGTATACTAAGTACTTCCTTACATATCTGATGCTTATTTTGTTTTACATTGCTTTTGGCAACACATAACTTTTGCTATTTTCTTGCACAACTTTTTTTTCCTTCCTTTTTTCAAACATCTGCTATGTGTTAGGTTGTTGGGTTTAAGAGACAATCCGTTATTTTAACTTAGCAGGAAAAAAAGAGGAAGAATTCACTTATCATTTTGCTCCACTTTTTCCTCCTCGTCTTGTGCTTTGTCATCTTCTGCCTCATCATCTTCAGCCACTTTGGCAATATCATCGACAACATCATTATCATCTACCACATCAGTAGGTTCTAGGTCTATTATTTCCGACTGCTGGGCATAATTTTCACTTAATCATTCCCCATGAAAGCGGCGTTTAAAAAAATTCTGTATTTCCTTCATGCAACCTTATACGCAAGATCAACTCATCAAGCTCTTCATCAACCTGAAAAAATAAAACAATATAGCTTGTGAAGAATGACATGAATTTGCAAAATATCTCAATACAACTAGTTACAGTTAATACACTTGGAATAACATTTTCCTCTTCTTCTTCCTCCTCAACAGGAAGAACCCAAATTGGCCTGCCTATAGAGCAATTTATTCTCCTTGCTTTATGCACTTGTTGGTAGAGTAAATTTCTGATTCCATCTGTTGGTAGAACTTGTGCTTCTAGTTCTTCCTTTAGTTCTGATACAATCATTTTACTAGCAACTTTTTGCTTCAAGGCACTGTGTTCAGGTCCTTTGATGACTTTCCTTAGTCTCTCCTTAATACGTATGTAATCATACTCTGATATTTTCCACAAAATTGAAGGTCCTTCACTGAGTAATGTTTTTAAAAGCTTCCGGTGGTGCAACCTCCACTCTTCAAAACATCTTTGCTTAAAAGACGTTTCCTTGGAATTGAAATATATAGACCCTCGGGCATAAGGATCTAAAGTAGTTTTTCCCCTTCTTGGGACCCATCATTTGCGTCAATTGTGAGTCCACCTTCAACAACATACCTGAATGTTATGACCAACAAAATCACATCTTATAGTGGAAAACAAAAGCTAGAAGTTGAAGCAGAACATCACCACAATTAACCTAGGGAAAAACAATGAATATACAAACAAATAATTAGAAAAACAACCTACCATTAAACATTAAATTAGCGCAAGGCGGTGTATTATCAGTACAATTACCTTGCCCACTATCTCGAAAAGCTCAAAAATGTGAGCATATTAACTAAAAAAGAAAAGAATAGATGTTATAATAATGTGCACCTGGAGGGAAAATAAGATCATGAATTAGAGGTTATCTAATCTTACTATGACTATTCCAAACACCCCGAAATCATGCAAGTCTAAGTTTCATAAAAATGGTTAGTTTCCTCAATAGTAAAAAGGAATTATCAGCTTGCTATTGTTTTTGTATCTGTTGGTGCAATTTTATCCTGGTTTAAACTTTGAGACTTTTCAATATAATCTTAGTGTTCTTTTGACGCGATTCTATTGTCGTTTTAGAGAGAAACTGCTGCTACTGTTTTTGTGTAATTCAATTATTGTTCTTATGCTTTTATGGTGAAATTTTTGTGTTGTTTTGGTATGATTCTAGTGTTTTTTCACTGTGACTCTAGTGTAGTTAATTTTTTGTGCAACTCTAGTCCGGTTTTAGTGAGAATTTATTGTTGTTGTTTAGTGTAATGTAACCTCAATCAAGTACTCTCCAGTATGATACATCATAAAAGCTTAATGTATCATATTGAGGGTACCTGATTCGAGCTAGCTTCAAAAAGTCAATCCTCAGCATCTATTTAAGGTACACAAGGCTATGGATGTCTCCCCACATAGAGTATGATAAATATTCGTATAGGTCGATTACTGATGAACTTAGCGAGTGTTGGGGTAGGGTGTTGGGGAGGGGCATTTGCGTGAATAGTTAGTTGTCATTGTCTATGTGGTAGACTTCCCAATTAGCATATTATTATTGATCATATGCGTACAACAAAGAGTCCAAACCCCATTCTTTCATAATGCGAATAATCTGGGGAACTACTTTTGCTTGTGTGAGTATAATTGTGTGTTGCCAATACTCTGTGAGTATTATGGACCATGTGCGTGCAGAAGATAGTCCATCCTGTTGTACAAACACAGTTGTTTCATGCTTGAAAGCTTGTGTATTTTATGCATTTTCCTTAAAAATTTGGTTTGTTCCATATCTTTAGTACTTTCTCAACCTATGCCTGAAATCTCAAAGACACACTCATACTATACAAAGTCCCTATTACTCCATGAACTTATTTTATAAATAATTTCTACCCCTTTTCGGCCTACGTGGCACTAGTTTAAACGAAGTCAACACGCGCTGGACCACGTAGATAGTGACACGTAGGCCAAAAAGGGGTAGAAAATTATATTTAAAATAAGTTCAGGGTAATAGGACCTTACTATAGTATAAGTGTATCTCTGAGAATTTGGGAATAGGTTGTGAAGGTACTTATGTATTTTCCCTATAAAAAATTCATACTACTACAAACTCTCCATCTTGTTCATGGTCTACTAAAAAAATGGTAATTAAACAAGTGAAAATTAAATGCCTTACAATGTACAGAGCCATTTATGTTGAGCAATTTAAAATTTATATATAAACACTGGAAAAAAAACTCTTACATATATCACATAAATGTTTTGTCAAGAAAATTCAAATGAATATACTTTCGCCTCTTCTAGGTTCGCCCTTACATAAAAGTGGCTAAAATGTAGGAATTTTGTATCTATAATACTGAACAAATGATATCTCTTGGTACTTTCTAGATCTCTTATACATAAAAATGATGATTTATTATAATAAAAAAAAGGTCACAAAATTAGAAAATTGAACTTGTAACTGACCTATACAATTAAATTTATCTACTTTGAGGTATTAACTATCAACATGCAAAAAATACTTACGTGGACTGAATTAGAAAAATCAAAGTAAATTTTTAGTGACTAAATCTACCTGCCAATTTCTCTAAATAAACAATAACATTGAATTTTACTCTTTTTTCTCCTTAACTTATGTGATATTTACTATTTTTAGGTTATTCGAAAAAAAATCTTTTCATCGTCCTATATTAATTGTTCACTTTATTATAGATAATTCTTACAATCATTTTGATCTCATTTATCCTAAAAATCATTCCTGTTTTATTTTTGCAAATGTAATCAAGTTTGTAAACCTTCAAAAAAATTTCTTAAAGTGCAAATTAATGAAATTTATCAATTTTCTTTTTGAATTCTTATAATGAGAAAAATAAAGAACTAATATAAAATAAAAAAGACATATTTTTACTCTAAATTTTAATAAAATAATTTATAATCACATTAATATCTAAGATTTCTATTACATGTCACATTTCAATTTCCTTTTCATTTTAAATTTTTTTATGTGAAATTAAATTGTGTCACGTAAATTGATACGTACAATAAAATAAGGATCCTCCATAGTTAATTGCCCCAACCCACCAACCCCACTAACCCATTCCATATTACATTTCTGTAAAATTTAATTTAAGAAGAAAACCTCTCCCCCTTCTTCTTTTACCTCTTTCACTCCAGGGTGATGAATTTGAAGACTTCAAAATCATACAAATTTGTGTTCAGCAGGTGTAGGATAAAGTGTGCTCAAAAAGGTATTTGATACTTTTTTTTGGATGTTTACAATAATAATTTTAATTCTTGATAAGCTTAATATTTTCTTCCTTGTTCTGTTTAAAATATCAAATCTTTCTCAATTGGGTGATGTTGATTTTGTGAAATAGAAACCCTATCTTCCTCTTTGTACTTCTATTGGGGTAGATGTTGATTTTCTGGGGAATTTGGAATGTTAAAAAAAAAACTATTTCGTTTCATTGTTTTTTGGGTGTTTTTTAGATGGTTTTCTTGCATGATATTTCTTTTGAGTCGAGGGGCTATCGAAAATCAACTCTCAAACCTCACAAACAAAGTTAGAAGTAAAATAATGTGTACATGCTATCCTTTCTAGACCTATGGAAACATATGTTCTGTCTAGCTAGTAGAAATTTCTTATTTGCTAAGGTATTAGTCCAAGTAAGATCAAGATGTATATATATTGGACATGATCCTGCCTCATTTATGAAGAAGAAACTCGAGAAGCATCATCCAATTTGGGATTCATGAGTTAATTTTTATTTCGAAGTTATGTTATGTGTTAATTTCTTTAGGAGAAGTTGAAACATTTACTGGGAACTTACTTTTTGTCTGGTTAGTAAAGTTTTCTAGCTTGTTAAGGGATTAGTCCAAGTTAGAACGAGAAGTATGTTGGACATGTTTATTCCTTAAGAAGAAGCATCACCCAATTTAGGATTCTTCAGTTTATTTTGAAGTTATGTTGTGTGTTAAATTCAATTAGGTGAGCTTCAAGTATTGATGGAAACTCGGTTTTTATATTGTTAGTACGAAGTTCTAGTTTGCTAAGGGATTAGTCTAATTAGACTGATAAGTTTAGGTATGTTGGACATCACTACTAAAAAAAAGTGTTTAGCGACGGATACAGGTGATGAATTTTATTACATCACTATATAACGACGGATTTGCAACGCAATAGACATTTTGTTGCAAGAATTGCAAATATTTTTTTGAGTTATGATATAGCGACGAATTGGCGAGAAAATATTTGATTTGTCTCTAAAAATAAGCGCGAAATTGTGCGCCGTAGTTTTCATTATCAATTTGGCAACCAAGTAAGTGTGACATATTTAATTAACATTCTGCGACGAAATAATGATGGAGAAAACATTACTAAACTTAAAAATATATTTTTATAAAATTTAATTTATATATTGAATAAAAATCCGTCTTAAATTAAATCTAAATAAATATAATTTATGCTAGCAACAGATATTAAATTCCGCCACTAAGTTTGTTGCAAAGTTATTTTTTTCGTAAGCTAAATCACATCACTTTCCATTTTCACTAGAAGCTCTCATCTCTCAAAGTAAAGACTATGTAAGCTCTCTGATGAAACTTTCCTTCTCCGACGGCTAAAACCCCCATCTCTTTCAATCTTCATCTCTAAGTAAGTGCTCTAAATCTCATCTTCTTAAATCTTCCATTTCAATCTAAAAAAAGTGAACTCTCAAACTATCATATCTCTATCTGTGATGGGTTTATGAAAATTGGAGTTTTTAGCTCTCAAATCTTTTTATTTCATTTAGATTGAAGTATTATTGAGGTGTTGAAATAGTGGTTTTATCAATGTCACTATTCTAAAAATAAGCTTGAAAATGTTTTCAACTCTTTCCATTTCCTTTAGCTCGAAGTAAGTTTGAGTTGTTCTTAAAATAGTGATTTTAGTAGTTTGGGTATTCTGAATATAGGGTTTTTTTTCGAAGTAATTTTTTCTGAATAATTGGGATTAGGGTTAAGCATTACAGTTATTCACTTTTATTTGCTTTTATAAAAGTAAATTGCACACTTATTTGCTTAATTTTGTTTTCTTATTTCAGCTAGCTTTCATTTTTTGTGATTACTAAATATTGTTTTACTCTCTCCGCTTAAAGACATCCTTCTTTCTCCCCCTCCCACAACTACCTAATAGTTGTTTGTAGTTTTTCATTTGCAATAAAAAAAATTTGCTGTAAAAGATTGAATAAAAGTGAAGGGTGCAAGAGCTGGTATTTGCTCTTTTTGGGAGTTGTTTTGGTGTTCTAGGAAGGTTGAACGTGGTCATTGGGAGAGTTAGGATTTTGCAAGACATTTCTATTTTTTTTATGAGGGGGTACATTTCTTAAAGTCACTCGAAACTTTTGGAATATAAGTTTGAGTGACAAACATATTTTTGTCATTTTTCAGGGGATTGTGAAAATTGTTTTTCTGTTTTTTATTGTGAATAATTTCCTCATCATTCCTTTTGGGTTCCCGATACCTGATCAGCTTCACATGAATTGCAGCAATACTACTATCCTCATTTGCATTAGATTGCAAAGGAATTCTATCAATAGAGTTAGGAACTTGACAAGAATGGTGATCAGTTCATCTTTTTGATATATTAATATTACTGTTATATCGAATCTAGCTTAGAAGTTACTTCTGTGGTAATTTTGGTTTTACGATTTAAGAACCTTTTGCCTTGTACGATATATGACTTCTTTTTTATTTTTTAATCGATATTCTGATGTTGTTTATCTGAGAATCTATGAGAACAGTCTCTTGCATTTGGGTGAATAAGATACAAGCATATGACATAAAACATAGAAGCAATTTTAAGTAAGCATGATTGTAATTTTGAAAAAGATTAGACATATGTGTATAATCAACCAAATGAACAGGCAAAGAGGATCATCTAGAATAGCACATTGAATATGGTGCTATATGTGTTAGATAATGATCACACATTCTCATAGTAAGATCAATCACATACTCTTCATGAAAGTATAAATAACCAGTTTTATTGTGGGGCTTGGTTTATACACAAAAGTCTAGGCTAAAGGTGTTAATTACACAGATTTGGTATGTTATTATCATTTGTGAATATGTTTGCTTGACGATAAGTAATTGAGACTCCATGATCAATGATATTGGCTAAAGACACATGTTAAGGGCTTATGCAACTGAAGACAACAACTAATTCATATTAATTGTTTAGTTGTTATTTGTTTATATTGTTCTTGTTAATAACCAAGACGTCTAATGTTTCAATATTGTAGGTATCTATTACTATAACATTATACTTAGTATTTGGTTGTCTTTCATCTGAAGTAAGCCTTGATCTTTATTTTCCCCCTTGATTTTTCTAAGGATATACTCTCAAGATATTTACTTTACTAATCGTAATACTAAACGTCATCAGGAAGAAGAGTAGTAATCGCCAAAGATTGGTATTCTAAACTTTATCCTCTTCTTTGGTCTTATTTGCAAGAGAAATATATTCTGGACTTTAACTTCTTCATTGGGTTTATTTGTTGGACGAATTGTTGTACTTATAGAGGAAACTCATGTGATTGTCTTACAAGCTGTCTTTTTAAAACAAATATTCCTTATTTTGCTAGTATTTTTTGATAGAGAGGCTGCTCTGCCACTTTATTTAGGTATTTTAATTTTATATGATTTACTTAACATCTACCTTAATCTAAAAGTGTGTGCCAATTTGTTGTATGACTTATTACACCTTGTTCTTGGAAGTAGTGTTGCCAAGACTAAGTGTTTCTCTCTAATTGAAGGATTTGAGATTCATATTTTAACTAGGTAGTATCACTAAGTTGGCTGAAATTAGAATCTTTTAGTAGCTTGATTTGTATTAGAATGCTACATTACTTTGTAAGTTGACTTAAATTAGAATTCTTTAATAAGGAAAACTTTTTTCAAGCTATGTTAGTTTGGAAAAGCTATTAGCTTCTTTTTTTCTAGCTTTACCCATAAGTAATTTCAGCAACTTATTTTGCCATGCCAATCTGTATATTTTGACCAAATTTTGAATATAAATGAGAATCAGTGACTTTCCAGTGTGCATGTTTTTAAAAATGTGCTTGTTATTGGAAGTAGTCCTCGATCAACTTGTGTTTGTTACTAAATGTTTCATTATTTAAACATGAATAGGTACATGAATAATTTTGAGTGTAGTTAGATGTATGAGAGGTTGGATGGTCGAGGGGCAATAAATTAAAGTTTCATAGATGGCATTGATAAATTTATCCAATATGCATTTTCTCAAATGAATCACATGATAAAGTTAGATGTCCATGTAAGAAGTGCCACAAATTTAGATTCATGGAAGTTTAAATTGTTAAACATCACCTTAATAAGTCTGGATTTGTTGATGACTATTTTGTCTGGAAGCATCAAGGGGAAAAAGAATCTATCAATGATATTTGTTTGGGTCAATATTTTCATGGTAGTTGTCAGCCTGAATTGGAATATGATATCCCATACCGGCAAATGATCTGATGGTATTCAATATTTCAGTCTCTTAAAAGGCTAATCGCCTTTACTAATTTGTTTCTTTTCTTATATGATCTCTTTACTATATGGTAAAACATAATGCCAACTGTTTCACTCCTATATTTGCAGGCATAAGTTGTTCCAGATAATATGATAGCTTTTTTGGAGGAATTTTAAAATATTTTAGCACATTTTCACTTGATTGGAAAATACTTTAGTAATTAACTTATTGGTTGTAAGTTGTAAGTATCTTCAAGTGAAATGTACTGCAATCAGCTTAGAAGGTTATGTATTTTCTACATGTCCAAGTAATGGTTTTCCTTGTTTATTTGCTATAAAAATATTAGATGGTAAAGTAAAACTTGTTAGATGGTAAGCCTAGAGGACATGCACCTTTGCTTTATTTATTCCATAAGAAATATTAGTAGTGATAAGGAGAATATAAAATGCACAAAAGTATCAGCATTAGTTATGGGGGTAAAGCATTTGAGCTAATCGAATTAGCTAAATAGTTACACTTTCAGATAAGAGGTTTTAGTTTTTGTGATAGCAAAGCATATGGTGTTGCCTCTGTCCATAAATATTAAAAGCTGGTTGTTGGGACAATTTCCCAATACATTCTGATGATTTTATCAACTCTCCAAATATATCAAATTTATAGGCTTGCTTCAATGCCTGAGGCATGACCCATTTGAATCCAAAAGTTGTACGGAAGAAGTTCCAAGCTTTATAGAAAAAGTGGGAGTTCTTTTGCATAGGTTTTCTTGTGTTAGACATGTCCTTCCTACAAATATGAAGTGTTTGGTTTCCTATTCATTAGAAACTTACATAGTTGACCAATATAAGGAAGCATCATGTCCAACATATATACTTCAAGGCTAACCGGGTCGAATTCTTTAATAGGCAAGAAATATCTACTAGCCAGACAGAAAGTAAGTTTTCACTTCATGCGTCAAGTTTACTTATGGAAATTTAACACAGAACTTAACTTTGGAATAAACATCAACTCAAGAATCCCAAATTGGGTGATGCTTCTTCTAGTTGCGTCTTCACTATACGGAAGGAGCACATCCATCATACATCTTGGTCTAACTTGGAGTTATTCCTTAATAAGCAAGAAATTCCTATAAGTAAGTTGCATTTCACCCTCTTCTAATAGTACATCATAAAACATAACAGTCCTCCGGTGATTAAATGTGATATCCGAGAACCTTGCAGCAATCTCATCAACAACCTCATGGGGCTCATGTTCGAAATAATCCCCATCACTAAGGATACATAACCATTCTTCTTGTAGCACAAATGTTTAGGGTCATCTATCCCAAAAAAGGTTTATTGAAATAGTAGTATTAGTTTTACCAAAGTTAAATTTACAGTAAAACATTTGTACTAAAATTTAATTCAAATACTATTTTTATATATACTATCAAATGACTCCTTTAGTATTGAGGGAAGTGTCAAGTGTTATCTAATGATCCATAATGTTTCAATAAACACATGTCATCCATATAATATTTTGATGAAAGAACTCAATAGTATAAATTTCTAGTACAATAAGTATATAATTACTAATATAAACATCTAAGTTCTCTTCAAATTCTATACAAAAAATACTTTGTGTTTGATTCAACCTTAGCCAGACAATTTTATATTAAGAGTTGCAAATTAAAGAAATCAATGCAAATGTCATCTACAAATTATGCACCTTTTCTTTATTGTTAGAGTTGTGACATGTTTGTTTGTTGTTCGTGTAGTGTATACTCTGATCGTACCAATTATATTCTTGTTTAATTTCTACAGATTATCATACCTACATATGAACAAAGACTAATTTTTCCTTCTCCTGATCGACTTAGAAACCTTGCCATTCTTTTAACTGATGACATTCTAAATAGGCCGTCTTTTTGAAATGTTGTAAGAACTTGTACACTTCCTAAGAATTGGATATATACTTGTCATAGAATTCCACACGAGGAATTTGATCAAACGGTCTGGGAAACAGTAGAGGAATTGACATCCCCTACCATTGGATTTATTCCCATTATCGAGTTTTTCCTCAGGTTTCATATAAGAATACCATTGAAAGTTACCCTCGACAATACTAGTATATAGGTATGTCCTGATGTTGATTGTTTGATATATTTGCTTGACACAAAACGGTGATTCTTCTTCGAGTTTTTTGTTCACAGATGAGGAAGAATCATGTCTAACATATCCCTTAGGAAACAAGAAATTCCTACTAACCATACAAAATGTAAGTTCCCATTAAATACTTCAAGCTCGCCTAAGAGAATTTAACACACAACATCACTTCAAAATAAACATCAACTCAAGAACCCCATATTGAATGATGCTTCTTCGAGTTTCTTCTTCACAAATGAGGAAGGATCATGTTAGACATAAATACTTCTCGATCTTACTTGGTCTAATCCCTTAACAGGAAAGAAATTCCCGCTAATTAAAAAGTAAGTTTCCACTCAATGTTTCAAGCTCCCTAAGAGAATTCAACACACATCATAACTTCGAAATGAACTACCAAAGTCTCAAATCATACATATTATAAACCATCTTTGTTCCCAAACAAAGTATTCAAAACATTCATCCAGGTTCAAAATTGTATGTTTCCAAGTAGATAAAATCTTTATAGTACCTTAAAGCAAAGGCAAAAGACAACTTTACTACTCCATCAACCAAACATCTCGTTTCTGTTTGAACTTCCAAAACAGTTTTTCAAAAGATTAAGAAGGATTGTGATAACGATACTAATCGACAAGATACACAACTTCTGCTTTAGATGATTCCCGTTGAAAATTTGTTATCTCTGCGCGTACTTTGAGGGATTTTTTAGTTTCCGTTTGACTAGGCTTTATTTCCACTTTGACAAGTACTGGAGACTTTGCCAATAAAACCTTGGTAAGATGCATTTCACCCTCTTCTAATAGTTCATCATAAAACTTAACTGTCCTCAAATGATTAAATGTGATGTTCGAGAAGCTTGCAGGAATCTCATCAACAACCTCCTGGGGCACAGGTTCGAAATAATGTCCATCATTAACGATACACCCGTAAGAAAAATAAAGAAAAAACCATCAAATTCATAACATACGAATATACAAACATTAAAAGATAGAGAGAAAAAAAAATTAATGACAACCTGAAATTCAATTTCTTGCAAATTTAGAGAGCTCCGTCGCATGCAAAGAGAAAACAAAAGCTTAAAAAACTCTCCATGAGTAATACAATATATGAATAGGCGTTTGAGACTGTTAAGAACTAATGGAAGCCTCCAATATCGACCTATGAATAAAATAACAAATATTAGGATGCCAAAAAGAAAAGTATATGTATGGAAATACAAGTACAATGAAACAACATTACCTCAAAATCTGAAATACTCGAGAGTAATAATAGACAAAAAAATATTGTCATAATTATATGTTTCCTCTAGAACTAATTCTTTAGGCTCATACAGAACATTGGAAAGTAGAGGAACATTTTCTAGATATATCAACTGTATATCGCCACGAAAGACAAATGACCTTAGATTAGGAGCATTAATAGTCATGAGGTACGGATTATCAATGTCTTTCAACATCAAATCTCAAGCAACGGGCAATTAGAGATCAAACATTCAAACATATCAGAAGATGATGTTACAAATTTTAATTTTATGTTAATCAACTTATTAAATTCTTGAAAGAAGCATGGAAGATGTATTTCACATCCCATGAGATACAAATGCCTCAATGCTGAACAATAAAAAAGAAGTAAGTGATCTTGTATGGTAAATAAGTAAATGGAAGTTTAAGGATGAAATGTTTGAATTAAATTTGTATCGAGCAAATGTATCAAACGATCAACATTACAACATACTTTTTGACTATAAATGTCAAGGGTAACATTCAATATTGTTCCTATATGAAACCTGAAGAAACAATCGAGAATGGGAATAAATGGAATGATAGGGGATGTCAAGTCCTCTGGTGTTTCCCAGACCGTTTGATCAAATTTCACCTCTTGAATTCTACGACAAATATATTTCCAATCTATAGAAATACTAGTTTTTACCACATCCTAAAAAGAGAACCTATTTAGAATGTCTTCGATTAAATGAATGGCAAGGTTGCTTAGTTGATCAGGAGAAGGTAAATGTAGTCTTTATTCATCTGGAGGCATGATAATATGTAGAAAATAAACAAGAATACCGTTGGCAAGGTGAGGGTATACGCTATACGAACAAAAAACAAATGTTCTTCACCTTATTCAACTAACATGTCACAACTCTAACAATAAAAAAAAGGTGCATAATTTGTAGATGGCATATGCTTTGATTTCTTTAATTTTCAACTCTTGATGTAAAATTTTCTGGTTTAGGTTAAATCAAATACATCTAAAGTATTTTTGCATAGAATTTTAAGAGAACATAGAAGTTTAAATTAGTGGTGTTAGACTTATTTTAATAGAAAATTATAGAATTGAGTGCTCATATCAAAACACTATATGAATGACATGTGTTTGTCATAACATTATAAAATAGCAGATAACACTTGACACTTTCATCGACACTAAAGGAGTCATTTTGTAGTATATATATAAATCATATTTCTATTAAATTTTAGTACAATGGTTGAATAAAAATTATACTCTGGTACAACTAATACTAGTATTACAATTAACCTTTTATGGGATATACAACCCCAAACATTTGTGCTACAAGATGCCGAAAATATTAATTTAGTGAACTACACACTTAATTTCAATATTTTGGTGAAAGACGACTTAGAAGACTCTCATGGCTTCCGCTGCCTCTCCCCAGTCCCAAACTGTGGGAGAGTTAAACTTAACGATACCTATGCATCTCCTATGAACTATAATCCTACAACACTGACCAAAACAAACTTGAAACCTATTTTAATTAATATATGGGGAACAAACTGTATGTTTTACTTTTAAGGAATTAGATGAGATGCCGTTGAAGTGGGACTTCATCAAGTCGTAATTATCAAGCTTTCCTATGGTGAACCAAGCTTACACGAACTAAGAAAATTAATTCCAGAACAGTTGGTCATCAAAGGACGTTGTTTAATTGGCTCGCTTGCAGCACGCCATCTTTTAGTTCATTATGATCTTTAAGAAGAAACATCAAAAGCTTTGGCGAGGGTTTCGCTACCGGATCTGCTGCCAAATCTTTTCGCTCGAAAACCTTTGTTATCCATTGCATCGGCTATTGGTAAGCCAGTAGCCATAGATAAATCCACTCAAGAGAGGAAAAGACCTAGCACCGCTAGAGTTAAGGTCATTCTTGATCTTATGGACAAACATCCAAAAAGGATGCACGTTTTGGATGAACTATCTGGTAAGATCGTTGAACACTATCAACAAATTGTGTTTGATAAAATTCCTTTGTATTGTACAAAACCAGAACAAAAGGGGAGAGGGTAATCATGATTACATCGGGCAGCAAAATACAAAACAAACAATGTGGAACAATTGCAGGGTGATGCACGAGACTTCTTGAATGCAAAAAAAAAAAACAGAAAGTAAAGTCTCTAATGATACGGATAATGCAAGTAATGTGAACGGAACACCGAATATCAATTCTATGCAGCACCTAAATACGGAAAATAGTGGCAATACAGAGCCAGTATTAGTTTGTCAAAGGTTAGTGTGGGAGGAAATTTTGGTCTCTGGAATAAAGGTTCAGGAGTGCCTTTTGGTCCCTGGACCAGAGTTTTAGTTGTTAAACATCTCTGGAAAAACTTTGGCTGATGCTACGAAAAGTACAGATAAGGGCCAAGAATACCAAGAAGGTGATATATGTGTAATTATATGTGAAGATCAAGTTGGTTCGAATGCAGATACAGGGGTCGCGAGGGTAGGGAGTGAATCCGCAGATACAACAAATAATAAGATTGGCTTCAAGAAAAGACAACTAATTCAAAGGCTTTTGTTGTTGCCGTCGCTAGTCACTTCTGGAAAGCTATTGATTGAAGATGTGGCCATTAACAGAACTCCTACTTTTGTGGTACAAATAAAAGAACTTGGACATTCTAATACAGTTGATAAAGCATAGTTAACAGTTGATGTTGGAGCTCAAATTGGTTCTCCAGGAGCCTCTATAATTAAAGCCTCATCTTGCTCCTAAGTTGAATATGGTTAACAATCGTACTCTACCGATTGTTTCAATCTCTCATGTTACTTCGACAAATAATTTGATCACTTTTAGTGGGCAAAAAGGTGTTACAAGTGAGAGTCGATGGACCAACCAGATGGAAGAAGCGGATCACCATGTCACAAGTCATAGAAAATTGAGCCTTGAAGAACCAATTTTTCTGCTTAAGGGAAGTGACATTACAAGTGATTCATCCCCATTACATATAGGGAGACAATTGGTTTTAACAGGTACTAATGTTCAAGAAGTTTCAGTTGGCGACAAAGATCTTCTTGATGCGTTGGTGAGTTCTAATGTTAGAAAGTAGAATCCTCTTACACCTATTAACACAAACAAACAACTACAAGATTTTGGTCGTAGTTCTTTGTCCACAAATAGATTTGCTAGCCTACAAGATGAGGAAACCTTTGAGGAAAGTGAAGAAGAGGATATGTTGAATTATTGTTTTGCAAATGCACCTAGGGATGCAAATATTTCTCCTAGGCAAAAAAGCAACAACAAATAGAAGCATGGAAGAAAAAAATGTTGGGATGGTAGGATGACTGACGAGTTTGTTCCACGACACCTACCGATGCGACTGGCTAAGCAGAATCACATGACAGTGCCAACAACTTTAACGAGATTCAATAAATCTAAGAAGATTTGATGAACTATCAAAACGTTTTGACAATTTTGAAGAGGAAGACAAGAGGAAAACACTTCAGGTTTCTTTAGAAGGGCAATCTATCTTTTTTAGTTTGAGTTTAATTACTCAAATCTTATCATGGTTTTTATACTTTCCTACTACTTAATTATACTAAATTGTAATATTATCATAGATTGTATTATAAACTTTGTGATGATCATATAATACTTAGTTCTCTCTACCTCTTATTTCTTCATGCGGGTTAATTAGTAGAGGTATTGTACCTCATTAGAATTGGTAAGTTAAGGTCTAGACCCCTTGCCTGTACTTATCTCTGTTGAGGTTTTCTTCTAATTATATCAATAATAAAATGCTGCTAGACACTATCTAGTGGTATAAAATAAGATAAGAAATATTTTTAAAAATATATTTTGGTGAAAGAGAATTAAAAATACATCATGAAATTTTAATTTATGTATAAGTTATTAACACGAACACCAAAGTCATGTGAAATAATATTATTTTGTTTATTTAAATATTCATATCCAAACCCATAATTAAACCTAAAACCTTCATGAATTGAATGAGAAATCAGATTCCTATAAATAAATAATAAATTGTATACAATTGAACAAGGTGATATTCATTATTCAAGACCAAGACATAAGTCGATATGCCTTTAATCTATGTTTTCTCAAGATAGCATTATTAGAATTTAACAAATATTTTTACTTTTTCTTAATAGTGTAATTATTTGAAAAACTATATTTTTTCTTAATAGTGTAATTATTTAAAAAACTAAAATCTTAAGAGGAAAAAAGTTTGAAATAACTTAATTTTGTTGTTACCATTGCACAATGAATTTCGATGCACCCATCATCAGAGTATATTATAGTTCTTTTTGAAAAAAAATATTACTGTTGTTATTGTAGTTTTAATTAGGGTTTCTTCAGGTGGCTCAATTTCGTTAAAGATGAGACATATGCCTTAGGCCTCAAAAACCGAAAGACCTAATTTTTTTAGTAACAATAAAATTATCTTAAGCCTTTCGTAGCAAAAACAAAGAATGTTTAATTTGTTTCAGAACTCTTTTCTATGGAACAATTTTTAAATTTAACTTCCAAATGGTATGTCTAAGACCACAAGATTAAATAAATATTTTGGTATATCTTAAAAAATAAAACTATTTTATCAAAAAGAAAAAAAATACCTTGGATCTCACATTAAAAAAAATTAATTAAACTTTAGGCCTCCAACTTATTTTTGGATTTAGACCATGAATTAGCTTTATCCCTTACTGTGTTAATTTATGAATTCGTGTACTGACTAATGATAAAATGTTCAATCAAGAAAGGAATATGTTGAATATTGATTAATTTTTTTTATTCAAATTTTTTACTTGTCATTTGCTTTC
Source organism: Solanum pennellii (assembly GCF_001406875.1). Lineage (NCBI taxonomy): Eukaryota > Viridiplantae > Streptophyta > Magnoliopsida > Solanales > Solanaceae > Solanum > Solanum pennellii. The sequence goes on along the minus strand of NC_028637.1, from coordinate 29,328,745 downwards.
AACACTCTCTACGCCATCTCAACACCAAAAAAGGTGTATTTATTACATTTCAAAAAAGTTCTAAGAGGTATTAGGACATGTAAAGAAAATGTGTGTTCATGCAAATACAAACTGAGGGAACAGGATTCTAAGACTAAATTCACGCATGAATGACTAGAAAACTGAAGAGGAATTATTACCTCAAGCTAGAGTAAATCAGAAGGAAAGGGGTGAGGATAATTGACTTTCATCGGTGCTTCTGCTTCCCAAGTAGCTCGTTCCACGGACTTACTCCTCTACAAACCTTCACTGAAGCGAGTTCTTTGTTCCTCAACCTTCTAATCTGACGGTCAAGAATCTCAACTGTACATCCTTATAAGAAAGACTATCTTTCACCGCCATACTCTCTAATGGCACTATAAAGGTTGGGTCACCCACACACTTCTTCAAGAGTGAAATGTGGGAAATTGGATGCACTGCTGCTAATTGTGCTGGCAACTCTAACTCATATGCAACCTTGCCAACCCTTTTCAAGATCTTGTATGGTTCTACATATCTAGGACTGAGAGTCCCTTTCTTTCCAAATCTCATCATCCCTTTCATAGGTGATACTTTTAGAAAAACCCAATCATCAACTTGGAACTCTAGTTCCCTTCTCCTTACATCTGCATAAGATTTCTGACGACATTGGGTTCTCTTAAGTCCATCTCTAATGAGTTTCATTTTCTCCATAGCATAAAGGACTGAATTTGGCTCTATTAAAGATGCTTCACCTATTTCAGAAAACCAACCAACAAGAGATCTACATCTATGCCCATATAAAGCCTCATAAGGGGTCATCTTAATGCTGGAATGGTAGCTATTGTTGTAGGCTAACTCAATAAGAGGAAGGTGATTATCCCAACTACGCTTGAAATCGAACACACAAGCTCTCAACATATCCTCTAGGGTCTGAATGGTACGCTCTGCTTGTCCATCTGTTTGCAGATGAAATGTTGTGCTAATGTTAACTTGAGTACCAAGACGCTGCTGAAACGACTTCAAGAAACGTGAGGGAAATTGAGGACCTCTATCTGAGATAACTATCTAGATGCATAAGCTATAACCTTATCTCGTTGCATCAACACACAACCAAGTCCAACTCTGGATGCATCGGAATAGATCATATAACCATTTCAACCCTCTGATAGAGTCAAGACAGGAGTTGTAGTCAATGTAATTTTCAATTATGCGAAGCTTTTTTCAGAATCATCTTACCATTAAAACTTGACCATCTTCTGAGTCAACCTAGTCAATGGTGAGTCTATGGATGAACATCCTTCCACGAACCTTCTGTAATAACCCTCTAGACCTAAGAAAATTCTGATATCTGTAGTAGAGGTAGGTCTGGGCCATTGTTTCACTGCTTCTATTTTCTGCGAATCCACTCGAATCTCATCGCTAGACACAATGTGACCAAGGAAAGCAACGGATTGCAACCACAACTTACATTTGCTAAACTTAGCGAATAACTGGCGATCTTTGAGAGTCTGCAGAACAACTCTCAAATGATTTGCGTGTTCTTCCTCATTCCTAGTGTAAATTAAGATATCATCAACGAAGACAATAACGAACAAGTCTAAGTACTGTTTGAACACCCTATTCATCAAATCCATGAATGCTGCTGGAGCATTGGTTAGTCCGAATGACACAACTACAAATTAAATATGACCATATCGAGTTGTGAAGGCTGTTTTCATAATGTCACTATCTCTGACTCTGAGCTGATGATAACTCGATCTGAGGTCTATCTCTGAGAAATGAGTAGCACCCTGAAGTTGGTCAAACAAGTCATCAATCCTGGGGATGGGATACTTATTCTTGATTTTGACCTTGTTATACTCTCTATAGTCAATACACATTCTGATAGAACCATCTTTCTTCCTTACAAACAACACTGGTGCACCCCATGGTGAAATATTATCTGATAAAGCCCTTATCTAAAAGTTCTTTCAACTGCTCTTTCAATTCCTTTAGCTCTTATGGAGCCATTCTGTAAGGAGTAATAGGAATATGCTGGGTAACTGGAAGGAGATCAATTCAAAAATCGATTTCCCTTTCGGAAGGGACCCCGGGAAGATCTTTTGGAAATTCACAAACTACTGGAACTGACTCAAGAGTTGGGTTTTCAAGGCTAGAATGCTTAAATCAAATTAGATGATAGAGATAACCCTTAGATATCATCTTTTTTGCCTTAAGAAAAGAAATAAATCGACCCATAGGCACCAAGCTACTACCCTTCCATATAAGATTGATTCGTCTGAGAACTGAAAATGAACAATCCTAGTTCTACAATGGACTGATGCATAACATGATTGTAACCAATCCATGCAAAGAATGACATAATAGTCTACCTTTTTTAAATCTACTAGATATTCTGAGGTGACTTTCTGAGAGACTCTGACAGGGCAATTTCTGTATACCCGTCTAGTTATAACTGGGTCATCGACTGGAGTAGAGACTTAGAATGGTTCTGCGAGAGTTTCTAACTTATAATAAAGTTTAGTGCTATAATGAGTTGCAAAAGACCTCTGTTGTCTTTATATTGAGTGAACAATGTATGAGTCAAATCCTTAAGTTGGTTGGATGCCAATTTCACCCTATCACTACCAATTACTTGCATAACATGAAATATTTTATTAACCTCATCAATGAACTTTTGTGGTCCCTCACACAATTTGGGACCTTGAAACTCAGGTGAATCTTTCGAAACAAATGTTCAATAATAAATGCCACTGATCCACCATTAATATTAGTTCGAACTCGAATCTTCTGATTGTTCTGGGTTGTCATACTTTTAGCCAAATGTTCAACTGGCGTTCTGAAACTCTACATTAGAACTTCCTTATCTGGTAGTAGATGCACTGCGTTAGCATTGTGTGCATTAGAAGTCCATTCCTAAGCTTTAAGAGGAGGCATGATCTGAAACGTAGAACGTCAATCTAGAGTGGAATAAGATCATACCTTACGCACTATAAGAGTAACAAGAAAGTGAAGTTTTTCCTAAAACACTTTGTAGCCTCCCTCTCATTAGATGTGGTGCACTTCAAACCCATGAAAAGGACTCTACTTAGTGCGGCATTTCAGACATCCTAGGGCACTTAAACCTAGTGCTCTGATATCATGTTTTGTCATGCCCCGAGCTACCCCCTAGACACGGACACGGAACATAGAAACACAAGTGATCCCAAGATAACTCTGTTGCCATGATCATCACCATACTAAATATAATAAACTAACGTGGAAGCAAAATCATAATTTTATCTAAAAAAATATGTGAATTCCCATATTCTATAACTGAGATATTTGAAAACAATGAGTTTAATACAAAGGAAATATTAACTCGATATTAAGCTGAAACTAACAATATCTGAAATAAGCCTCTAAACTGGACTAAAAATATTGGGACAAGCCCCATCTAAATCTAGAAAAATTGAAACTAAACAAGAGAATATTGATATTAAACTAATGACTATTGTCCTCGGAGAATGAGGACTCACCACTGAATCCTCTAAATTGGAGATCGAAAAATCGATCTATGCATGATCTGGATGCTGAGAACCTGAACCTACATCACGAGAAGATGAAGCGCATGTATCCATCAGTACATGAAGGGTACTGAGCATGTAGGATAGAGTAAAGCTTAAATGAAACATAACTGAACAACAATAAGAGCAAGTATAATAATCTAAACATGATATACTGGTTTCTGAGCTAACTGAATGAGAAAAATTTATAATATGATGAAACTGATTACTGAATATGCTGATAAATGGTCAATGCCAAGAGTCTGACTGAATTGTGGGAGCTACTAATCACCGATCATAAAATCACATGAGCTAAATGTGGAGTCCGATGTATACGCCCCATCAGAAAGACCCAATATACCCAGCAAAAGGTATAAAGGCATGTTGGCGTGATCACTAAACTGATTTCCCACAGATGGGATGTACAACCTACTTGGCTAGTAGTTCTGGGATTATTGGGTACGTTAAACCCTAGTCCAACTCGTTATTATACTACTCCCAATGAATTCTTTAAATTTTAGATTATGTCTAAGTTTCTGTAATACTGGATATCTTTAAACTGAACATTCAAACTGAGAATGCAACAATTAATCTGGTAATTATGAATTTATAACTAAGGCATGTATATTTGAGGTGTCTGAAATATCTAACCTACCATGTGTTATTCAAAAACTAAAGAAATACAAAGCTAGAGTTCTAAAATAAATGCAATAATCTAAGTAATAACAGGATAATCTGATTTGGAACATATATTTTAACTAAATCATGAAGTTCTGCTGAAATTCTAGGAACCCTAGGTTTAATCATGATAACAGAATCAAGAACTGACTGAAAACTAGGGACCCTATGGGTGAAAGGAACCCACTAGTGAAATCCCACATACTTGGTGATGAAATCCAAGGAAAAATACTTATGTTTCGGAGCTGGAACTGCTGGAGCTTGTGGTGTTCTTAACCTAGGGTTCTTTAGCTTTTTTTCTCCTCTCTTGCTTCTAATTTTCTAGTTTTTATTTAATGATTTGACTTAGATATATTTTAATTATGTCTCTAGGATTAAATTGACTAAAATATGATGGTTTAGGATCAAAACGATGTAACTTAAGGTTCGAACCAATCGAAGGCAAGGATCGATGCCCCGTCGATTTATCGACGCCCCGTCGGTTGGTCTATCGGTTGGACCTGTTCGATAGGCCTTTACTAAAACGGGCATAACTTTTTACTCGGAATTCTGATTTTAGCAACATCGCTGGATATGGAAAGATAATTTAATTATCCATATGTGGATAGGTAATGGGTCACATAATTCATTTTGTGCTAAGACTTATGACCATTTGAAGTTGACCCAACTGCATTTCCCCTTAACTGTCTGCTAATTTCCAACCTACGGTTAGACTTACGGACCGTGGTGGTCATCCGTAGCTCTTGTCCGAGAGTGGGTGAAGGGATTCTTGATCGACGGTCATAGACTACGGACCTTAGTCAGACCTAGGGACCGTAAGTCCATACGTCGACCAACACTTATCAAATTTTCCTGGGCTGAGATTTTTTGGATTTTCTGATCCCATCGACAGTTGTACAGGACGGACTGTGGGTAATGCTACAGTCTGTCGATGGTCACATCTGTTGCACCTGCAATTTTTTCTAAAAAACTAATTTTTGTCTATTTTGCATTTCCCTCTCTTCTAATAGTACATCATAAAACATAATTGTCCTCGTGTGATTAAATGTGATATCCGAGAAGCTTGAAAAAATCTCATCAATAACCTCATAGGGCACGATTAGAAAAAATCCCCATCACTAAGGTTACATACTGATTCGTCTTGTATCACAAATTTTTGGGGTCATATATCCCAAAAAAGGTTAATTGAAATAGGAGTATTAGTTGAATTCCCCAGGTGAAATTTGATCAGACGGTCTGGGAAATAGTAGAAGAATGGACATCTCCTACCATTGGATTTATTCCCATTCTCGGTTGTTTCATCAGGTTTCATATAAGAATAACAATGAAAGTTACCCTCGACATTCCTAGTCCAAAAATATGTCCTATCGTTTGATATTTGCTCGACACAAGTCAGTGATTCTTCTTCGAGTGTTTTCTTCACAGATAAGGAAGGATCATGTCTAATATAAATACTTCTCGGTCTAACTTGGACTAATGGATAAAGGTCAGCTTCCACTCTATGCTTCAAGCTTTCCCACAGAAATTTAACAGACAAAATAACTTTGAAATAAATTCAATGTAATAATCCCAAATTGGGTGATGCTTCTTCGAGTTTCTTCTTCACAGATAAGGAAGGATCATGAACAACATATATACTTCTCAATATAACTTGGACTAGTCTCTTAACATGGAAGAATTTCCTACTACCTAGAAAATAAGCTCCGTAAGAGAATTCAACACACAACATAACTTTGAAATAAACAACCAAACATTCAAATCATTTATCATTTAAGAACAACCATGAAATGTAAAAACCGTATTTGTTCCCAAGAAGATTATTCAAAACGTTCATCTAGGTTCACAATCATATGTTCCCAAGCATATAAAATCATTATAGTACCTTTGAGCAAAGGCAAAACACAACCTTACTACTCCATCAACCAAATATTTATTTTCTGTTTGCACTTAAGAAACATTTTAGACAAAGATTAAGCAGAGTTTTGATAACGATGATAGTCAACAAGATACACAACTTCTATTTTAGATGATGCCCGTTTGAAACTTTGGTATATTCGCGAGATCTTTCAAAGATTTGTTAGTTTCCATTTGACTATGCTTGATTTCAATTTTCACCAGTGCTGGAATAAAACCTTGATTAACTTCATTTAACCCTCTTGTAATAGTACATCATAAAACATAACTGTACTTAGATTACTAATAATGTTGTCCGAGAAGCTTGCAGGAATCTCATCAACAACCTCCTGGGCTGTCACGACCCAAAACCGAGCCGCGATTGGCACCCACACTTACCCTCCTATGTGAGCGAACCAACCAATCTAAACCCTAACATTTCAATATAATATCAACAGAAAGTAATGCGGAAGACTTAAACTCATTAATAAAAACCAATTCAATAACTTCTAAAATTCAACATCTATTATTCCCCAAAATCTGGAAGTCATCACCACAAGAACATCTATGATCAAATTACTAAACTAAGAGTATTCTAAGAA
>NC_028637.1:29320704-29320969 GCF_001406875.1 Solanum pennellii | reverse complement strand
AAGTTCAGAGAGTCGATTTCAGTACCCAAATTTCAGAATTCTAAGTGTTTTGGAACGAGACCCCCTCGACGGCCCGGCGTGCCCATGACGGTCCGTCGTGGGTTCCGTCGACTCAGACAGTTTTTCCCAAAAATAAAATCTGCTGCTTAAAATGAATAAACAGGTCGTTACAATAGATACCAATTTACCCATCGTTCGTCCTCGAACGATCACAAGAAGAAAAACAAGGGCGAAAAGGAGTACCTGAATCTGTAAACAGGTGTGG
>NC_028637.1:29318966-29319165 GCF_001406875.1 Solanum pennellii | reverse complement strand
CCATACAATGCTTCAAATGGGGCCATGTCAATACTTGAGTGATAGCTATTATTGTATGAAAACTCCGCTAAGGGTAAGAAGCTATCCCAATGGCCACCAAATTCTATCACACATGCACGAAGCATATCCTCCAGCACTTGAATTGTTCGCTCAGACTGTCAATCTGTCTGAGGGTGGAATGCAGTACTAAGATCCAACC
>NC_028637.1:29316402-29316943 GCF_001406875.1 Solanum pennellii | reverse complement strand
AAGGACACTGAATCTAGCCAAAACTTACACTTGGAGAATTTGGCATAAAGCTTTTTCTCCCTCAACATTTCCAACACAATTCTCAAATGCTCCTCATGTTCCTTCTTACTCTTGGAGTATATCAGTATATCATCAATAAATACGATCACAAAGAGATCCAGATATGGCTTAAAAATCCCGTTCATCAAGCTCATGAAAGCAGCAGGGGCATTCGTTAGTCCAAAGGACATTACCAAGAATTCATAATGCCCATACCTGGTTCGAAAAGCAGTCTTTGGCACATCTGCTGCCCGTATTTTCAATTGATGATAACCAGACCTCAAGTCAATCTTAGAGAAGACACAAGCACCTTGTAACTGATCGAACAAATCATCAATGCGAGGAAGAGGATACCTGTTCTTAACAGTTACTTTATTTAGTTGCCGGTAATCTATGCACATCCGAAGACTCCCATCTTTCTTCTTCACAAACAAAACAGGAGCACCCCAAGGGGATGCACTCGGTCTAATAAAGCCTTTCCTTAACAACTCTTGAAGGTGGG
>NC_028637.1:29304947-29313203 GCF_001406875.1 Solanum pennellii | reverse complement strand
TCCGTCACAAAGTTCAGAGACTCAATTTCCTTGAAGAGTCTGTGACGGTCCGTCGTGCCCACGACGGTACGTCCTGCCATGTCGTCACGAAGTTCAGAGAGTTTATTTCAGTATCCAAATTTCAGAATTCTAAGTGTTTTGGAACGAGACCCCCTCGACGGCCCGGCGTGCCCATGACGGTCCGTCGTGGGTTCCGTCGACTCAGACAGTTTTTCCTAGAAATAAAATCTGCTGCTTAAAATGAATAAACAGGTCGTTACATGGGCACAGGTTCGAATAATTCCCATCATTAAGGATACACCCCTAAGAAAAATCAAGAAATACCCATCAAATTCATTACATACGAATATATAAACATTGAAAGTATAGAGAGAAAAATAAATATTATGACAACCTGAAATTCGATTCTTCCAAATTGGGGAGCTCCATACCATGAAAAGAGTAAACGAAAGCTAAAAAAACACTCCAAGAGTAATCCAAGATATGAATAGACATTTCAGACAGCTAAGAGCGGATGGAAGCTTTGTTGGTATAAATAGTTGATCCAATATCGACCTACGAATAAAATGATAAAGATCAAGATTCCAAAAAGTGAAGTACATGTATTAAAATACAAGTGAAATGAAGCAATATTACCTCAAAATGATCTCAGCTGAAATACTCGAGAGCAGGAATAGAAGAAAATATATTGTCAAAATCATCTTTTTCCTCCATAACTAATTATGTAGTCTCATACAGAATATTGGAAAGAAGAGGTACATTTTCTAGATACATCAACTGTATATCGGCACGAAAGACTAATGACGTTAGATTAGGAGGATTAATGCTCAGGAGGTACGGATTGTCTTTGTCTTTTAGAACCAAATCCTCAAGCAATGAGCAATTAGAGATCAAACTTTTAAATGTATCAGAAGATAATGTTACAAATTCTAATTTTAGGCTAATCAACTTATTAAATACCTGAAAGAAGCGTGGAAGATGTATTTCACATTCCATGAGAAACAAATGCCTCAATGTTGAACAAATAAAAAAGAAATAAGTGATCTTGTATGGTGGATAAGTAAATGAATGTTTAAGGACGACATGTTGAATGAAATTTTTGTGGAGAAAATATATCAAATGATCAACATTAGGACATAATATTAGACTACTAATTTCAAGGGTAACATTCAATGTCATTCCTATATGAAACCTGAAGAAAAAATCGAGAATTGGAATAAATCCAATGGTACGGAATGTCAAGTCCTCTGGTGTTTCCCAGAGCTTTTGATCAAATTTCACCTCTGGAATTCTACAGCAACTATATCTCCAATCCTCAGAAAGTGTACTAGTTCTTACAACATCTCGAAAAGACAACTTATTTAGAATGTCATCGGTTAAATGAATGGGAAGGTTGCTTAGTTGATCAGGAGAAGGTAAATGTAGTCTTTTTTCATCTGGAGGCATGATAATCTGTAGAAAATAAACAAGAATACCCTTGGCAAGGTCCGCATATACGCTACACGAACAACAAACAAATGTTCATCACCTTATTCAATTAACATGTCACAACTCTAATAATAACAGAAAAGGTGCATCACTTTTAGATGTCATTTGCTTTGATTTCTTTAATTTGCAACTCTTGATGTAAAATTATCTGGCTTAGGTTAAATCAAAGACATAAAAAGTATTTTTGTATATAATTTTAAGAGAACTTAGAAGTTTAAATTAGTGATGTTATACTTATTGTACTAGAAAATTATAGTATTGAGTTCTTACATCAAAACACTATATGAATGGCATATGTTTATCATAGCATTATAAATAAATAGATAACACTTGAAACTTTCTTCAACACAAAAGGAGTCATTTGGTAGTATATATAAAAATAGTATTTGTATTGAATTTTAGTACAATGGTTGACTGTAAATTAAACTTTGGTGCAACTAATATTATTATTACAATTAACATTGTTTTTGGATATATGACCCCAAACATTTGTGCTACAAGAAACTGAAAATAATAATTTAGTTAACTACACACTTAGTTTCAATATTTTCGTTAAAGAGAATAAAAAAATACATCATGAAATTTTAATTTATGTATAAGCTATTCATAAGAACACCAACATCATGTGAAATAATATTATTTTGTTAATTCTAAAATTCATATCCAAACACTTAATTTAAACCTAAAACCATCAAAAGTTGAATGAGAAATAAGATTCCTATAAATTAAAAAAAAGGTTGATAGTTGAATGAGGTGATAATCACTATTCAAGACTAACCATAAGTCCATATGCCTTTAATCTATGTTTTCTCAATAAAGCATTATTAGAATTTCACAGGTATTTTACTTTTTCTTAGTAGTGTAATTAATAGAAAAACTACACTTTTCTTAATAGTGTAATTATTTGAAAACTACAATCTTAAGAGAAAACAGGCTTGACATAACTTAATTTTGTTGCTACCATTACACAATGAATAAGATTATACTATATTTCTTTTTTGAAAACAAAATATTACTGTTATTATTGTTAATTTATTTAGGATTTCTTCAGAGGGTGGATCAATGGCTTTAAACATGAGGCATATTCCATAGGCCCCCGAAATCGAAAGGCCTAATTTTTTGGTAAAAATAAATTTATCTTAAGCTTTTTGTAGCAAATACAATGAATTTTTAATTTGTTTCCGAACTCATTTTTATGGATCAATTTTCAAAATTAACTTCTACATGGTATGCTTAAGATCATAAAATATAAAACTATTTTTATCAAAAAGAAAGAAATAACTTGAATCTCACGTCAAAAAAGTAATAAAAATTTACGCCTCCAACTTATTTTTGGCTTTAGACCACTAATTAGATTGAACCGCCACTGAGTTTATTTATTATTTATGTGTACTAACTAATGGTAAAATTTTCAATTAAAAAAGGACATATGGTGAATATTGATTAATTTTTTCTTATTCATATTTTTTACTTGTCATTTGCTTTCAACACTCCCTACACAACCTTAACACCAAAAAAGTTGTATTTATTACATTCAAAATTGCTCTAGGAGGTATTAGGACATGTAAAGAAAGTGTGTGTCCTTAAAAATTCGATCATAGTTCAAAAGAGTATTTATGCCTTTTTTTGAAAAAAAAAATAATACGTAAAAACTTGACTATGTTTTTCCATAACTTTTTTCTTTGGAATTCGTGGGTTCTAGGACTAAATAAGATCATTCTCTTTCTTTTAGTTAGATTCCTAACATGATGTATTGTATCTATCAAAAAAATATTGTTGTAGTTTATTAAATGTCCATTCTTAAAACATTTTTCTATAGAAGATAAAAATCTTTGTCTATAACAAGCAAAAATGAGCTTAAAAATTGAAGACATCGGGTGCACCAATAAACTTAAAAGAAATAAGGGTTTTAGCTAGATTCAAACCCTAGTTTTGTGAATGATTTCTCTAGCACAAGGATAGCTCTACGCTCATTAAAAGTGCACTGTTAATTATATCTTTTTTATTGTCAGATATAGGATATAGATGTATATGCACCCACACATATGAATGTGGGTCACACTACAAAAAAAATAGTGTTTAGCGACGGATATTAGCGACGAAACTAATTTTGTCGCTATATAACAACGGATTAGCAATGAATTAGTCATTTCGTTGCAAAAATTAAAAAAAATTCTTGGGTTATAAAATAGCAACGGATTGGCGAAGGAATATGTTTTTTGTCGCTAAATAGTAGCAGGAAACTTTGGCGCCTTAAATTTCTATACGAATTTTGCAACAAAGTAGGTGTTACAAATTTAATCATATATTGTGACGGAATGGGTGAGAAAAAGTTTTGATCGAATTCTAAATATATTTTTATGGAATTTAACTTATGTAGTGACAGAAATTTTCGTCGCTACAATTTAATGTAGACAATTATATTTATTTGTAGCGACGGATTTAATAATCCATCGCTAAGTTGTTTCTAGTTTATTTACCAAGTCACGCTCTTCACTCCATAGAAAACACAAAAAGAAAACAAAAAATTACAATCCCTAAAAATAGGGTTTTCTAGCAAGAGCAGCAACTGAGCGACTCTCATATGTATCAGGTATTGCACTTGTCCCTTATCCTTTCGATTTCTCCCTTCTCCTTCTCCTTTTTATTTCTCCTATCTCAGGTGAAAGGTGAAATTGCTCTGGTCTCCTTCATCTTTAGGTGAAAGGTTAGCTTCTTCTTTGGGGAATTTCTCTTTTTTCATCGGTTTGGTGAGCTTCTAGTGCGGTGAAGAGGAGGATGTTGACTTCTACTTGGTGAAAAATAACTCAGGGAAAAGGATGGGGTTATCAGGGAAGACCATTAGTCTTCTGGAAACTTTCTTGGATACGTGATGTTAAGATATTGATGTACACATAATGAGAATCCGTTATTTTAACTTATCAGGAAAAAAAGAGTAAGAATTCACTTATTATTTTGCTCCACTTCTTCCTCCTCGTCTTGTGCCTTGTCATCTTCTGCCTCATCATCTTCAGCCACTTTGTCAATATCATCGACAACATCATTATCATCTACCACATCAGTAGGTTGTAGTTCTATTATTTCCGACTGCTGGGAATAATTTTCACTTAATTATTCCCCACGAATGTGGCGTTTCCAAAATTATGTATTTCTTTCATGCAACTTTATATGTAAGATCAACTCATCAAGCTCTTCATCAACCTGAAAAAATAATACAATATAGCTTGTGAAGAATGATATGAATTTGCATAATATCTCAAGACAACTAGTTACAGTCAATACACTTGGAATAACATTTTCCTCTTCTTCTTCCTCCACAACTGAAGGAACCCAAAGTGGCCTGCCAATAGAGAAATTTATTCCCCTTGCTTTATGCACTCGTTGGTAGAGTAAATTTCTGGTTCCGTCTGTTGGTAGACCTTGTGCTTCTAGTTCTTCCTTTTATTCTGATACAATCATTTTACTAGCAACTTTTGGCTTCAAGGCACTGTGTTCATGTCCGTTGATGACTTTCCTTAGTCTCTCCTTAATACGTATGTAATCAGACTCGGATATTTTCCCCAAAATTGAAGGTCCTTCACTGAGTAAGGCTTTTAAAAGCTTCCGGTGGTGCAACCTCCACTCTTCAAAACATCTTTTTTTAAAAGAGGTTTCCTTGGAATTGAAATATATAGACCCTCGGGCATCAAGATCTAAAGGAGTTTTTCCCCTTCTTTGGACCCATCATTTGCGTCAGCTGTGAGTCCACCTTCAGCAACATACCTGAATGTTACGACCAACTAAATCGAAATTTTATAGTGGAAAACCAAAGCTAGAAATTGAAGTAGAACATCACCACAATAAACCTAGGGAAAAATAATGAATACACAAACAAACAATTAAAAAACAACCAACCATTAAACATGAAATTAGCGTAAGGCGGTCTATTATAAGTACAATTACCTTGCCCCCTATCTAGAAAAGCTCAAAAATGTGAGCATATTAACTAAAAAATAACAGAATAGATGTTATAATTATGTGCACCTGGAGGGAAAAGAGATCATGAATTAGAGGTTATCTAATCTTTCTATGACTATTCCAAAATGCCCGAAATCATGCAAGTCTAATTTTCATAAAAATGGTTAGTTTCCTCAATAGTAAAACATAAGGAATTATCAGCTTGCTATTGTTTTTGAATCTGTTGGTGCACTTTTGTCCTGTTTTAAACTTTGAGACTTTTCAATACAATCTAAGTGTTCTTTTGATGTGATTCTAGTGTCGTTTTAGAGAGAAACTACTGATACTGTTTTGGTGTAATTCAGTTGTTGTTCTTAGGCTTTTCCGGTGAAATGTTTGTGTTGTTTTTGTATGATTCTAGTGTTTTTTACTGTGACTGTAGTGTAGTTATTTTTGGTGCAACTCTAGTCCGGTTTTAGTGCGAATTTATTGTTGTTGTTTAGTTTAATGTAACCTCGATCAAGTACTCTCCAGTATGATACATCATTAAAGCTTGATGTATCATATTGAGGGTACCTGACTTGAGCTAGCTTTCAAAAGTCAATCCTCAACATCTATTTAAGGTACACAAGGCTATGGATATCTCCCAACATAGAGTATGATAAATATCCGTATAGGTCGATCACTAATGAACATAGCGAGTGTTGGGGTATTGTGTTGGGGAGGGGGATTTGCGTGAATAGTTAGTTGTCATTGTCTATGTGGTAGACTTCCCAATTACCATATTATTATTGATCATATGCGTGCAACAAAGAGTCCAAACCCCATTCTTTAATAATGCTAATACTCTGGGGAACTACTTTTGTGAGTATAATTATATGTTTCCAATACTCTGTGAGTATTATTGACCATGTGCGCGCAGTAGATAGTCCATCCTATTGTAAAAACACAGTTCCTTCATGCTTAAAAGCTTGTGTATTTTCTGCATTTTCCTTCCAAAATTGTTTTGTTCCATATCTTTAGTACTTTCTCATTTTCTCTACTTATTATAGGAAAAAAATGAAGAAATATTAAAGGAAAAAACATTGTCAGAAACTGATATTGATCAATATGAAGCATATAACCAAGCTGCGGGGGGATAAAAGAAAAGAAGAATATAGTGTCTTGAATATAAAGAAAAATATTACTATGGGCAGAATCTTTGTGGATCATCATCATTACCACCTCCTTTTGTCAATCAACATCGACACAAATTAGGACGTGGTTGATTCCTCAATTTTAAGTTGATACCTCCACAACTTATGTTTTTGATAATGTCACACTTTTTGGAAACTACAAATTGCTCGTAGTAACATTTTGATGAACATAGGTTCTTTAAAAGTACTTGATAGATTTCTTTGGGTATTTTTAACTAGAAATATGTTGTTTTGGAGTTTTATATTTATATATTATGAATCATCTATGAGTATTATAATATATGAATGTTTGTAAATTTTTGTGTATTTAGTAATTAATTTAATTTATTTCAACAGTGCATATTTAAATAACCAAATCAAATAAGTAGAACAATTTTTAGCAACAAATTTAGCAACAAAACTATATAAATATAATCATGAATCCGTCCATTGAAAACATGTGGCGACATTTTGTCACTATGACATCGCTAAACTTGTGATGAAACACCATTTTTCGTCATACAATTATGAAATTAGAAATAAAATTATATAAATATAATGATGACTAAGTCCATCGCTAACATATGGCGACGGAAATAATTCATCACAAGTACGTCGCTAAACTTGTGACGGAACTCAATTTTAGTCACTAAGAGCTTACCAACGAGCATAATAGTAACAGTCAACACTCCGTTGCTAATCCATTGCTCGTGAGTAATTAAGGATTTTCATCATATAGTGACGGATTGGGTTGGTGGCAAAACACTATTTTTTTGTAGTGTCAGCCTCTCATAACAAGATAAAGTTACTTCATGAGTGAAAATCCTTAATTCAAGTTCCAGGATCTGATACGGCATGTAAAGCATAAAAATTTATGCTAATAGATAAATTCATATATATAAATACCATGATTTTGAACGAGTGTATTCAGGCAAAAAACGAAATCAATCTCTCTTTGCCCTATCTTATGCTACTATAAATGTCGTGATTGAATCGAGTGGAGGTAGTAACCCTAATTACCATAAAAGGACCAATTTAGAGGATTTCACGAAAAATGTTATTGTTTTTGTTATGCAACATGTAATCTAATTAAATGGTGAAATCTATGTAATTATTAAATTAAAATAAAGCTTTTATGGTAAAACCAATTTATGATATGTAATTATCATATTAGTAATATTAGTAGTGAATTCTAAAAATAATATTGTTTATAGCCAATCTTTTTAATTTATAGAAAAATGATAAATACACATGGCTATCAACAATTTGGTTGTGATATTAGGCATTTCTAGGCTAATCTTCATTTGCTCTGCTAAATCGCGACTCATCCAATAGAGGTTAACTATTTGGTTGTTTTTAATTAGTTTTTCATGTATAAGTGCATTTGTTTCACTGATTTTTCCTCTATTTTAATCTTAGGCATAGTTAGGGACGGTAATTGAGTGAATTGGATCAATTTTTTAGGGAAATTATAATGGGTCAAGACAAAAAACAGGTCAAGATCCAATCCGAAGTGAATTCAATTGGATCAGTATCCATTGAGCCAAAACGGGATAGATAATGAGTCAAGACCCAACTCAACTCAATTTTTCTCTAAATTTAACTATTTTATTAGTTTATATATATATATATATATATATATATATATAATATTTTA
>NC_028637.1:29226366-29304009 GCF_001406875.1 Solanum pennellii | reverse complement strand
ATATATATATATATATATATATATATATATTCAACTATTTTGTATGTCCATTTCTTCTGATTTTAAACCCTCTTATAAAAAATTCTTGCTCCGCTTCATGAGATTTAATTGAGCCCATATCCTTTCCAGAAGACTAGGATTTAGGAATGCTAGAATGTATGTGTCCACTTACTTAGATGAGACCTGGTCCTCCCAACACTAATGCACAGTGATTAAAGAGCACAAAGGAGAAAGGTAAAGATGACAATCACTTTACGTGGAAACCTCCTTGCTCAAGTGAGTAAAACCACGACTTGTTCTCAACAAAACTTTTCAACACGTCCTTGCTAAAGGGAGTAAAACCACGACTTGTTCTCAACAAAACTTTTCAACAATTACTTTAACTAATATTCAACAAGAAAAAGTAAAAGTCGGTTACAAAACAAGAGATTAACCTTCTAATCTCTACACTAAGTAATACACCCTATCACTTAGCTGAGCATGAGCAGATACAACACTGCTCTCTATACTAATCCTACCTGATTAATATAGACTAGAATTAAAAACCCAAGTTACCCGTAACGCAAACCCTTACAATTATTCACCCAAGGTTGAAACGTATCTATCACAATTCAAACGAATCCTACAATTTGAGAACAATTTAGAAGCAATAAAAATACAACAACCGCAAGAAGCATTGAATAAACTTTGACTGATTTCTTGTTGTTCTTGAAGATTGAAGAGTTTTTCCTTTTTGAATGAATGAGTAATATTATTTCTTTGTTTGATATATATACCATGAACATTCTTATCCATCAAACAAACAACCTAGTTTATTCTGATTGGTGAAGTACGCTTCTCTTCACTAACCTTCCTGACGCACACAACTTTTACAATTATTAGTACTTTTGCCAGCTGAGACTAGTTTCATGCTCTGTAGAGGACCGGGTCCTTGAACTTGTGAGGAGATCATCAAAACATCTTGAAGCATTAAACACTTATCAATTTCCCCCTTTTTGATGATGACAAACAACCTGCATAACTTCCTCACATATTCATTCAACAATATCAACAAAAAGAAGAAAAAACAATGTTCCCCCTCAATCCATATTACCCCTTAATTTATATTCCTTCTTAAGCTATGTTCCCCCTTAAACCACAGGAAGAATTCGACAAACAACTACACGGTTTGGCATAGAACTACACAATCTTCCCACCTTTTGACATTATTGAATATGAGAGACAGTAAACATACACAAGTAATAACACAGGGTAATAGGAGAAATCAAGGCTATGGCCACACAAAACATGCGTATGAAAGCGTAAAGAGATAATAAAACTACGCAAAGAAGAATCCGTATAAACATACAGAGAATAGATAACATTAATATTGTCCTCTAAAATTAAGCTAAAAACATCAAGCCATAGGATGGACTACAAACGGAGAGAGTGAGACAACACGACACATTTAGGATGGATGAAGAGTAGCGGTAAAGGTACGCATAAGCAAAAACAGTCGCTCATTTGCATCTTCATGAACTTTTATTAGCTGCTTGTTAAGAGCTTGAATTTCATCACTAAGGGAGGCATTTGTAGCTTTAAGAAGATCATTTTCAGCCTTCAACTTACTTAACAATTCCTTGTTACCCTAACTGGGACCAGGTCCACTGGGGATCACCTTCTGCAGTTCAGAATTAAGAGTGGCCACCTCAACCTCCTAGGAAGCAAAAATGACAGTTAGATCATCTACTTCCCTCTTATAAGAATGACTTCTTTCTCAGGAACTATTGCAACCTGAGAATGACCTGGTGCTTCCCCTTCAAGACACTCACAATCTTGTAATGTAGGCTTGCTGAACATTTGCTTGACAGTACCAGGTACTCCCATCCCTAATGGTACTTCAAAATGATTGAACATCCAGTTCAGAAGATACCCATATGGAATGCCATGCTTTACGTTCTTTCAAGTCATGACCCTATGCATATGTTCAAACATAATGGCAAAAAGATTTATCACTTCCAGATTAGCCAAATTTTCCATAAGAAGTAGGTCTGCAGCAGATGCCACTGTACGCTTTTCTGACCGAGGGACCATGACCTTGTTAACAAACTGAAAGGTGAATTGAAACTCACACTTGAGATACTTTTTCGGTACCCCAGCCTGCTTAACTTCACCCCTTTTTGTGGCAAGCTAGATGAATATTGTTGAAGGCTTGCACCCTTCGATAGATCTGATTCCACTCGTAGGCACACCCAGAGCGACCCCCAAGGTTTCCTCATTTAAGCTTATTTCTACCCCTTTAGTAGCAGTAATACCCGCATCTTCAAGCAAGTTCATATTGTAATAGAACGCACACACATCTGGTTCATACAAGTATCAGACATGGGGTTCGAATAGATGTCCCCATTCTTATCGTCAAGCAAACATATTCACAAATGATAATAACATACCAGATAAGTGTAATTAACACCTTTAGCCTAGACTTTAGTGTATAAACCAAGCCCCACAACAAAGCTGGTTATTTATACTTTCATGAAGAGTATGTGATTGATCTTATTATGAGAAGCCGTGTTGTGTGATCCTTATCTAACACATATAGCACCATATTCAAGATGCTATTCTACATGATCCCCTCTGCTTGTTCATTTGGTTGATTATATAATATGTCTAATCTTTTTCAAAATTACAGTCATGCTTACTTAAAATTGCTTCTATGTTTTATGTCATATGCTTGTACCGTATTCACCCAAATGCAAGAGACTATTCACATAGATTCTCAGCTAAACAACATAAGAATACCGATTACAAAATAAAAAAAAAAGTCATATATCGTACAAGGCAAAATGTTCTTAAATCGTAAAACCAAAATTACCACAGAAGTAACTTCTAAGCTAGATTCGATATAGCAGTAATATTAATGTATCAAAAAGATGAACTAATAACCATTCTTGTCAAGTTCCTAACTCTATTGATAGAATTCCTTTGCAATCTAATGCAAATGAGGATAGTAGTATTGCTACAATATATACGAAGCAGAGCACATATCGGGAACCCAAAAGGAAGGATGAGGAAATTATTCACAATAAACAACAGAAAAACAATTTTCACAATCCCCTGAACAATGACAAAAATATCTATGTCACTCAATCTTATATTCCAAAAGTTTCGAGTGACTTTAAGAAATGCACCCCCTCATAAAAAAAATAGAAATGTCTTGCAAAATTCTAGCTCTCCCAACGACCACATTCAACCTTCCCAAACCACTAAAACAACACCCAAAAAGAGCAAATACCACCTCTTGCACCCTTCACTGTTATTCAATCTTTTACAACAAAATTTTCTTATTGCAAATGAAAAACTACAAGCAACTATTAGGTAGTTGTGGGAGGGGGAGAAAGAGAGATGCCTTTAAGCGGAGAGAGTAAAGCAATAGTTAGTAGTCACAAAAAATGAAAGCTAGCTGCAATAAGAAAACAAAATTAAGCAAATCAGTGTGCAATTTACTTTTACAAAAGCAAATAAAAGTAAATCACTGTACTGCTGAACCCTAATCCCATATTTTTTCAGAAAATTTTACTTCGAAAAAAAACCCTATTTTCAGAATACCCAAACTACTAAAATCACTATTTTCAGAACAACTCAAACTTACTTCGAGAGAAAGGAATGGAAAGAGTTGAAAGTATTTTCAAGCCTATTTTCTGAATAGTGACATTGATAAAATAACTATTTCAACACCTCAAATTGATAATGAAAACTACGGCGCAAAATTTCGCGCTTATTTTTAGAGATTAAACAACTGTTTTCTCGCCAATCCGTCGCTATATCATAACTCAATAAAAATTTTGCAATTCTTGCAACAAAATGTCTATTTCGTTGCAAATCCGTCGTTTATATAGTGACGTAATAAAATTCATCTCAAGTATACGTTGCTAAACACTGTTTTTTTAGTAGTGATGTCCAACATACCTATACTTCTCGGTCTAACTTAGACTAATCCCTTAGCAAACTAGAAATTCCTACTAACCATATAAAAACTGAGTTTTCATCAATACTTGAAGCTCACCTAATTGAATTTAACACACAACATAACTTCGAAATCAACTCAAGACTCCTAAATTGGATGATGCTTCTTCTTAAGCAATAAACATGTCCAACATACTTCTCGTTCTAACTTTGACTAATCCCTTATCAAGAAAGAAATCTTTACTAACCTGACAAAAAGTAAGTTTCCAGTTAATGTTTCAACCTCTCCTAAGGAAATCAACACATAACATAACTTCGAAGTAAAAATTAACTCATGAATCCCAAATTTGATGATGCTTCTCGAGTTTCTTCTTCATAAATGAGGTAGGATCATGTCCAACATATATACATATTGATCTTACTTGGACTAATTCCTTAGCAAATAAGAAATTTCTACTAGCTAGATAGAAAGTAAGTTTCCATAGGTCTAGAAAGGATAGCATGTACACATTATTTTACTTCTAACTTTGGTTGTGAGGTTTGAGAGTTGATTTCCAATAGTCCCTCTACTCAAAAGAAATGTCATGCAGTAAAACCAACATCTAAAAAACACCAAAAAAAGGAAAGGAAACAAGGTTTTTTTTACATTTCAAAATCCCTAGAAAATCAACATCTACCCCCAAAAAAGTACAAAGAGGAAGATAGGGTTTCTATTTCACAAATTTACCTTCACCCAATAGAGAAAGATTTGATATTTTAAACAGAACAAGGAAGGAAATATTAAGCTTATCAAGAACTAAAATTATTACTGTAAACATCCAAAATAAAGTATCTAATACCTTTTTTAGCACACTTTATCCTTCAGCTGCTGAACACAAATTTGTATGATTTTAAAGTCGTCAAATCCATCACCATGGAGTGAAAGAGGGAACTGAAGAAGGGGGAGAGGTTTTCTTCTTAAATTTAATTTTACAGAATTGTAATATGGAATCGGTGAGTGGGGTTGTTGGGTTGGGGCAATTAATTATGGAGGATCCTTATTTTCTTGTATGTGTCAATTTACGTGACACGATTTAATTTGACATAAAAATATCTAAAATGAAAAGGAAATTGAAATGTGACATGTAATAGATATCTTAGATATTAATGTGATTATAAATTATTTTATTAAAATATAGAGTTAAAATATGTCTATTTTTTATTTGATATTAGTTCTTTATTTTTCTCATTATAAGAATTCATAAATAAAATTGATAAATTTCATTAATTTGCACTTTAAGAATTTTTTTTGAAGGTTTACAAACTTGATTACATTTACAAAAAATAAAACAGGAATGATTTTTAGGATAAATGAGATCAAAATGATTGTAAGAATTATCTATAATAAAGTGAACAATTAATATAGGACTATGAAAAGACTTTCTTTTCGAATAACCTAAAAAAAGTAAATATCACATAAATATAGGGGGGAAAAGAGTAAAAATCAATGTGATTGTTTAATTAGATATATTGGCAGGTATATTTAGTCACTGAAAATTAACATTGATTTGTCCAATTCAGTCCACTTAAGTATTTTTTGCATGTTGATATATAATACCTGAAAATAGTTAAATTTAATTGTATAGGTCAGTTACAAATTCAATTTTCTTATTCTGTGACATTTTTTTAATTATAAGAAATCGTCAT
Source organism: Solanum pennellii (assembly GCF_001406875.1). NCBI lineage: Eukaryota > Viridiplantae > Streptophyta > Magnoliopsida > Solanales > Solanaceae > Solanum > Solanum pennellii. The sequence goes on along the minus strand of NC_028637.1, from coordinate 29,298,381 downwards.
TTTTGTGTATAAGAGATCTAGAAAATACCAAGAGATATCATTTGTTCAGTATTATAGATACAAAATTCCTACATTTTAGCCAATTTTATGTAAGGGCGAATCTAGAAGAGGCGAAGGTATATTCATTTGAATTTTCTAGACAAAACATTTATGTGATATGTATAAGAGTTTTTTTTCGGTGTTTATATATAAATTTTAAATTCCTCAACATAAATGGCTCTGTACATTGTAAGGCATTTAATTTTCACTTGTTTAATTACCATTTTTTAAGCAGACCATGAAAAAGTTGGAGGGTTTGTAGTACCATGAATTTTTTATAGGGAAAATGCATAAGTAACTTCACAATCTATTCTCTAAATCTCAGAGATACACTTATAGTATAGTAAGGTCCTATTACCCTGAACTTATTGAATAAATAATTTTCAACCACTTTTTGGCCTACGTGTCACTATCTTTCGGGGTCCAGCGTGTGTTGACTTCTTTCAAACTAGTGCCACGTAAGCCGAATAGGGGTAAAAAATTATTTATAAAATAAGTTCAGGGTAAAACTATCTTTTGTCCCTTTCTACAGGTTTCTTCGTATAAACAAAGAAAATTGATTTCGATTGCAATGTCATGTTACTACTCTTGCACCTTTAATTCCACAACTCATAACGTTGTTGAATGATTGAATTTATTACATTTGGGTTTTTAGTAAAAAAACTTTTATTTCTCTCACTATTGTAGTTTTTTTTGCATAGAGTAATTGAATTGAAATACATTAATTAAACTTCTTATGAACCTTTTTCATTCCTTATTTTCCATGAAACTTAATCATTTCTTGTAGGTCATATTACCGAATAACCATATGTAAGTTTAATAAAATAGTCCAATCATGTGCGAAGCACGATTAATTTACGTAGTATATATATACTCTCTCACACACACAAACACACACACACACACACACACACACATATATATATATATATAAATAAATAAACTAATAAATAAATAAATTTAGAGAAAAATTGAGTTGAGTTGGGTCTTGACTCATTATCTATCCCGTTTTGGCTCAATGGATGTTGATCCAATCGAATTCAGTTTGGATTGGATCTTGACCCGTTTGTTGTCTTGACCCATTATAATTGCCCTAAAATTGATCCAATTCACTCAATTACCGTCCCTAACAATGCCTAAGACCAAAATAGAGGGAAAATCAGTGAAACAAATGCACTTATACATGAAAAACTAATTAAAAACTACCAAATAGTTAACCTCTATTGGATGAGTCGCGATTTAACAGAGCAAATGAAGATTAGCCTAGAAATGCCTAATATTACAACCAAATTGTAGATAGCCATGTGTATTTATCATTTTTCTATAAAATAAAAAGACTAGCTATAAACAATAATTATTTTTAGCATTCACTACTAATATTACTAATATGATAATTACATATCATAAATAAGTTTTACCATAAAAGCTTTATTTTATTTTAACAATTAAATAGATTTCACCATTTAAGTAGATTACATGTTGAATAACAAAAACAATAACATTTTCCGTGAAACCTATAAATTGGTCCTTTTATGATAATTAGGGTTACTACCTCCTTTCGATTTAATCACGACATTTATAGTAGCGTAAGATAGGGCAAAGGGAGATTGATTTCGTTTTTTGCCTGAAATACACTCGTTCAAAATCATGGTATGTATATATATGAATTTATCTATTAGCATAAATGTTTATGCTTTTACATGCCGTATCAGAGCCTGGAACTTGAATTAAGGATTTTCACTCATGAAGTAACTTTATCTTTTTATGAGAGGCTGACACTACAAAAAATAGTGTGTTTCGACAAATACAATCCGTCACTATATGATGAAAATCCTGATTTACTCATGAATAGCGATGGATTAGCAACGGAGTGTTGACTGTTACTATTATGCTCGTTGGTAAGCTCTTAGTGACTAAAATTGAGTTCCGTCACAATTTTAGCGACGTCCGTTGCCATATGTTGGCGGTGGACTTAGTCATCATTATATTTATATAATTTTATTTCTAATTTCATAATTATATGAAGAAAAATGGTGTTTCATCACAAGTTTAGCGATGTCATAGTGACAAAATGTCGCCACATGTTTTCAATGGACTGATTCATCATTATATTTATATAGTTTTGTTGCTAAATTTGTTGCTAAAAATTATTCTACTTATTTGATTTGGTTATTTAAATATGCACTGTTGAAATAAATTAAATTAATTACTGAATACTCAAAAATTTACAAATATTCATATATTATAATACTCATAGATGATTCATAATATATAAATATAAAACTCCAAAACAACATATTTCTAGTTAAAAATATCCAAAGAAAACTATCAAGTACTTTTAAGGAACCTATGTTCATAAAAATGTTACTATGAGAAATTTGTAGTTTCCAAAAAGTATGACATTATCAAAACCTTAAGTTGTGGAGGTATCAACTTAAAATTGAGGTATCAACCACGTCCTAATTTGTTGTCGATGTTGATTGACAAAAGGACGTGGTAATGATGATGAGCCACAAAGATTCTGACTAGTAATATTTTTCTTTAGATTCAAGACACTATATTCTTCTTTTCTTTTATCCCCCCGCAACTTGGTAATATGCTTCATATTGATCAATATTAGTTCCTGACAATGTTTTTTCCTTTAATATTTCTTCATATTTTTCCTATAATAAAAAGAGAAAATGAGAAAGTAATAAAGATATGGAACAAACCAAATTTTGAAGGAAAATGCAAAAAATACACAGGCTTTTAAGCATGAAAGAACTGTGTTTTTACAATAGGATGGACTATCTACTGCACGCACATGGTCAATAATACTCACAGAGTATTGGAAACATATAATTATACTCACACAAGCAAAAGTAGTTCCCCAGAGTATTAGCATTATGAAAGAATGGGGTTTGGACTCTTTGTTGCACGCATATGATCAATAATAATATGGTAATTGGGAAGTCTACCACATAGACAATGACAACTAACTATTCACGCAAATCCCCCTCCCCAACACAATACCCCAACACTCGCTAAGTTCATCAGTGATCGACCTATACGGATATTAATAGATGCTGAGGAATGACTTTTGGAAGATAGCTCGAGTCAGGTACCCTCAATATGATACATCAAGCTTTAAAGATGTATCATATTGGAGAGTACTTGATCGAGGTTACATTACACTAAACAACAACAATAAATTCTCACTAAAATCGGACTAGAGTTGCACCAAAACTAACTACACTACAGTAACAGTAATAAAACACTAGAATCATACAAAAACAACACAAAAATTTCACCAGAAAAGCCTAAGAACAACAATTGAATTACACCAAAACAGTATAAGTAGTTTTTCTCTAAAACGACACTAGAATCGCATCTTAAGAACACTTAGATTGTATTGAAAAGTCTCAAAGTTTAATACAGGACAAAAGTGCACAAACAAATACAAAAACAATAGCAAGCTGATAATTCCTTATGTTTTACTATTGAGGAAACTAACCATTTTTATGAAAATTAGACTTGCATGATTTCGGGGATTTTGGATTAGTCATAGAAAGATTAGATAACCTCTAATTCATGATCTTTTTTTCCCTCCAGGTGCATATTATTATAACATCTATTCTTTTCTTTTTTAGTTAATATGCTCACATTTTTGAGCTTTTTTAGATAGTGGGCAAGGTAATTGTACTGATAATAGACCGCCTTGCGCTAATTTCATGTTTAATTGTTGGTTGTTTTTCTAATTGTTTGTTTGTATATTCATTATTTTTACCTAGGTTTATTGTGGTGATGTTCTGCTTCAATTTCTAGCTTTGGTTTTCCACTATAAAATGCAATTTAGTTGGTCGTATCATTCAGATATGTTGCTGAAGGTGGACTCACAGCTGACGCAAATAATGGGTCCAAAGAAGGGAAAAAACTCCTTTAGATCTTGATGCCCGAGGGTCTATATATTTCAATTCCAAGGAAACCTCTTTTAAGCAAAGATGTTTTGAAGAGTGGAGGTTGCACCACCGGAAGCTTTGAAAAACCTTACTCAGTGAAGAACCTTCAATTTTGGGGAAAATATCCAAGTCTGATTACATACGTATTAAGAAGAGACTAAAGAAAAGTCATCAAAGGACCTGAACACAGTGCCTTGAAGCCAAAAGTTGCTAGTAAAATGATTGTATCAGAATTAAAGGACGAACTAGAAGCACAAGGTCTACCAACAGATGGAACCAGTTTTTTACTCTACCAACGAGTGCATAAAGCAAGGAGAATAAATTGCTTTATTGGCAGGCCACTTTGGGTTCCTCCAGTTGAGGAGGAAGAAGAAGAGGAAAATGTTATTCCAAGTGTATTGACTGTAACTAGTTGTCTTGAGATATTATGCAAATTCATGTCATTCTTCACAAGCTATATTGTTTTATTTTTCAGGTTGATGAAGAGCTTGATGAGTTGATCTTACATATAAAGTTTCATGAAAGAAATACATAATTTTGGAAACGCCATATTCGTGGGGAATGATTAAGTGAAAATTATGCCCAGCAGTCGGAAATAATAGACCTACAACCTACTGATGTGGTAGATGATAATGATGTAATCGATGATATTGCCAAAGTGGCTGAAGATGATGAGGCAGAAGATGACAAGGCACAAGACGAGGAGGAGGAAGTGGAGCAAAATGATAAGTGAATTATTCCTCTTTTTTTCCTGATAAGTTAAAATAACGGATTCTCATTATGTGTACATCAATATCTTAACATCACGTATCCAAGAAAGTTTTCAGAAGACTAATGGCCTCCCTGATAACCCCATCCTTTTCCCTGAGTTATTTTTCACCAAGTAGAAGTCAACATCCTCCTCATTACCGCACTAGAAGCTCACTGAACAGATGGAAAAAGAGAAATTCCCAAAAGAAGAAGCTCACCTTTCACCTAAAGATGAAGGAGACAAGAGCAATTTCACCTTTCACCTGAGATAGGAGAAATAAAAAGGATAAGGAGAAGGGAGAAATCAAAAGGATAAGGGACAAGACCAATACCTGATAGATATGAGAGTCTCTCAGCTGCTGCTATTGCTAGAAAACCCTATTTTTTAGGGATTGTAATTTTTTGTTTTCTTTTGTGTTTTCTATGAAGTGAAGAGCGTGACTTTGTAAATAAGCTAGAAACAACTTAGCGATGGATTATGAAATCCATCGCTACAAATAAATATAATTATCTACATTAAATTGTAGTGACAAAAATTTCTTTCACTACATAAGTTAAATTCCATAAAAATATATTTAGAATTCGATCAAAAAATTTTCTCACTAATTCCGTCACAATATATGATTAAATTTGTAACACCTACTTTGTTGCAAAATTCGTATCGAAATTTAAGGAGCCAAAGTTTCCTGCTATTATTTAGCAACAAAAAAATATTCCTTCGCCAATCCGTTGCTATATTATAACTGAAGACTTTTTTTTTAATTTTTGCAACGAAATGACTAATTCATTGCTAATTCGTTGTTATATAGCGACAAAATTAGTTTCGTCGCTAATATCCGTCGCTAAACACTATTTTTTTTGTAGTGTGACCCACATTCATAAGTTTGGGTGCATATACATGTATATCCTATCTCTGACAATAAAAAAGATATAATTAACAGTGCACTTTTAACGAGTGTAGAGCTATCCTTGTGCTAGAGAAATCTTTCACAAAACTAGGGTTTGAATCTAGCTAAAACCCTTATTTCATTTAAGTTTATTGGTGCACCAGAAGTCTTCAATTTTTAAGCTCATTTTTGCTTGTATCCATAAAAATGAGTTCGGAAACAAATGAAAATTTTTTTGTATTTGCTACAAAAAGCTTAAGATAAATTTATTTTTACCAAAAAATTAGGCCTTTCGATTTTGGGGGCCTATGGAATATGCCTCATGTTTAAAGGAATTGATCCACCCTCTGAAGAAACCCTAACTAAATTAACAATAATAACAGTAATATTTTGTTTTCAAAAACAAATATAGTATACTCTTATTCATTGTATAATGGTAGCAACAAAATTAAGTTATGTCAAGCCTGTTTTCTCTTAACATTGTAGTTTTCAAATAAGTACACTATTAAGAAAAGTGTAGTTTTTCTAATAATTACACTATTAAGAAAAAGTAGAATACCTGTGAAATTCTAATTATGCTATATTGAGAAAACATAGATTAAAGGCATATGGACTTATGGCTTAGTCTTGAATAGTGATTATCACCTCGTTCAGTTATCAACTCTTTTTTTAATTTATAGGAATCTTATTTCTCATTCAACTTGTGATGGTGTTAGGTTTATATTAAGTGTTTGGATATGAATTTTTGAATTAACAAAATAATATTATCTCACATGATGTTGGTGTTCTTATGAATAGCTTATACATAAATTAAAATTTCATGATGTATTTTTTTATTCTCTTTCACGGAAATATTGAAATTAAGTGTTTATTTAACTAAATTATTATTTTAAGTTTCTTGTAGCACAAATGTTTGGGGTCATATATCCAAAAAAAAATGTTACTTGTAATAATAATATTAGTTGCACCAAATTTTAATTTACAGTCAACCATTGTACTAAAATTCAATACAAATACTATTTTTATATATACTACCAAATGACTCCTTTAGTGTTGAAGAAAGTTTCAAGTGTTATCTATTGATTTATAATGCTATGATAAACATATGTCATTCATATATTGTTTTTATTTAAGAACTCAATACTATAATTTTCTAGTACAATAAGTATAACATCACTAATTTAAACTTCTAAGTTCTCTTAAAATTATATACAAAAATACTTTTAATGTCTTTGATTTAACCTAAGCCAGATAATTTTACATCAAGAGTTGCAAATTAAAGAAATCAAAGCAAATGACATCTAAAAATTATGCACCTTTTTTGTTATTATTAGAGTTGTGACATGTTAATTGAATAAGGTGATGAACATTTGATTGTTGTTCGTGTAGCGTATATGCGGACCTTGCCAATGGTATTCTTGTTTATTTTCTACAGATTATCATGCCTCCAGATTAACAAAGACTACATTTACCTTCTCCTGATCAACTAAGAAACCTTCCCATTCATTTAACCGATGACATTCTAAATAAGTTGTCTTTTCGAGATGTTGTAAGAACTAGTACACTTTCAGAGGATTGGCGATATAGTTGCTGTAGAATTCCAGAGGTGAAATTTGATCAAAAGCTCTGGGAAACACAAGAGGACTTGACATTCCCTACCATTGGATTTATTCCCATTCTCGATTGTTTCTTCAGGTTTCATATAGCAGTGACATTGAATGTTACCCTTGAAATTAGTAGTCTAAGAGTATGTCCTAAAGTTGATCGTTTGATATATTTTCTCCACAAACATTTCATTCAACATGTCGTCCTTTATCATCCATTTACTTATCCACCATACAAGATCACTTATTTCTTTTTTATTTGTTCAACATTGAGGCATTTGTTTCTCATGGAATGTGAAATACATCTTCCACGCTTCTTTTAGGGATTTAATAAGTTGATTAGCCTAAAATTATAATTTGTAACATTATATTCTGATACGTTTGAAAGTTTGATCTCTAATTGCTCATTGCTTGAGGATTTGGTTCTAAAAGACATGGACAATCCGTACCTCCTGAGTATTAATCCTCCTAAGCTAAGGTCATTTGTCTTTGAGAAAGCTTGAAGCGTAGAGTGGAAAGTTACCTTTATCCATTAGTCCAAGTTAGACCGAGAAGTAGCTATATTAGACATGATCCTTCCTTATCTGTGAAGAAAAAACTCGAAGAAGAATCACTGACTTGTGTCGAGCAAATATCAAATGATAGGACATACTTTTGGACTAGGAATGTCGAGGGTAGCTTTCAATGTTATTCTTATATGAAACCTGATGAAACAACCGACAATGGGAATAAATCCAATGGTAGGAGATGTCCAGTCCTCTACTATTTCCCAAACCGTCTTATCAAATTTCACCTGGGGAATTCTACGGCAAGTATATTATCAATCATTAGAAAGTCTACTAGTTCTTACAACATTTCGAAAAGACAAGCTATTTAGAATGTCGTCGATAAAATGAACGACAAGGTTGCTAAGTCGATCAGGAGAAGGTTATAAAATTAGTCTTTGTTCATATGAAGATGATTGATAAGGTCAGAGTATACGCTACAAGAAAAACAAACAAACATGTCACAACTCTTACAAAAAAAGAAAAGGTTCATAATTTGTATATGACATTTACATTGATTTCTTTAATTTGCAACTCTTCATATAAAATTTTCTTGATTAGGTTAAATCAAACACATATTAAGTATTCTTAGTATAGAATTTGAAGAGAACTGAGAGGTTTAAATTAGTGATGTTAGACTTATTGTTCTACAAATTTATTGTACAGAGTGCTTACATCATAACACAATATGAAGGACATGTGTTTATCGCAGCATTATAAATCAATTGATAACACTTGACGCTTTCTTCAACACTAAAGGATTCATCTAGTAATATATATAAAAATTGTACTTTTATTAAATGTAAGTACAAATGTTCGACTGTAAATTTAACTCTGCTACAACTATTACTCCTATTTCAATTAACCTTTTTTGGGATATATGACCCCAAAAATTTGTGATACAAGAAGAATCAGTATATAACCTTAGTGATGGGGATTTTTTCGAATCGTGCCCCATGAGGTTATTGATGAGATTTTTGCAAGCTTCTCAGATATCACATTTAATCACATGAGTACAATTAAGTTTTATGATGTACTATTAGAATAGGGTGAAATGCAAAACAGACTAAAATTAGTTTTTCAGAAAAATTTGTAAGTGCAACAGATGTGACCATCGACGGACCGTAGCATTACCCATGGTCGTCTTGTACAACTGTCGCTGTGATCAGAAAATCCCAAAAATCTCAGCCCAGGGAAATTGGTTAAGTGTTAATCGACGTATGGACTTGCGGTCCGTAGGTCAGACTACAGTCCGTAGTCCATGACCTTCGATCTAGAATCCCTTCATCCACTCTCTAACAAAAGCTATGGATGACCACCACGGTCCGTAAGTCTAACCGTAGGTTGGAAATTAACAGACAATTAAGGGGAAATGCAGTTGGGTCAACTTAAAATGGTCATAAGTCTTAGACAAAATGAATTATGTGACCCATTACCTATCCACAGATATATAATTAAATTATCTTTCCATATCCATCGACGTTGCTAAAATCAGACCTCCGACTAAAAAGGTATGCCCGTTTTAGTAAAGGCCTGTCGACAAGGACCAACCGATGGACCAACTGACGGGGCGTCGATCAATCGACGGGGTGTCGATCAATTGACGGGGCGTCGATCCTGGCCGTCGATTGGTCCAATATAAATTTTCCAGGAGTCTTTTGGACCTTTCCCGCTTATTTTAAACCCTAAGTTACATTGTTTTGATCCTAAATCATCATATTTTAGTCAATTTAATCCTAGAAACATAATTAAAATATATCTAAGTCAAACCATTATATCAAAACAAGAAAATTAGAAGCAAGAGAGGAGAAAAAAAGCCAAAGAACCCTAGGTTAAAAACAATACAAGATCCAGCAGTTCCAACTCTGAAACATAAGTATTTTTCCGTGGATTTCATCACCAAGTATGTGAGATTTCACTAGTGGGTTTCTTTCACCCATAGGGTCGCTAGTTTTCAATCAGTTCTTGATTCTCTTTTCATGATTAAACCTAGGGTTCCTAGAATTTCAGCAGAACTTTATTATTTAGTTAAAATATATGTTCCAAATCAGATTATCATGTTATTACTCAGATTATTGCATGGATTTTAGAACCCTAGCTTTGTATTTCTTTAGTTTTTGAATAACACATGCTAGGTTAGATATTTCAGACACCTTAAATATACATGCCTCAGCTATAATGCATAATTACAAAATTAATTGTTGCATTCTCAGTTTGAATGTTCAGTTTCAAGCTATCCAATATTATAGAAACTCAGACATAATCTAAAATTTACAGAATTCATTGGGAGTAGCATAATAACGAGTTGGACTAGGAGTTAGCGTACCCAATAATCCCAGAACTACTAGCCAAGTAGGTTGTAAGTCCCCTTTGTGGGAAATCAGTTTAGTGATCACGCCAACATGCCTTTATACCTTTTGCTGGGTATATTGGGTCTTTCTGATGGGGCGTATACATCGGACTCCACATTTAGCTCATGTGGTTTATGATCGGTTATTAGTAGCTCCCACAGTTCAGTCAGACTCATCGCATTGACCATTTATCAGTATATTCAATATTCAATTTAAGCATATTATAAATTTGTCTTATTCACTTAGCTCAGAAATCAGTATATCATGTTTAAATTATTATACTTGCTCTTATGCTTGTTCGGTTATGTTTCATTTCAGCTTTACTCTATCCTACATGCTCAGTACCTTTCAAGTACTGATGCATACATGCGCTTCATCTTCTCGTGATGTATGTTAAGGTTCTCAGCATTCAGATCATGCATAGATCGATTTTCCGATCTCCATTTTAGCAGATTCAGTGGTGAGTCCTTATTCTCAGAGGACAATAGTCATTAGTTTAATTTCAATCTTCTCTTATTTAGTTTTAGTTTTTCTAGATTTAGATGGGGCTTGTCACAGTATTTCTATTCCAATTTAGAGGATTATTTCAGATACAGTTAGTTTCAACTTAGTATTGACTTAATATTTACTTTCTATTAAAGTCATTGTTTTCAAATATCTCGGTTATAGAATATGGGAATTCACATATCTTTTCAGATAAAAATTATGATTTTGCTTCCTCATTAGTTTATTATATTTAGTATGGTAATGATCATGCAAGAAGGGTTAGATTGGGATCACTTGTGGTTCTAAGTTCCGTGTGTGCGTCTAGGGGATAGCTCGGGGCATGATAAAACATCATATCAGAGCACTAGGCTTAAGTGTCCTAGGATGTCTGAAAAGCCGCACTAAGTAGAATCCTTTTCATGGGTGTGAAGTGCACCACATCTAATGAGAAGGAGGCTACAAAGTGTTTTAGGAAAAACATCACTTTCTTGTTACTCTTATAGTGCGTAAGGTATGATCTTATTCCACTCTAGCTTCACGTTCTACGTTCAGATCATGCCTCCTCTTAAATCTTAGACACGGACTTCTAATGCACGCAATGCTAACGCTATTCATCTAGTACCAAATAAGGAAGTTCTAATGTAGAGTTTTAGAACGCCAGTTCAGCTTTTGGCTAAAAGTATGACAGCCCGGAACAATAAGAAGATTCGAGTTCTAACTAATAACAATGGTGGATCAGTGGCGTCTAGTGTTCAACATTTGTTTAGAAAGATTCACCTGAGTTTCAGGGTCCCAAATTGTGTGAGGGCCCACAGAAGTTCATTGATGAGGTTAACAAAATATTTCAAGTTATGCAAGTAACTGTTAGTGATAGGGTGAAATTGGCATCCAACAAGCTTAAGGATTTGACTCATATATATTTCACTCAATGTAAAGAACACAGAGGTCTTTTGCAACTCATTGTAGCACTAAACTTTAGTATCAGTCAAAAACTCTCTCAGAACCATTCTAGCTCTCTACTCTAGTCGTTGACCCAGTTATAGCTAGACGGGTATACAGAAATTGCCATGTCACAGCCTCTCAGAAAGTCACCTCAGCAGATCTAGTAGATTTAAAAATGGTATTCTTATGTCATTCTGTGAATGAATTGGTTATAGTCATGTTATGCATTAGTCGATTGTAGAAATAGGATTGTTCATTTTCAGTCTTATTTGGAAGGGTAGTAGCTTGGTGCCTATGGGTTGATTTATTTCTTATCTTATGGCAAAAAAGATTATATCTAAGGGTTATCTCTATCATCTAATTCAGGTTAAGGATTCTATCCTTGAAAACCAAACTCTTGAGTAAGATCCAGTAGTCTGTGAATTTCCAGAAGATCTTCTGGGGGTCCCATCGAAAGGAAAATCGATTTTGGAATTGATCTCCTTCGAGATACCTACCATATTCCTATTACTCCTTACAGAATGGCTCTAGCAGAGCTTAAGGAATTGAAAGAGCAGTTGAAAGAACTTCTAGATAAGGGCTTCATCAGACAGTATTTCACAATGGGGTGCACCAGTGTTGTTTGTAAGGAAGAAATATGGTTCTCTCAGAATGTTTATTGACTATAAAGAGTGTAACAAGGTGAAATCAAGAATAAGTATCCCATCACCAGGATTGATGACTTGTTTGACCAACTTTAGGGTGCTAGTCATTTCTCAGAGATAGACCTCAGATCGAGTTATCATCAGCTTAGAGTCAGAAATAGTGACATTCCAAAAACAACCTTCACAACTCGGTAGGGTCATTATAAATTTGTAGTTGTGTCGTTTGGACTAACCAATGCTCCTGTAGCTTTCATGGATTTGATGAACAGAGTGTTCAAACAGTACTTAGACTTGTTCGTTATTGTCTTCATTGATGATATCTTCATTTACTCTAGGAATGAGGAAAAACACGCAAATTATTTGAGAGTTGTTCTGCAAACTCTCAAAGATCGTTAGTTATTCGCTAAGTTTAGAAAATGTAAGCTGTGGTTGCAATTCGTTGCTTTTCTTGGTCACATTGTGTCTAGCGAAGGGATTCGAGTGGATTCGCAGAAAATAGAAGCAGTGAAACAATTGCCCAGACCTACCTCTACTACAGATATCAGAAGTTTCTTAGGTCTAGAGGGTTATTACAGACGGTTCGTGGAAGGATTTTCATCCATAGCCTCACCATTGACTAGGTTAACTCAGAGGGTTCATATGGTTATATGATCTATTGCGTTGCATCAAGAGTTGGCCTTGGTTGTGTGTTGATGCAACAATAGCTTATGCTTCTAGATAGCTATATCAGATAGAGGTCCTCAATTTCCCTCACATTTCTTGAAGTCGTTTCAGCAGCGTCTTGGTATTCAAATTAACGTTAGCACAATATTTCATCCGCAAACAGATGGACAGGCAGAGCGTACCAGTCAGACCCTAGAGGATATGTTGAGAGCTTGTGTGTTCGATTTCAAGGGTAGTTGGGATGATCACCTTCCTCTTACTAAGTTTGCCTACAATAATAGCTACCATTCCAGCATTAAGATGGCCCCTTATGAGGCTTTATATGGGCATAGATGTAGATCTCCTGTTTGTTTGTTTGTTTGAAATAGGTGAAGCAGCTTTGATAGAGCCAAATTCATTCCTTTATGCTATGGAGAAAATGCAACTCATTAGAGATGGACTTAAGACAACCTATGTCGTCAGAAATCTTATGCAGATGTAAGGAGAAGGGAACTAGAGTTCAAAGTTGATGATTGGGTTTTTCTAAAAGTATCACCTATGAAAGGGATGATGAGATTTGGAAAGAAAGGGAAGCTCAGTCCTAGATATGTAGGACCTTACAAGATCTTGAAAAGGGTTGGCAAGGTTGCATATGAGTTAGAGTTGCCAGCAGAATTAGCAGCAGTGCATCCGGTTTCCCACATTTCACACTTGAGGAAGTGTGTGGGTGACCCAACCTCTATAGTGCCATTAGAGAGTATGGCGGTGAAAGATAGTATTTCTTATAAGGATGTACCAGTTGAGATTCTTGACCGTCAGATTAGAAGGTTGTGGAACAAAGAAGTTGCTTCAGTCAAGGTTTTGTGGAGGAGTAAGTCCACAGAAGGAGCTACTTGGGAAGCAGAAGCACCATGAAAGCCAAGTATCCTCACCCCTTTCCTGCCGACTTACTCTAGCTTGAGGTAATAGTTCCTCTTCAGTTTGTACTTGCATGAACACACATTTTCTTTACATTTTCTAATACATCTTAGAACTTTTTTGAAATGTAATCAATACACCTTTTTTGGTGTTGAGATGGCGTAGAGAGTGTTGAAAGAAAATGACAAGTAAAAAATTTGATGAAAAAAAATTAATCAGTATTCAACATATGTACTTTCTTGATTGAACATTTTACCATTAGTCAGTACACGAATTGATAAATTAACACAGTAATGGCTCAAGCTAATTCGTGGTCTAAATCCAAAAATAAGTTGGAGGCCTAAAGTTTAATTAATTTTTTTTAATGTGAGATCCAAGTTATTTTTTTCTTTTTTGATAAAATAGTTTTATTTTTTAAGATATACCAAAATATTTATTTAATCTTGTGGTCTTAAACATACCATGTGGAAGTTAAATTTTAAAATTGTTCCATAGAAAAGAGTTCCGAAACAAATTAAAACATTCTTTGTTTTTGCTACGAAAAGCTTAAGATAATTTTATTGTTACTAAAAAAATTAGGTCTTTCGGTTTTTGACGCCTAAGGCACATGTCTCATCTTTAAAGGAATTGACCCACCCTGAAGAAACCCTAATTAAAACTACAATAACAACAGTAATATTTTTTTTCCAAAAAGAACTATAATATACTCTGATGATGGGTGTATCGAAATTCATTGTGTAATGGTAGCAACAAATTAAGTTATTTCAAACTTGTTTCCTCTTAAGATTTTAGTTTTTCTGACACGACCCAAAACGTGTCGCGACTGGCACCCACACTTATCCTACTATGTGAGCGAACCAACCAATCTAATCCCCAACATTTCAACCATAAATAACACAATATAATGCGGAAGACTTGTAACTCATTAATGAAAATCGATTAAAAAACTTATAAAAACTCAATACTATTTATTCCCAAAACCTGGAAGTCATCACCACAAGAACATCTATCCTCAAATTACTAATCTAAGAGTATCTAAGAAGCTAAAATAAGTAAAAAGCTAGTCCATGCCGGAATCTCAAGGCATCAAGACATGAAGAGGAAGATCCAGTCCAAGCTAGAAGCAATAGCTCACCCTGAAATCTGGCTTGATGAAGACTGGCTAGAGTTGCGGTTGAGTTGAAGAAGATGGCACGTTTGCTCCACCGAAGATTCGTGATCAAGCAAGCAAATTTCCCAAAGCTTGTGTTTCCTCTTCGTTCGTTTCTCTTTCCCTCTCCTTGTTCTTTCTATTTTTCTTATTCAAACCCTCTTTCTTTTACCCTAATTAGCATATAATCAAGTATAAAAGATGAGGAATTAACCCACTAATTAACTCAAGGTTATCTTTTTTTTAACCCCCAAGTAATTAAACTATTAACATTAACCCACTAACTTTATAATTAAAGCAGGAATAGTCCAAAACGCCCCTTAAATTACTTAACAGAAATCCGACCCAGCCTGGGATTACGCAGCCTGTGACGGCCCGTCGTGCCTGCGACGGTCCGTCCTGCTGCTTCCGTCACAGAGTTCAGAGACTAATTTTCCTTGAAGAGTCTGTGACGGTCCGTCGTGCCCACGACGGTCCGTCCTGCCATCCGTTACGAAGTTCAGAGAGTCGATTTCAGTACCCAAATTTCAGAATTCTAAGTTTTTTGGAACGAGACCCCCTCGACGGTCCGTCGTGCCCATGACGGTCCGTCGTGGGATCGTCGACTCAGCCAGTTTTTCCAGAATAAAATCTGCTGCTCAAAACGACTAAATAGGTCGTTACAATAGATACCAATTTACCCATCGTTCGTCCTCGAACGATCACGAGAAGAAAAACAAGGGAGAAAAGGAGTAACTGAATCTGTAAACAGGTGTGGGTATCTTTCTTGCATATCAGCCTCCTTCTCCCAAGTGGCCTCTTCAACTGGTCGATTCTTCCATTGAACCTTGATGGATGCAATCTCCCTTGACCTCAACTTGCGGACTTCTCTATCTAAAATAGCAACAGGCTCCTCCTCATAAGACAAATTCTCATCAAGCAGAACTGAATCCCAACGAATGATGTAGTTTCCATCCCCATGGTATCTTTTCAACATAGACACATGAAATACCGGATGCACTCCTGACAGTCCTGGAGGCAAGGCTAATTCATAAGCCACCTCCCCTACTCGCTTAAGTACTTCAAATGGTCCAATATACCTTGGGCTTAGCTTACCTCTTTTACCAAACCGCATCACCCCTTTCATGGGCGAAACCTTCAGCAAGACTTGTTCACCCTCCATGAACTCCAAGTCTCTAACCTTTCGATCTGCATATTCCTTTTGCCTACTTTGAGCCGCTAAAAGCTTTTCTTGAATAGATTTCACCTTCTCTAATGAATCCCTCAAAAGGTCAGTACCCCAAGGTCTAACCTCAAATGCATCAAACCAACCAATGGGAGACCTACATCTCCTCCCATACAATGCTTCGAAAGGAGCCATATCAATACTTGAGTGATAGCTATTATTGTATGAAAACTCCGCTAAGGGTAAGAAGCTATCCCAATGGCCACCAAATTCTATCACACATGCACGAAGCATATCCTCCAACACTTGAATCGTTCGCTCAGACTGTCCATCGGTCTGAGGGTGAAATGCAGTACTAAGGTCCAACCTAGTACCTAATTCCGCATGCAATGTTCTCCAAAACTTAGAAGTAAACTGCGTACCTCTATCTGATATGATGGAGAGTGGAACTCCATGCAACCGAACAATCTCTGAGATATAGAGTTTGGCTAACTTTTCTGCATTGTAAGTCACCTTGACCGGAATGAAGTGAGCAGACTTAGTTAACCTATCCACAATTACCCAAATAGAATCAAACTTACCCAATGTCTTTGGAAGACCAACCACAAAGTCCATTGCAATCCTTTCCCACTTCCATTCGGGAATGGGCATTCTCTGAAGTGTTCCTCCGGGCCTCTGGTGTTCATACTTTACTTGCTGACAATTTGGACATTTGGCAACAAAATCAACAATGTCGCGCTTCATTCTACTCCACCAAAAGTGTTGCTTTAGGTCACGATACATCTTGGTTGCACCAGGGTGTATAGAATACCTTGAACTATGAGCCTCTGTCAGAATAGTGTTGATCAAATCATCAACACGGGGTACACATACCCTTCCCTTGATTCTCAAAACACCTTCCTCATCGATTGTTGCTTCTTTAGCCTCTCCTCGCAACACTTTATCTCGGATCCGGATCAATTTCTCATCATTAAACTGTTTTCCCTTGATCTTGTCAAGAAAAGAAGATCTCGCCTCCACACTGGCCAAAAATCCTCCCTTCTCATTTACTTCCAACCTCATAAGGTCATTAGCCAGAGTCTGAACCTCTCTAGCCAATGGGCGTCTAGAAGCTTGCAAGTGAGCTAGACTACCCATGCTCCCTGCTTTTCTACTTAAGGCGTCTGCCACCACATTAGCCTTTCCTGGGTGATACAAGATGGTGACATCATAATCCTTCAGTAGTTCCATCCATCTCCTCTGTCTCAAATTCAAATCTTTCTGAGTAAAGACATACTGTAGGCTACGATGATCCGTATAGACTTCACACTTAACCCCATATAGATAGTGTCTCCATTGCTTTAATGCAAACACTACCGCAGCCAACTCCAAATCGTGGGTCGGATAATTACGTTCATGCACCTTTAATTGCCTCGAAGCATACGCAATTACGTTCTTCTCTTGCATTAGCACTGCACCCAAACCAGAATAGGATGCATCACAATAAACAATGAAGTTCTTACCCTCTACTGGCAAGGTAAGGATAGGTGCGGTAGTCAGCAAGGTCTTGAGTTTCTGAAAGCTTTCCTCACATTCATCCGACCATACAAATGGAACATTCTGCTTAGTCAAGTTCGTCAATTGGGAAGCAATAGAAGAGAATCCCTTGACAAATCGACGGTAGTAACTGGCTAAACCAACAAAGCTTCTTATTTCTGACACATTAGTAGGTCTTACCCAATTCTTCACTACTTCGATCTTAGAAGGATCCACCATCACTCCATCCTTAGAAACCACGTGCCCCAAGAAGGACACCGAATCTAGCCAAAACTCACACTTGGAGAATTTGGCATAAAGCTTTTTCTCCCTCAACATTTCCAACACAATTCTCAAATGCTCCTCATGTTCCTTCTTACTCTTGGAGTATATCAGTATATCATCAATAAATACGATCACAAAGAGATCCAAATATGGCTTAAAAATCCCGTTCATCAAGCTCATGAAAGCAGCAGGGGCATTCGTTAGTCCAAAGGACATTACCAAGAATTCATAATGCCCATACCTGGTTCGAAAAGCAGTCTTTGGCACATCTGCTGCCCGTATTTTCAATTGATGATAACCAGACCTCAAGTCAATCTTAGAGAAGACACAAGCACCTTGTAACTGATCGAACAAATCATCAATGCGAGGAAGAGGATACCTGTTCTTAACAGTTACTTTATTTAGTTGCCGGTAATCTATGCACATCCGAAGACTCCCATCTTTCTTCTTCACAAACAAAACAGGAGCACCCCAAGGGGATGCACTCGGTCTAATAAAGCCTTTCCCTAACAATTCTTGAAGTTGGGCTTTTAACTCCCTTAACTCTGCTGGAGCCATTCTATAAGGGGGTATGGAAATGGGACGAGTACCCGGCTCCAAATCAATGCAAAAGTCAATATCCCTGTCCGGTGGCATACCAGGAAGGTCTGCAGGGAACACATCCAGAAACTCACGAACTACCGAAACCGACTCAATCGAAGGTACTTGGGTAGTATCATCCCTGAGGTGTGCCAAGAACGCTAAACACCCTTTACTAACCATTTTCTTAGCACGAAGAAAGGAGATGATACGAACTGGAGTGGAAGTGTAGTCACCCTCCCACACTAACGGATCTGTCCCAGGCTTGGCCAACGTTACAGTTTTAGCATTACAATCTAAGATTGCAAAATTTGGAGAAAGCCAAGTCATACCCAGAATTACATCGAAATCAACCATTTCTAAGATAACCAAGTCTACATGAGTATTGCTCCCCATAAAAGTCACCAGACAAGACCTATATACCTTTTCGACTATCACAGACTCACCCACCGGAGTAGAAACACGAATAGGCATGTCAAGCAATTCACAATGTAAATTAAGACCGGTAGCAAATGAGGAAGATACATATGAAAATGTGGAGCCAGGATCAAATAATACAGAAGCCATGCAATCACAAACCAAAAGATTACCTGTGATAACAGCATCTGATGTCTCCGCTTCAGACCGCCCAGGGAAAGCGTAACAATGGGCCCTATCACCTGTCTGCCCGTTGCCCCTACCATGTGGTGTTGTAGTAGCTCCAATTTGTCCGTCACCCCGGCCGTTTTGGTGACCACCATTACCTCGGCCACCACGCCCTCCAGAATAACGGCCTCTTCCATGACCACCTCTACCTCTGACTGTTGGGGGTCTGTAACCTTGTTTTGGACAAAACCTCCTAATGTGTCCGATCTCTCCACATCCATAACACTCTCTGGACTCAAGCATAGGTCTCTGTGAGAACGACGAGGTCTGGGGATGACCTCCAGACTCAGAGAAGTGTTGACCGGTCTGCGGTGGACCCCCAACTACGGTCTGCAGTGAAGACTGAATAGGTCGGGCTGGATAACCTCCTGAACCCTGCCCTCTGGAGTAAGAACCATTAAACTCACCTCCCTTACGAAACCTTTTAGATGTCGATGCCATGGTGAAGTCATCTGGCTTCACTCCCTCCACCTCTATCACGAAGTCTACCACTTCCTGAAAGGATTTCGCTGTAGCCGCTACCTGTAAGGCTGAAATCCGCAAATCTGACCTCAACCCTTTCACAAAACGGCGAATCCGCTCTTGTGAACTGAAGCAAAGCTGAGTGGCATACCTAGATAATGCACGAAACTTAGCCTCATACGCAGTGACCATCATTCTGCCTTGCTCTAGGCTCAAGAACTCATCTCTCCTCCTATCCCTCAAGGTCCGGGGGATATACTTCTCCATAAATAAGCTAGAGAATGACGCCCAAGTCATAGGTGGTGCCTCTGTTGGTTGACACTCAACATGTGACCGCCACCACATTTTGGCGTTCCCTTGAAACTGATAAGTCACAAACTCAACACCAAACCGTTCTACTATACCCATCTTATGTAGTAACTCATGACAATCAACCAGAAAATCGTAGGCATCCTCAGATTCAGCACCCTTGAAGACTGGAGGTTTCAATTTCAAGAACTTACTGAAAAGTTCATGCTGATCGCTTGTCATTATAGGCCCTGTAGTCAAACGAGGAAACGTGCCTATTTCCAATGGAGCATCCATGCGGGGAGCCGCAGCAGTTGCCTGTTGTACTTCCGGAACCTGAGGTGCTGGTGCAGAAAACACTGGAGGTGTCTGGCCTTGATCAGATAACCCACTAAGATAAGCCAGAACCTGATTGATCATCTCTGGGGTAGGTTGGGGTGGCAATCCCTCATTCTGTACTTGTTCATTCTCCCCTTCCTCACCCTCTATTACTACTTCCTCAGTCGGTGGAGGAGTCACCGCCCTAGTACCAGATGGGGCAGGTGCTTGTCCTCTTCCCCTAGAGGACGTCCTCCCACGACCTCTACCACGGCCTCTTGCCGTTGCTCTTCCTCGAGCTACAGCCCCAGCGGCTGGCTCAGACGCACCCTGTTCCGCCGGTGCTGGTGTTGGCGTAGTCGTTGCTCTAGTTCTAACCATCTGCGAAATAGAGTGAAGATGGTCAGATACAAATTGGATCAAAGTAATAGCACGAAAGAAAGAAAGAAAGAAAATTTTCCTAAAGTCCTATAGCCTCTCAAAGAAAAGCAAAGGCGTCCCCCTACCGTTCCTTAAGACTCTACTAGACTCGTTCTTGTGTGATGAGACCAATGAACCTAATGCTCTGATACCAAGTTTGTCACGACCCAAAACGTGTCGCGACTGGAACCCACACTTATCCTACTATGTGAGCGAACCAACCAGNCTCCTAATATGTCCAGTCTCCCCACATCCATAACATTCTCTGGGGTCTAGCATAGGTCTCTGTGAGAATGACGAGGTCTGGGAATAACCTCCAACCTTAGAGAAATGTTGACCGGTCTGAGGAGGACCCCCAACTACAGTCTGTAGTGAAGACTGAATTGGTCGGACTTAGTAACCCCCTGAACCCTGTCCTCTAGAGTAAGAACCATTAAACTCACCTCACTTTCGAAACCTTTTAGATGTCGATGCTNAGGAAGATCCAGTCCAAGCTAGAAGCAATAGCTCACCCTTAAATCTGGCTTGATGAAGACTGGCTAGAGTTGCGGTTGAGTTGAAGACGATGGCACGTTTGCTCCACCAAAGATTCGTGATCAAGCAAGCAAATTTCCCAAAGCTTGTGTTTCCTCTTCGTTCGTTTCTCTCTCGATCGTTTCTCTTTCCCTCTCCTGGTTCTTTCTATTTTTCTTATTCAAACCCTCTTTCTTCTACCCTAATTAGCATATAATTAAGTATAAAAGATGAGGAATTAACCCACTAATTAACTCAAGTTATCTCTTTTAACCCCCAAGTAATTAAACTATTCACATTAACCCACTAACTTTATAATTAAAGCATGAATAGTCCAAAACGCCCCTTAAATNGTAGGAATAGTCCAAAACGTCCCTTAAAACGTGTACAGAAATCCGACCCAGCCTGGGATTACGCAACCTGTGACGGCCCGTCGTGCCTGCGACGGTCTGTCCTGCTGCTTCCGTCACAGAGTTCAGAGACTAATTTTCCTTGAAGAGTCTGTGACGGTCCGTTGTGCCCACGACGGTCCGTCCTGCCATTCCGTTACGAAGTTCAGAGAGTCGATTTCAGTACCCAAATTTCAGAATTCTAAGTGTTTTGGAACGAGACCCCCTCGACGGTCCGTCGTGCCCATGACGGTCCATCGTGGGGATCCGTCGACTCAGCCAGTTTTTCCAGAATAAAATCTGCTGCTCAAAACGACTAAACAGGTCGTTACATTTTCAAATAATTACATTATTAAGAAAAAATATAGTTTTTCAAATAATTACACTATTAAGATAAGTAAAATATTTGTTAAATTCTAATTATGCTATCTTGACAACATATTTTAAAAAGGCATATGGACTTATGGCTTGGTCTTGAATAATGAATATCACCTTGTTCAATTATATACAAATTTTTTTTTAATTTATAGGAATCTGATTTCTCATTCAATTCTTGATGGTTTTAGTTTTAATTATGGGTTTGGATATGAATATTTAAATTAACAAAATAATATTATTTCACATGACTTTGGTGTTCTTATTAATAACTTATACATAAATAAAAATTTCATGATGTAATTTTTTATTCTCTTTCACCAAAATATTTTTTTTTAATTATTTTTTATTTTATTTTATACCACTAGATAGTGTCTAGCGGCATTTTATTATTGATATAATTAAAAGAAAACCTCAACAGAGATAAGTACAAGCAAGGGGGCTAGACCTTACCTTACCAATTCAAATGAGTTACAATACCTCTACTAATTAACCCGCATGAAGAAATAAGAGCTAGAGAGAACTAAGTATTCTATGATCATCACAAAGTTTATAATACAATCTATGTCGATATTACTATTGAATATGATTAAGTAGTAGGAAAGTATAAAAACCATGAAATATTTGAGTAATTAAACTCAAACTAAAAAAGATAGATTGCCCTTCTAAAGAAATCTGAAGTGTTTTCCTCTTCAAATTTTTCAAAACTTTTTGATAGTTCATCAAATCTTCTTAGATTTATTGGATCTCTTTAAAGTTGTTGGCACTGTCATTTGATTCTGCTTTGCCAGTCGCATAGGTAGGTTTGATGGAGCAAACTCCTCAGTCATCCTACCATCCCAAATATTTTTTCTTCCATGCTTCTTTTTGTTGTTGCTTTTTTGCCTAGGAGAAATATTTGCATCCCTAGGTGCATTTGCAAAACAACAATTCAACATATCCTCCTCTTCACTTTCCTTAAAGGTTTCCTCATCTTGTATGCTAGCAAATCTAATTGTGGACAAAGAACTACTTCCAAAATCTTGTAGTTGTTTGTTTGTGTTAATAGGAGTAAGAGGATTCTACTTTCTAACATTAGAACTCACAAACACATCAAGAAGCTCTTTGTCACCAACTGAAACTTCTTGAACATTAGTACCTGTTAAAACCAATTGTCGCCCTATATGTAATGGGGTTGAATCACTTGTAATGCCACTACCCTTAGGCACAAAAATTGGTTCTTCAAGGCTCAATTTTCTATGACTTGTGACATGGTCATCCGCTTCTTCCATCTGGTTGGTCCATCGACTCTCACTTGTAACACCTTTTTGCCCACTAAAAGTGATCAAATTATTTGTCGAAGTATCTTGAGAGATTGAAACAATCGGTAGAGTACGAGAGTTAACCATATTCAACTTAGGAGCAAGATGAGGCTTAATTTTAGAGGCTCCTGGAGAACCAATTTGAGCTCCAACATAAACTGTTACCCCTGCTTTATCTACTGTATAAGAATCTCCAAGTTCTTTTATTTGTACCACAAAATGGGAGTTGTGTTAATGGCCACATCTTCAATCAATAGCTTTCCAGAAGTGACTTGCGATGGCAACAACAAAAGCCTTTCAATTAGTTGTCTTTTCTTGAAGTCCAATCTTATCATTTGTTGTATATGCAGGTTCACTCCCTACCCTAGCGACCCCTGTATCTGCATTCGAACCAAAATGATCTTCACATATAATTACACATATATCACCTTCCTGATATTCTTGGCCCTTATCTTAGTTTTCGTAGCATCAGCCAAAGTTTTTGCAGAGATGTTTAACGACTGAAACTCTGGTCCAGGGACCAAAAGGCCCTCCTGAACCTTTTTTCCAGACACCAAAAGTTCCTCCTGCACTAATCTTTGCCAACTATTACTGGCTTTGTATTGCCACTATTTTCAGTAGTTAGGTGTTGCATAGAATTTATATTCGATTTTCCGCTCACATAACTTGCATTATCCGTATCATTAGAGACTTTACTTTTCTTTTCTTTTTTTGCATTCAAGAAGTCTCGTGCATCACCCTGCAATTGTTCCACATTATTTGTTTTGTCACCTTGCTGCCCGATGTCATCATGATTACCCTCTCCCCTTTGTTTTTCTGGTTAGGTACAATACAAAGGAATATTATCAAGCACAATTTGTTGATAGTGTTCAACGATCTTCCTAGATTGTTTATCCAAAACGTGCATCCTCTTTGGATGTTGGTCCATAAGATCAAGAATGACCTTAACTCTACCGGCGCTAGGTCTTTTTCTATCTTGAGTGGCTTTATCTATGGCTACTGGCTTACCAATAGCCGATGCAATGGATAACAAAGGTTTTCTAGCGAAAAGATTTGGCGGCAGATCCGGTAGCGAAACCCACGCCAAAGCTTTTGAAGTTGTTTCCTTAGGGTTAAAGTTTTATGTCCATGGAATGTTACGGAACAAATGTTGCTCACCATTAAATTGAATATAACCAACCTGTTTTGAAAGAACAGAGCAAAAATCTTCATAAAGATCATAACGAATTAAAAGATGTCGTGCTGCAAGCGAGCAAATTAAACAATGTCCTTTGATGACTAACTGTTCTGTAATTAATTTTCTCAGTTCGTGTAAGCTTGGTTCACCATAGGAAAGCTTCATAATTACTACTTGATGAAGTCCTACTTCAACGGCCTCTCATCTAATTCCTTAAAAGTAAAACATACAGTTGGTTCCCCGTATATTAAATAAAATAGGTTTCAAGTTTGTCTTGGTCAGTTTTGTAGGATTATAGTTCATAGGAGATGCATGGGTATCGCTAAGTTTAACTCTCCCACAGTTTGAGACTGGGGAGAGGCAGCGGCAGCCATGAGAGTTTTCTAAGTCGCCTTTCACAAAAATATTGAAATTAACTGTGTAGTTCACTAAATTAATATTTTCGGCATCTTGTAGCACAAATGTTTGGGGTTATATATCCCATAAAAGGTTAATTGTAATACTAGAATTAGTTGTACCAGAGTTAAATTTTTAGTCAACCATTGTACTAAAATTTAATACAAATATTATTTTTATATATACTACCAAATGACTCCTTTAGTGTTGAAGAAAGTGTCAAGTGTTATCTTTTATTTTATAATTTTACGACAAACACATGTCATTCATATAGTGTTTTGGT
Organism: Solanum pennellii; assembly: GCF_001406875.1. Classification (NCBI taxonomy): domain Eukaryota; kingdom Viridiplantae; phylum Streptophyta; class Magnoliopsida; order Solanales; family Solanaceae; genus Solanum; species Solanum pennellii. Next base: position 29,273,374 of record NC_028637.1, on the reverse strand, counting down.
ATAATCACTCAATACTATAGTTTTCTATTACAATAAGTATAACATCACTAATTTGAACTTCTAAGTTCTCTTAAAATTCTATGCAAAAATACTTTAGATGTATTTGATTTAACCTAAACCAGAAAATTTTACATCAAGAGTTTAAAATTAAAGAAATCAAAGCATATGCCATCTACAAATTATGAACCTTTTCTTTTACTGTTAGAGTTGTGACATGTTAGTTGAATAAGGTGAAGAACATTTGTTTGTTGTTCGTATAGCGTATACCCTCACCTTACTAACGGTATTCTTGTTTATTTTCTACATATTATCATGCCTCCAGATGAACAAAGACTACATTAACCTACTCCTGATCAACTAAGCAACATTGCCATTCATTTAATCGATGACATTCTAAATAGATTGTCTTTTTAGGATCTGGTAAAAACTAGTACACTTTCTATGGATTGGAAATATATTTGTCGTAGCATTCCAGAGGTGAAATATGATCAAACGGTCTAGGAAACACCAGAGGACTTGACATCCCCTATCATTCTATTTATTCCCATTCTCGATTGTTTCTTCAAGTTTAATATAGAAACAATATTGAAAGTTACCCTTGACATTTATTGTCAAAAAGTATGTTATAATGTTGATCTTTTGATACATTTGCTCGATACAAATTTAATTCAAACATTTCTTCCTTAAACTTACATTTACTTATCCACCATACAAGATCACTTCCTTCTTTTTTATTGTTCAGCATTGAGGCATTTGTATCTCAAGGGATGAGAAATACATCTTCCATGCTTCTTTCAGGAATTTAATAAGTTGATTAACATAAAATTAAAATTTGTAACATTATCTTATGATATGTTTGAATGTTTGATCTCTAATTGCCGGTTGCTTGAGATTTGATGCTAAAAGACAATGACAATCCGTACCTCATGAGTATTAATGATCCTAATCTAAGGTCATTTGTCTTTCGTGGCGATATACATTTGATATATCTAGAAAATGTTCCTCTACTTCCCAATGTTCTGTATGAGCCTAAAGAATTAGTTCTAGAGGAAACAGATAATTTTGACAATATTTTTTTGTCTATTATTGCTCTCGAGTATTTAAGCTGAGATAATTTTGAGGTAATATTGTTTCATTGTACTTGTATTTCCATACATATACTTTTCTTTTTGGCATCCTAATTTTTGTTATTTTATTCATAGGTCGATATTGGAGGCTTCCATTAGTTCTTAGTAGTCTCAAACGCCTATTCATATATTGTATTACTCTTGGAGAGTTTTTTGAGATTTCGTTTGCTCTTTGCATGCGACGGAGCTCTCCAAATTTGGAAGAAATTGAATTTCAGGTTGTCATTAATTTTTATTTTTCTCTCTATCTTTTCATGTTTTTATATTCGTATGTAATGAATTTGATGGTTTTTTCTTGATTTTTCTTACGTGTATATCGTTAATGATGGATATTATTTCGAACCTGTGCCCCCGGAGGTTGTTGATGAGATTCCTGCAAGCTTCTCGAACATCACATTTAATCATTTGAGGACAGTTAAGTTTTATGATGAACTATTAGAATAGGGTGAAATGCAGCTTACCAAGGTTTTATTGGCAAAGTCTCCAGCACATGTCAAAGTGGAAATCAAGCCTAGTCAAATGGAAACTAAAAAATCTCTCAAAGTACTCGCGGAGATAAGAAATTTTCAACGGAAATCATCTAAAGCAGAAGTTGCATATCTTGTCGATCTTGTCGATTAGTATCGTTATCACAATCCTTCTTAATCTTTGGAAAAACTGTTGTGGAAGTTCAAACAGAAACGAGATGTTTGGTTTATGGAGCAGTAAAATTGTGTTTTGCCTTTGCTTTAAGGTACTATAAAGATTTTATCTACATGGAAACATAGAATTGTGAACCTGGATGAATGTTTTGAATATACTTTGTTTGGGAACAAAGATGGTTTATACATTTCATACTTGTTCTTAAATGATGTATGATTTGAGACTTTGGTAGTTTATTTCAAAGTTATGATGTGTGTTCAATTCTCTTAGGGAGTTTGAAACATTGAGTGGAAACTTACTTTTTAAGTAGCAGGAATTTCTTTCCTGTTAAGGGATAAGCCCAAGTAAGATCGAGAAGTATTTATGTCGAACATGATCCTTCCTCATCTGTGAAGAAGAAACTCGAATAAGCATCATTCAATTTGGGGTTCTTGAGTTGATGTTTATTTTGAAGTGATGTTGTGTTTTAAATTCTCTTAGGTGAGCTTGAAGTATTTAATGGAACTTACTTTTTGTATGGTTAGTAGGAATTTCTTGTTTCCTAAGGGATATGTTTGACATGATTCTTTCTCATCTGTGAACAAAAAACTCGAAGAAGAATCACCGGCTTGTGTCAAGCAAATATATCAAACAATCAACATTAGGACATACCATTATACTAGTATTGTCGAGGGTAAATTTCAATGTTATTCTTATATGAAACCTGAGGAAACACTCGATAATGGGAATAAATCCAATGGTAGGGGATGTCAATTCCTCTACTGTTTCCCAAACCGTTTGATCAAATTCCTCATGTGGAATTTTATGACAAGTATATATCCAATTCTTAGAAAGTGTACAAGCTCTTACAACATTTCAAAGACGGCCTATTTAGAATGTTATCAATTAAAAGAATGGCAAGGTTTCTATGTCGATCAGGAGAAGGAAAAATTAGTCTTTGTTCATATGTAGGTATGATAATATGTAGAAATTAAACAAGAATAGAATTGGTACGATCAGAGTATACGCTACACGAACAACAAACAAACATGTCACAACTTTAACGATAAAGAAAAGGTGCATAATTTTTAGATGACATTTGCATTGATTTCTTTAATTTGCAACTCTTAATATAAAATTGTCTGGCTACGGTTGAATCAAACACATAAAGTATTTTTTGTATAGAATTTGAAGAGAACTTAGAGGTTTAAATTAGTAATGTTATACTTATTGTACTAGAAATTTATACTATTGAGTTCTTTCATCAAAATATTATATGGATGACATGTGTTTATTGAATCATTAGATAAAACTTGACACTTCCTTCAATACTAAAGTAGTCATTTGATAGTATATATAAAAATAGTATTTGAATCAAATTTTAGTACAAATGTTTTACTGTAAATTTAACTTTGCTACAACTAATACTACTATTTCAATAAACCTTTTTTAGGATATATGACCCCAAACATTTGTGCTACAAGAAGAATGATTATGTATCCATAGTGATGGGGATTATTTCAAACATGTGCCCCATGAGGTTGTTGATGAGATTGCTTCAAGGTTCTCGGATTTCACATTTAATCACCTGAGGACAGTTATGTCTTATGATGTACTATTAGAAGAGGGTGAAATGAAACTTACTTATAGGAATTTCTTGCTTATTAAGGAATTACTCCAAGTTAGACCAAGAAGTATGATGGATGTGCTCCTTCCGTATATGTGAAGACGCAACTTGAAGAAGCATCACCCAAATTGGGATTCTTGAGTTGATGGTTATTCCAAAGTTAAGTTGTGTGTTAAATTTCCTTAAGTAAACTTGACGCATGAAGTGAAAACTTACTTTCTGGCTGGCTAGTGGAAATTTCTTGCCTATTAAGGAATAAGTCCTGGTTAGCCTTGAAGTATATATGTTGGACATGATGCTTCCTTATATTAGTCAACTATGTAAGTTTCTAATGAATAGGAAACCAAACACTTCACATTTGTAAGAAGGACATGTCTAACCCAAGACAACCTATGCAAAAGAACTCACACTGGTGCTATGACGCTTGGAACTTCTTCCGTACAACTTTTGGATTGAAATGGGTCATGCCTCAGGCATTGAACCAAGCCTATGAAAGTTGATATATTTGGAGAGTTGATAAAATCATCAGAATTGTTTGGGAAATGGTCCCAACAATCAGCTTTTAATATTTATGAACAGAAGCAACACCTGATGCTTTTCTAGCACAAAAACTCAAACCTCTAATCTGAAAGTTTAACTATTTAGCTAATTTGTTTAGCTCAAATGCTTTACCCCTATAACTAATGCAGATACTTTTGTGCATTTTATATGCTCCTTATCACTATTAAGTTTCTTTTGGAATAAATAAATCAAAGGTGCATGTCCTCTAGGCTTACCATCTAACAAGTTTTACATTACCATCTAAGATTTTTAAAGCAAATAAACTAGGAAAATCATTACTTGGACATGTAGAAAATACATAACCTTTCAAGCTGATTGCCGTACATTTAACTTGAATAAACTTATAACTTACAACCAATAAGTTGATTACTAAAGTATCTTCCAATCAAGTGAAAATGTGCTAAAATATTTTAAGATTCCTCCAAAAAAGCTATCATATTATCTGGAACAACATATGCCTGCAAATATAGGAGTGAAACAGTTGGCATTATGGTTTACCATATAGTAAAGAGATCATAAAAGAAAAGAAACAAATAAGTAAAGGGGATTAGCCTTTTAAGAGACTGAAATATTGAATACCATCAGATCATTTGCCGGTATGGGATATCATATTTGAATTCAGGCAGAGAACTACCATGAAAATATTGACCCAAACATATATAATTGATCAATCCTTTTTCCCCTTGATGCTTCCAGACAAAATAGTCATCAACAAATCCAGACTTATAAAGGTGAGTTAAACAATTTAAACTTCCATGTATCTAAAGTTGTGGCACTTCTTACATGGACATCTAACTTTATCATGTGATTCAGTTGAGAACATGCATATTGGATAAATTTATCAACGCCATCTATGAAACTTTAATTTATAGCCCCTCGACCATCCAACCTCTCAGACATCTAACTACACTCTAGATTATTCATGTGCCTATTCATGTTTAAATAAATGAAACATTACGTAACAAACACAAGTTGATCGAGGACTACTTCCAATAACAAGAACATTTTTAAGAACATGCACACTGGAAAGTCACTGATTCTCATTTATATTCAAAATTTGGTCAAAATATACAGATTTGCATGACAAAATAAGTTGCTGAAATTAATTATGGGTAAAGCTGGAAAAAAAAAAAGAGAAGCTAATAGCTTTTCAAAACTAACTTAGCTTGAAAAAAGTTTTCCTTATTAAAGAATTCTAATTTCAGTCAATTTACAAATAATGAAGCATTCTAATACAAATCAAGCTACTAAAAGATTCTAATTTCAGCCAACTTACTGATACTACCTAGTTAAAATATGAATCTCAAGTCCTTCAATTAGAGAGAAACACTTAGTCTTGGCAACACTACTTCCAAGAACAAGGTGTAATAAGTCATACAACAAATTGGCACACACTTTTAGATTAAGGTAGAGTTTAAGTCAATCAGATAAAATTAAAATACCTAAATACATTGGCAGATCAGCCTCTGTATCAAAGAATACGAACAAAATAAAGAATATTTGTTTAAAAAAGACAGCTTGTAAGACAATCACATGAGTTTCCTCTACAAGTACAACGATTTGTCCAACAAATAAACCCAATGAAGAAGTTAAAGTCCAGAATATATTTCTCTAGCAAATAAGACCAAAGAAGAAGTTAAAGTTTAGAATACCAATCTTTGGCGATTACTACTCTTCTTCCAGATGACGTTTAGTATTACGATCATTAAAGTAAATATCTTGAGAGTATATCCTTAGAAAAATCAAGGGGGAAAATAAAGATCAAGGCTTACTTCAAGTGAAAGACAACCAAATACTATGTATAATGTTATAGTAATAGATACCTGCATTATTGAAACATTAGACGTCTTGTTTATTAACAAGAACAATAGAAACAAATAACAACTAAACAATTAATATGAATTAGTTGTTGTCTTGAGTTGCATAAGCCCTTAACATGTGTCTTTAGCCAATACTATTGATCATGGAGTCTCAATTACTTATCGTCAAGCAAACATATTCATAAATGATAATAACATACCGAATCAGTGTAATTAACACTTTTATCCTAGACTTAAGTGTATATACCAAGCCCCACAACAAAACTGGTTATTTATACTTTCATGAAGAGTATGTGATTGATCTTATTATGAGAATGTGTGATCCTTATCTAACACATATAGCACCATATTCAATGTGCTATTCTAGATGATCCTTTCTGCTTGTTCATTTGGTTGATTATATAAATATGTCTAATATTTTTCAAAATTACAGTCATGCTTACTTAAAATTGCTTCTATGTTTTATGTCATATGCTTGTATTTTATTCACCCAAATGCAGGAGACTGTTCTCATAGATTCTCATTAAACAACATCAGAATACCGATTACAAAATAAAAAAGAAGTCATATATCATACAAGGCAAAAGATTATTAAATCGTAAAATCAAAATTACCACAGAAGTAACTTCTAAGCTAGATTCGATATAACAGTAATATTAATATATCAAAAAGATGAACTAATCACCATTCTTATCAAGTTCCTAACTCTATTGATAGAATTCCTTTGCAATCTAATGCAAATGAAGATTGTAGTATTGCTGCAATTCATGTGAAGCAGAGCACATATCGGGAACCCAAAAGGAATGATGAGGAAATTATTCACAATAAACAACAGAAAAATAATTTTCACAATCCCCTGAACAATGACAAAAATATGTTTGTCACTCAATCTTGTATTTTTTAAGTTTCGACTGACTTTAATAAATGCAACCCCTCATAAAAAAAAATTGAAATGTCTTGCAAAATCCTAACTCTCCAAATGACCACGTTCAACATTCCCAAACCACCAAAACAACTCCCAAAAAGAGCAAATACCAGCTCTTGCACCCTTCACTGCTATTCAATCTTTTACAGCAAAATTTTCCTATTGTAAATGAAAAACTACAAGCAACTATTAGGTAGTTGTGGGAGGGGGAGAAAGAGAGATGCCTTTAAGCGGAGAGAGTAAAGCAATAGTTAGTAGTCACAAAAAATGAAAGCCAGCTGCAATAAGAAAACAAAATTAAACAAATTAGTGTGTAATTTACTTTTACAAACTGTAATGCTGAACCCTAATCCCAATTTTTCAGAAAATCTTACTTCGAAAAAAAACCCTATTTTCAGAATACCCAAACTACTAAAATCACTATTTTCAGAACAACTCAAACTTACTTCGAGCTAAAGGAAATGGAAAGAGTTGAAAGTATTTTCAAGCCTATTTTCAGAATAGTGACATTGATAAAACAACTATTTCAATACCTCAATATTACTTAAAACTGAATGAAATGAAAAGATTTGAGAGCTAAAAACACCAATTTTCATAAACCCATCAGAGATAGAGATATGATAGTTTGAGAGCTCACTTTTTAGATTGAAATGGAGATTTAAGGAGATGTGATTTAGAGCACTTACTTTGAGATGAAGATTGAAGGAGATGGGAGTTTTAGCCATCAGAGAAGGAAAGTTTCATTAGAGAGCTTACATAGTCTTTACTTTGAGAGATGAGAGCTTCTGGTGAAAATGGGAAGTGATGTGATTTAGCTTACGGAAAAAATAACTTTGCGACAAACTTAGTGACGGATTTTAATATCCGTTTCTAGTAAAAATTATATTTATTTAGATTTAATTTTAGACGGATTTTTCTTCAGTATAAAATTAAATTTTATAAAAATATATTTTTAAGGTTAGTAATGTTTTCTACATCATTATTTCATCACAGATTATTAATTTAATTTGTCACACTTAATTGGTTGCAAAATTGATAATGAAAACTACGGCACAAAATTTCGCGCTTATTTTTAGAGACCAAACAAATATTTTCTCGCCAATCCGTCGCTATATCATAACTCAATAAAATATTTGCAATTCTTGCAAAAAAATGTCTATTCCGTTGCAAATCCGTCGTTATATAGTGACGTAATAAAATTCATCTCTAGTATACATCGCTAAACACTGTTTTTTAAGTAGTGATGTCCAACATACCTATACTTCTCGGATTAACTTAGACTAATCCCTTAGCAAACTAGAAATTCCTACTTACCATATAAAAACAGAGTTTCCATCATTACTTAAAGCTAACCTAATTGAATTTAACACACAACATAACTTCGAAATCAACTCAAGACTCCTAAATTGGGTGATGCTTCTTCTTAAGGAATAAACATGTCCAACATACTTCTCGTTCTAACATGGACTAATCCCTTAACAAGAAAGAAATCTTTACAAACCAGACAAAAAGTAAGTTTCCAGTTAATGTTTCAACCTCTCCTAAGGAAATCAACACATAACATAACTTCGAAATAAAAATTAACTCATGAATCCCAAATTGGATGATGCTTCTCGAGTTTTTTCTTCATAAATTAGGCAGGATCATGTCCAACATATATACATCTTGATTTTACTGGGACTAATTCCTTAGCAAACAAGAAAATTTCTACTAATTAGATAGAAAGTAAGTTTCCATAGGTCTAGAAAGGATAGCATTGTACACATTATTTTACTTCTAACTTTGTTTGTGAGGTTTGAGAGTTGATTTTTGATAGTCCCTCGACTCAAAAGAAATGTCATGCAGTAAAACCAACATCTTAAAAACACCAAAAAAAAGAGAAAGGAAATAGGGTTTTTTTAACATTCCAAAATCCCCAGAAAATCAACATCTACCCCCAAAAAAGTACAAAGAGGAAGATAGGGTTTCTATTTCACAAAATTAACATCACCCAATTGAGAAAGATTTGATATTTTAAACAGAACAAGGAAGCAAATATTAAGCTTATCAAGAACTAAAATTATTACTGTAAACATCCAAAAAAAAGTATCAAATACCTTTTTGAGCACACTTTATCCTTCAGTTGCAGAACACAAATTTGTATGATTTTGAAGTCTTCAAATTCATCACCCTGGAGTGAAAGAGGGAACTAAATAAGGGGGAGAGGTTTTTTTCTTAAATTAAATTTTACAGAAATGTAATATGGAATGGGTGAGTGGGGTTGGTGGGTTGGGGCAATTAATTATGGAGGATCCTTATTTTCTTGTACGTATCAATTTACGTGACACTATTTAATTTGACATAAAAAAATTCAAAATGAAAAGGAAATTGAAATGTGACATGTAATAGAAATCTTAGATATTACTGTGATTATAAATTATTTTATTAAAATTTAGAGTCAAAATATGTCTTTTTTATTTTATATCAGTTCTTTATTTTTCTCATTATAAGAATTCATAAATAACATTGATAAATTTCATTAATTTGCACTTTAAGAATTTTTTTTTTAAGGTTTACAAACTTTATCACATTTACAAAAAAAAAAAGGAATGATTTTCATGATAAACGCGATCGAAATGGTTGTAAGAATTATCTATAATAAAGTGAACAATTAATATAGGACTATGAAAAGACTTTCTTTTCGAATATCCTAAAAATAGCAAATATCACATAAATTAAGGAGAAAAAAGAGTAAAAATTAATGTCATTGTTTATTTAGAGAAACTGGAAGGTATATTTAGTCACTGAAAATTTACTTTTATTTTTCTAATTCAGTCCACGTAAGTATTTTTTGCGTGTTGATAGTTAATACCTCGAAGTAGTTAAATTTAATTGTATAGGTCAGTTACAAATTCAATTTTCTGATTTTGTGACCTTTTTTTTATTATAAGAAATCGTCATTTTTATGTATAAGAGATCTAGAAAATAACAAGAGATATCATTTGTTCAGTATTATAGACACAAAATTCCTACATTTTAGCCACTTTTATGTAAGGGCGAATCTAGAAGACTCGATGGTATATTCATTTGAATTTTCTTGACAAAACATTTATGTGATATATATATAAGAGTTTTTTTTTCCAGTGTTAATATATATATTTTAAATTACTCAACATAAATGGCTCTGTACATTGTAAGGAATTTAATTTTCACTTGTTTAATTACCATTTTTTTAGCAGACCATGAAAAAGATGGAGGGTTTGTAGTAGTATGAGTTTTTTATATGGAAAATACATAAGTACCTTCACAACCTATTCCCAAAATCTCAGAGATACACTTATACTATAGGAAGGTCCTATTACCCTGAAGTTATTTCATAAATAATTTTTAACCCCTTTTTGGCCTACCGGTCACTATCTTTCGAGGTCCAGCGCGTGTTGACTTCATTTAAAGTAGTGTCACATAGGCTGGAAAGGGGTAGAAATGATTTATAAAATAAGTTCAGGGAGTAATAGAAACTTAGTATAGTATAAGTGTGTCTTTGAGATTTCGGGCATAGTTTGAGAAAGTACTAAAGATATGGAACAAACCAAATTTTGAAGGAAAATGCAGAAAATACACAAGCTTTTAAGCATGAAAGAACTGTGTTTTTACAACAGGATGGACTATCTACTGCACGCACATGGCTAATAATACTCACAGAGTATTGGCAACATACAATTATACTCACACAAGCAAAAATAGTTCCCCAGAGTATTAGCATTTTGAAAGAATGGGGTTTGGACTCTTTGTTGCACGCATATGATCAATAATAATATGCTAATTGGGAAGTCTACCACATACACAATGACAACTAACTATTCACGCAAATCCCCCTCCCCAACACCCTATCCAACACTCGCTGAGTTTATCAGTGATCGACCTATACAGATATTTATCATACTCTATGTTGGGAGAGATCCATAGCCTTGTGTACCTTAAATAGATGCTGAGGATTGACTTTTGGAAGATAGCTCGAGTCAGGTACCCTCAATATGATACATCAAGCTTTTATTATGTATCATACTGGAGAGTACTTGATCGAGGTTACATTACACTAAACAACAACTACAATAAATTCTCACTAAAACCGGACTAGAGTTGCACCAAAAATAACTACACTAGAGTCACAGTAAAAAAAACTAGAATCATACCAAAACAACACAATAACTTCACCATAAAAGCCTAAGAACAACAATTGAATTACGCCTAAACAGTAGCAGTAGTTTCTCTCTAAAACGACACTAGAATCGCATCAAAAGAACACTTAGATTATATTGAAAAGTGTCAAAGTTTAAAACAGGACAAAATTGCACCAACAGATACAAAAACAATAGCGAGCTGATAATTCCTTGTGTTTTACTATTGAGGAAACTAACCATTTTTATGAAAATTAGACTTGCATGATTTCGGGGTTTTTGGAATAGTCATAGGAAGATTAGATAACCTCTAATTCATGATCTTTTTTACCCTCCAGGTGCACATTATTATAACATCTATTTTTTTCTTTTTTAGTTAATATGCTCACATTTTGTGCTTTTCTAGATAGTGGGCAAGGTAATTGTACTGATAATAGACCGCCTTGCGCTAATTTCATGTTTAACGGTTGGTTGTTTTTCTAATTATTTGTTTGTATTTTCATTGTTTTTCGCTAGGTTTATTGTGGTGATGTTCTGCTTCAATTTCTAGCTTTGGATTTCCACTATAAGATGCGATTTAGTTGGTCATAACATTCAGGTATGATGCTGAAGGTGGACTCACAGCTGACGCAAATGATGGGTCCAATGAAGGGGAAAAACTCCTTTAGATCCTGATGCCCGAGGGTCTATATATTTGAATTCCAAGGAAACCTCTTTTAAGCAAAGATGTTTTGAAGAGTGGAGGTTGCCCCACCGGAAGCTCTTCTTCAATTTTGGGGAAAGTATCTGAGTATGATTACATACGTATAGAGACTAAGGAAAGTCATCAAAGGACCTGAACACAGTGCCTTGAAGCCAAAAGTTGCTACTAAAATGATTGTATCAGAATTAAAGGAAGAACTAGAAGCACAAGGTCTACCAACCGATGGAACCACAAATTTACTCTACCTACGAGTTCATAAAGAAAGGAGAATAAATTGCTCTATAGGCAGGCCATTTTGGGTGCCTCCAGTTGAGGAGGAAGAAGAAGAGATAAATGTTATTCCAAGTGTATTGACTGTAACTAGTTGTCTGGACATATTATGCAAATTCATGTCATTCTTCACAAGCTATATAGTTTTGTTTTTTTTAGGTTGATGAAGAGCTTGATGAGTTGATCTTACGTATAAAGTTGCATGAAAGAAATACATAATTTTGGAAACGCCACATTCGTGGGGACTGATTAAGTGAAAATTATGCCCAGCAGTCGGAAATAATAGAACTACAACCTACTGATGTGGTAGATGATAATGATGTTGTCGATGATATTGCCAAAGTGGCAGAAGATGATGAGGAAGAAGATGACAAGGCACAAGACGAGGAGGAAGAAGTGGAGCAAAATGATAAGTTAATTCTTCCTCTTTTTTTCCTGATAAGTTAAAATAACGGATTCTCTCTTAAACCCATCAACCTAACACATAGCAGATGTTTGAAAAAAGGAAGGAAAAAGAAGTTGTGTAAGAAAATAGCAAAAGTTATGTGTTGCCAAAAGCAATGTAAAACCAAATAAGCATCACATATGTAAGGAAGTACTTAGTATACTCTTTATTTGAATACACTATCATTAAGTGTTCTAAGAAAAACTTAAGGCTTTCTAACTAGTTGTTGTTTTGGAAAAAGGGTAGCAACTAAAAGGGCAAGTCAGAAGAGAACATACAATAAATAAATATACGAATCTCATTATGTGTACATCAATATCTTAATATCACGTATCCAAGAAAGTTTCCAGAACACTAATGGTCTTCCTTGACAACCCCATCCTTTTCCCTGAGTTATTTTTCACCAAGTAGAAGTCAACATCCTCCTCTTCACCAGACTAGAAGCTCACCAAAGAGATGAAAAATGAGAAATTCCCAAAAGAAGAAGCTCACCTTTCACCTAGAGATGAAGGACACAAGAGCAATTTCACCTTTCACCTGAGATAGGAGAAATTGAAAGGAGAAGGAGAAGGGAGAAATCGAAAAGACAAGGGACAAGAGCAATACCTGATAGATAGGAGAGTCTCTCAACTGCTACTCTTGCTAGAAAACCCTATTTTTTAGGGATTGTAATTTTTTGTTTTGTTTTAGTGTTTTCTATGGACTGAAGAATGTGACTTGGTAAATAAACTAGAAAAAACTTAGCGATTGATTATGACATCCGTCGCTATAAATAAATATAATTATCTACATTAAATTGTAGCGACGAAAATTTCTGTCACTACATAAGTTAAATTCCATAAAAATATATTTAGAATTCGAGCAAAACTTTTTCTCACTGATTCCGTCAAAATATATGATTAAATTTGTAACACCTACTTTGTTGCAAAATTCGTATCGAAATTTAGGGCGCCAAAGTTTCCTGCTATTATTTAGCGACAAAAAATATATTCCTTCGCCAATCTGTTGCTATGTTATAACTCAAGAAATTGTTTGTAATTTTTGCAACGAAATGACTAATTCATTGCTAATGCGTTGTTATTTAGCGACAGAATTAGTTTCGTCACTAATATCCGTCCCTAAACACAATTTTTTTTGTAGTGTGACCCACATTCATATGTGTGGGTGCATATACATGTATATCTATCTCTGACAATAAAAAAGATATAATTAACAGCTCACTCTTAATGAGTGTAGAGCTATCCTTGTGATAGATAATCACTCACAAAACTAGGGTTTGAATCTACCTAAAACCCTTATTTCTTTTAAGTTTATTGGTTCACCTGAAGTCTGCAATTTTTAAGCTCATTTTTGCTTGTTATAGATAAAGATTTTTATGTTCTATTATGACATAAGATTTTAGACAAACACTATTAAGATTGAATAATGAAAAATGTATTTTTGAATGGACATTTAATAAGATACAACGATATTTTTTTGATAGATACAATACATCATGTTAGGAATCTAACTAAAAGAAAGAGAATGATCTTACTTAGTCCTAGAACCCACGAATTCCAAAGAAAAAAAAGTTATGGAAAAACATAGTCATGTTTTTACGTATTATTTTTTTTAAAAAAAAGGAATAAATACTCTTTTGAACTATGATCGAAATTTTATGGAGACACACTTTCTTTACATGTCCTAATACCTCCTAGAACAATTTTGAATGTAATAAATACACCTCTTTTGGTGTTAAGGTGGTGTAGAGAGTGTTGAAAGGAAATGACTAGTAAAAAATATGAATAAGAAAAAATTAATCAATATTCAACATATGTCCTTTTTTAATTGAAAATTTTACTATTAGTTAGTAAACATAATTAATAAATAAACTCAGTGGAGGTTCAATCTAATTAGCGGTTTAAAGCCAAAAATAAGTTTGAGGCATAAATTTTTATTATTTTTTTAACGTGAGATTCAAGTTATTTCTTTCTTTTGATAAAAATAGTTTATTTTTATGATCTTAAGCATACCATGTAGAAGTTAAATTAAAAAATTGATCCATAAAATTGAGTTCGGAAAAAAAATAAAAATTCATTGTTTTTGCTAAAAAAAAACTTAAGATAAAATTATTTTTACAAAAAAATTAGGCCTTTCGATTTTGGGGGCCTATGGCATATGCCTCATGTTTAAAGGAATTGAGCCACCCTCTAAAGAAACCCTAACTAAATCAACAATAATAATAGTAATATTTTTTTTCAAAAACGAACTATAGTATACTCTGATTCATTGTGTAATGGTAGCAACAAAATTAAGTCATCTCAAACCTGTTTTCTCTTAAAATTGTAGTTTTCAAATAATTACACTAATAAGAAAAGTGTAGTTTTTCTAATAATTACACTATTAAGAAAAAGTAAAATACCTGTGAAATTCTAATTATGCTATATTGAGAAAACATAGATTAAAGGCATATGGACTTATGGCTTAGTCTTGAATAATGATTATCACCTTGTTCAATTATCAAAAATATTTTTTAATTTATAGAAATCTTATTTCTCATTAAGATTGATGGTTTTAGGTTTAAATAAAGTTTTTGGATATGAATCTTTGAATTAACAAAATAATATTATTTACATGATGTTGGTGTTCTTATGAACAGCTTATACATAAATTAAAATTTCATGATGTATTTTTTTATTCTCTTTCACCAAAATATTGAAATTAAGTGTGTAGTTAACTAAATTATTATTTTCAATTTCTTGTAAAAGAAATGTTTGGGGTCATATATCCCAAAAAAATGTTAATTGTAATACTAATATTAGTTGCACCAAAGTTTAATTTACAGTCAACCATTGTACTAAAATTTAATACAAATACTATTTTTATATATACTACCAAATGACTCCTTTAGTGTTGAATAAAGTTTCAAGTGTTATCTATTGATTTATAAGTCTATGATAAACATATGTCATTCATTTAGTGTTTTGATGTAAGAACTCAATACTATAATTTTCTAGTACAATAAGTATAACATCACTAATTTAAACTTCTAAGTTCTCTTAAAATTATATACAAAAATACTTTTTATGTGTTTGATTTAACCTAAGCCAGATAATTTTACATCAAGAGTTGCAAATTTAAGAAATCAAAGCAAATGACATCATAAAATTATGCACCTTTTCTGTTATTATTAGAGTTGTGACATGTTAATTGAATAAGGTTATGAAAATTTGTTTGTTGTTTGTGTAGCGTATATGCGGACCTTGCCAATGGTATTCTTGTTTATTTTCTACAGATAGATTATCATGCCTCCAGATGAACAAAGACTACATTTACCTTCTCCTGATCAACTAAGCAACCTTCCCATCATTTAACCGATGACATTCTAAATAAGTTTTATTTTCGAGATGTTGAAAGAACTAGTACACTTTGTGAGGATTGGCGATATAGTTGCTGTAGAATTCCAGAGGTGAAATTTGATCAAAAGGTCTAGGAAACACCAGAGGACTTGACATTCCCTACCATTGGATTTATTACTATTCTTGATTGTTTCTTCAAGTTTCATATAGGAATAACATTGAAAGTTACCCTTGACATTAGTAGTCTAAGAGTATGTCCTAATGTTGATCGTTTGATATATTTACTCCCCAAACATTTCATTCAACATGTCGTCCTTAAACATCCATTTACTTATCCACCATACAAGATCACTTATTTCTTTTTTATTTGTTCAACATTGAGGCATTTGTGTTTCATGGAATGTGAAATACATCTTCCACGCTTCTTTCAGAGTTTTAATTAGTTGATTACCCTAAAAATTAGAATTTGTAACATTATCTTCAGATACGTTTGAAAGTTTGGTCTCTAATTGCTCATTGCTTGAGTATTTGGTTCTAAAAGACATAGACAATCCGTACCTCATGAGTATCCTCCTAAGCTAAGGTCATTTGTCTTTACTACCGATGTACAGTTGATGTATCTAGAAAATTTACCTCTTCTTTCCAATATTCAGTATGAGCCTACATAATTAGTTCTAGAGGAAAAAGATGATTTTGACAATATCTTTTCGTCTATTCCTGCTCTCGAGTATTTCAGCTGGGATCATTTTGAGGTAATATTGCTTCATTCAACTTGTATTTTAATACATGTACTTCTCTTTTTGGCATCTTGATCTTTATCACTTTATTCGTAGGTCGATATTGGATCAACTGAATTCATACAACAAAGCTTCCATCCGCTCTTAACTATCTGAAATGTCTATTCATATCTTTGATTACTCTTGGAGTGTTTTTTTAGCTTTCGTTTACTCTTTTCATGGTACGGAGCTCTCCCAATATGGAAGAAATTGAATTTCAGGTTGTCATAATATTTATTTTTCTCTCTATAAATACAATGTTTTTATATTTGTATGTAATGAATTTGATGGGTTTTTCTTAATTTTTCTTAGGGGTGTATCCTTAATGATGGGAATTATTCGAACCTGTGCCTAGGAGTTCGTTGATGAGATTCATGCAAGCTTCTCGGACATCATATTTAATAATCTAAGTACAGTTATGTTTTATGATGTACTAGTAGAAGAGGGTGAAATGAAGCTAATCAAGGTTTTATTGGCAAAGCGTCCAGCACTGGTGAAAATGGAAATCAAGCCTAGTCAAATGGAAACTAACAAATCTCTGAAAGTTCTCGTGAAGATAAGAAAGTTTCAAATGGGCATCATCCAAAACAGAAGTTGTGTATCTTGTTTACTATTATCGTTATCAAAATTCTGCTTAATCTTTGGCTAAAATGTTTCTTAAGTGCAAACAGAAAATAAACATTTGGTTGATGGAGTAGTAAGGTTTTGCCTTTGCTTTAAGGTACTATAATGATTTTATATGCTTGGGAACATAGGGTTGTGAACCTAGATGAACGTTTTGAATACTCTTTTTGGGAACAGATACAGTTTTTAAATTTCATGGTTTTTCTTAATGATGTATGATTTGAGTGTTTGGTTGTTTATTTCAAAGTTATGTTGTGTGTTGAATGCTCTTACGGAGCTTATTTTGTAGGTAGTAGGAACTTCTTCCGTGTTAAGGGACCAGTCCAAGTTAGATTGAGAAGTATATATGTTGTTCAGGATCCTTCCTTATCTGTGAAGAAGAAACTCGAAGAAGCATCACCCAATTTGGGATTATTGCATTGAATTTATTTCAAAGTTATTTTGTCTGCTAAATTTCTGTGGGAAACCGTGAAGCGTAGAGTGGAAACTTACCTTTATCCATTAGTCCAAGTTAGACCGAGAAGTATTTATATTAGACATGATCCTTCCTTATCTGTGAAGAAAAAACTCGAAGAAGAATCACTGACTTGTGTCGAGCAAATATCAAACGACAGGACATACTTTTGGACTAGGAATGTCGAGGGTAACTTTCAATGTTATTCTTATATGAAACCTGATGAAACAACTGAGAATGGGAATAAATCCAATGGTAGGAGATGTCCAGTCCTATACTATTTCCTAGATCGTCTGATCAAATTTCACCTGGGGAATTCTACGGCAAGTATATTATCAATCCTTAGAAAGTACTAGTTCTTACAACATTTCGAAAAGTCAACCTATTTAGAATGTCGTCGATTAAATGAACGACAAGGTTGCTAAGTCGATCAAGAGAAGGTTATAAAATTAGTCTTTGTTCATATGAAGATGATTGGCAAGGTCAAAGTATACGCTACAAGAAAAACAAACAAACATGTCACAACTCTAACAATAAAAGAGAAGGTTCATAATTTGTATATGACATTTGCATTGATTTCTTCAATTTACAACTCTTCATATAAAATTTTCTGGATTAGGTTAAATTCAACACATATAAAGTATTTTTTGTATAGAATTTGAAGAGAACTGAGAGGTTTAAATTAGTGATGTTAGACTTATTGTTTTAGAAATTTATTGTATTGAGTGCTTACATCATAACACAATATGAAGGACATGTGTTTATCGCAACATTATAAATAAATAGATAACACTTGACACTATCTTCAACACTAAAGGAGTCATTTGCTGATATATATAAAAATTGTATTTTTATTAATTGTAAGTACAAATGTTCGACTGTAAATTTAACTCTGCTACAACTAATACTCCTATTTCAATTAACTTTTTTTGGGATATATGACCCCAAAACTTGTGATACAAGAAGAATCAGTATGTAACCTTAGTGATGGGGATTTTTTCGAATCATGCCCCATGAGGTTATTGATGAGATTTTTGCAAGCTTCTCGGATATCACATTAAATTCACATGAGGACAATTAAGTTTTCTGAAGTACTATTAGAAGAGGGTGAAATGCAACTTACTTTTAGGAATTTCTTTCTTATGAAGGAATTACTCCTAGTTAGACTGCGAATATGATTGACATATTCCTTCCTTATTTGTGAAGACGAAACGCGAAGAAGCATCACCCAATTTTGTATTCTTGAGTTGATGTCTATTTCAAAGTTATTTTGTTTGTTCAGTTTCTTTCGGTGAGCTAGACACATTAAGTGGAAACTCACTTTATGTCCATCTAGTAGAAATTTCTTGTTTTCTATGGAATTAGTCCAAGTTAGACTGAGAAGTATGTATGTTTGACATGATGCTTAATCATATGTAAAGAAGAAACTCGAGAAGCATCACCAAATTAGGGATTCATGAGTTGATGTTTATTGTGAATTTATGTTGTGTGTTGAATTCTCTTGGGCGAGCTTAAAGTATTCAATGGAAACTTAAATTTTGTATGGTTTGTAGGAATTTCTCATTTGCTAAGAAAATAGTCTATGTTAGACCGACAATCTCTCGTCATAAATTGGACTAATCCATTAACAAGCCAGAAATGTCTACTAACCAGACAGAAAGTAAGTTTTCACTCAATGTTTCACCTCGCCTAATGTAACACCCCGTTGCCAATAAAGACAAAAATCAGTTTTTTAGAAAAAATTTCAGGTGCAACAGATGTGACCATCGATAAACTGTAGCCTTACCGCGGTCCGTCCTGTACAACTGTCGATGGGATCAGAAAATCCCAAAAATCTCAGCCAAGGAAAATTGGTTAAGTGTTTGTCGACGAACGGACTTACGGTCCGTAGGTCAGACTACGGTCCGTATTCCATGACCATCGATCAAGACTCCCTTCACCCACTCTCTGACAAGAGATACGGATGACCAGCACGGTCCGTAAGTCTGACCGTAGGTGGGAAATTAGCATACAATTAAGGAGAAATGCAGTTGGGTCAACTTCAAATGGTCATAAGTCTTAGCACAAAATGAATTATGTGACCCATTACCTATCAACAAAGAGATAATTAAATTATCTTCCATATCAACCGACCTTGTTAAAATCAGACCTCCGAGTAAAAAGTTATGCCCATTTTAGTAAAGACCTGTCGAACAGGCCCAACCGATGGACCAACAGACGAAGCGTCGGTCAATCGACAGACCGTCAGTCCTGGCCGTCGATTGGTCGAATAATAACTTTCCCAGGGGTCTTTTGAACCTTTCCTGCTTATTTTAAACCCTAAGTTACATCTTTTGAATCCTAAATCATCATATTTTAGTCAGTTTAAGCCTAGAAAAAAATTAAAACATATCAAAGTCAAATCATTAAATCAAAACTAGAAAATTAGAAGCAACATAGGAGAAAAAAAGCTCAAGAACCCTAGGATAAGAACGCCCCAAGCTCCAGCAGTTCCATCTCCGAAACATAAGTATTTTTCCATGGATTTCATCACCAAGTATGTGGGATTTCACTAGTGGGTTCCTTTCACCCATAGGGTTCCTAGTTTTCAGTCTGTTCTTGATTCTCTTATCATGATTAAACCTAGGGTTCCTAGAATTTCAGATGAACTTCATGATTTAGTTAAAATATATGTTCCAAATCAGATTATCATGTTATTACTCAGATTATTGCATGGATTTCAGAACCCTAACATGGAATTTCTTTAGTTTTTGAATAACACATGGTAGGTTAGATATTTCAGACACTCAAATATACATGCCTTAGTTATAAATGCATAATTACAAGATTAATTGTTGCATTCTCAGTTTGAATGTTCAGTTCAAGCTATCAAGTATTACAGAAACTCACACATAATCTAAAATTTACAGAATTCATTGGGAGTAGCATAATAACGAGTTGGACTAGGGTTTAGGGTACCCAATAATCCCAGAACTACTAGCCAAGTAGGTTGTAAGTCCCCTCTGTGGGAAATAAGTTTAGTGATCACGCCAACATAACTTTATACCTTTTGTTGGGTATATTGGGTCTTCTTGATGGGGCGTATACATCGGACTCCATAATTAGCTTATGTGGTTTTATGATCGGTTATTAGTAGCTCCCACAGTTCAGTCAGACTCTTGGCATTGACCATTTATCAGTATATTCAGTAGTTTCATCATACTATAAATTTGTCTCATTCAGTTAGCTTAGAAATCAGTATATCATGTTTAGATTACTATACTTGCTCTTATTCTTGTTCTGTTATGTTTCATTTTAGCTTTAGTCTATCCTACATGCTCAGTACCCTTCAAATAATGATGGATACATGCGCTTCATCTTCTCGTGATGTAGGTTCAGGTTCTCAGCATCCAGATCATGCATAGATCGATTTTTCGATCTCCAGTTTAGAGGATTCAGTGGTGAATCCTCATTCTCCGAGGACAATAGTCATTAGTTTAATTTCAATCTTCTCTTATTTAGTTTCAACTTTTATAGATTTAGATGGGGCTTGTATCAGTATTTCTAGTCCAGTTTAGAGTCTTAATTCAGATATAGTTAGTTTCAGCTTAGTATTGAGTTAATATTTCCTTTGTATTAAACTCATTGTTTTCAAATATCTTAGTTATAGAATATGGGAATTCACATATCTTTTCAAATAAAATTATGATTTTGCTTCCTCGTTAGTTTATTATATTTAGTATGGTAATGATCATGCCAGCAGAGTTAGCTTGGGATCACTTGTGTTTCTAAGTTCTGTGTCCGCGTCTAGGGGGTAGCTCGGGGCATGACAAAACATGATATCAGAGCACTAGGTTTAAGTGACCTAGGATGTATGAAAAGCCTCACTAAGTAGAGTCCTTTTCATGGGTGTGAAGTACACCACATCTAATGAGAGGGAGGCTACAAAGTGTTTTAGGAAAAACATCACTTTCTTGTTGCTCTTATAGTGCGTAAGGCATGATCTTATTCAACTCTATCTTGATGTTCTACGTTTCAAATCATGCCTCCTCTTAAAGCTTAGGAATGGACTTCTAATGCACACAATGCTAACGCAGTTCATCTAGTACCAGATAAAGAAGTTCTAATGTAGAGTTTCAGTACGCCAGTTGAACATTTGTCTAAAAGTATGACAACCCGGAACAATCAGAAGATTCGAGTTCTAACTAATATTAATGGTGGATCAGTGGCATTTAGTATTGAACATTTGTTTAGAAAGATTCACCTGAGTTTCAAGGTCCCAAATTGTGTGAGGACCCACAGAAGTTCATTGATGAGGTTAGTAAAATATTTCATGTTATGCAAGTAATTGGTAGTGATATGGTGAAAATTGGCATCCAACCAGCTTAAGGATTTGACTCATATATAGTTCACTCAATGTAAAGACAACAGAGGTCTTTTGCAACTCATTGTAGCACTAAACTTTAGTATATGTCCAGAAACTCTCTCAGAACCATTCTAAGTCTCTACTCCAGTCGGTGTCCCAGTTATTACTAGACGGGTATACAGAAATTGCCTGTCACAGTCTCGCAGAAAGTCACCTCAGAATATCTAGTAGATTTAAAAATGGTAGACTTTAATGTCATTCTTTGCATGGATTGGTTACAATCATGTTATGCATTAGTCCATTGTAGAACAAGGGATTGTTCATTTTGAGTTCTCAGACGAATCAATCTTATACGGAAGGGTAGTAGCTTTGTGCCTATGGGTCGATTTATTTCTTATCTCAAATCCAAAAAGATGATATCTAAGGGTTATCTAAATCATCTAATTCGGGTTAAGGATTCTAGCCTTGAAAACCCAACTCTTGAGTCAGTTCCAGTAGTATGTGAATTTCCAAAAGATCTTCCTGGGGTCACTCCCGAAAGGGAAATCGACATTGGAATTGATCTCCTTCCAGATACCAGCATATTTTCATTCCTTACTTAAGAATGACTCCAGCAGATCTTAAGGAATTGAAAAAGAAGTTGAAAGAAATTCTATATAAGGGCTTCATCAGACAGTATTTCATCATGGGGTGCACCGATGTTGTTTGTAAGGAAGAATGATGGTTCACTAAGAATGTGTATTGACTATAGAGAGTTGAACAAGTTCACAATCAAGAATAAGTATCCCATCCCCAGGATTGATGACTTGTTAGACCAACTTCAGGGTTCTAGTCATTTATCAAAGATAGACCTCAGATCGAGTTATCATCAGCTCAAAGTCAGAGATAGTGACATTCCGAAAATAGCCTTCAAAACTCGGTATGGTCATAATAAATTTGTAGTTGTGTCATTTGGACTAACCAATGCTCCTGCAACTTTCATGCATTTGATGAACAAAGTGTTCAAACAATACTTCGACTTGTTCGTTATTGTCTTCATTGATGATATCGTCATTTACTCTAGGAATGAGGAATAACACACAAGTCGTTTGAGAGTTGTTCTGCAGACTCTCAAAGATCGCCAGTTATTCGCTAAGTTTAGCAAATGTAAGTCGTGGTTGCAATCTGTTGCTTTCCTCGATCACATTGTGTCTAGCGAAGGGATTCGAGTGGATTCGCAGAAAATAGAAGCAGTGAAAGAATGGGCAAGACCTACCTCTGCTACTGATATCACAAGTTTCTTAGGTCTTGCGGGTTATTACAGAAGGTTCGTAGAAGTATTTTCATCCATAGCCTCACCATTGACTAGGTTGACTCAGAAGATGGTCAAGGTTTAATGGTTAGATGATTCTGAAAAAGCTTCACAGAATTGAAAATTACATTGGCTACAGCTCCTGTCTTGACTCTATCAAAGGGTTCAGATGGTTATGTGATCTATTGCGATGCATCCATAGTTGGCCTTGGTTGTGTGTTGATGCAACGAGATAAGGTTATAGATTATGATTCTAGATAGCTATCTCAGATAGAGGTCCTCCATTTCCCTCACATTTCTTGAAGTCGTTTCAGCAGGGTCTTGGTACTCAAGTTAACCTTAGCACAACATTTCATCCGCAAACGGATGGACAGGCAGAGCATACCATTCAGACCCTAGAGGATATGTTGAGAGCTTTTGTGATCTATTTCAAAGGTAGTTGGGATGATCACCTTCCTCTTATTGAGTTCGCCTACAACAATAGCTACCATTCCAACATTCAGATGGTCCCTTATAAGGCTTTATATGGGCATAGATGTAGATCTCTGTTGGTTGGTTTGAAATAGGTGAAGCAGCTTTGATAGAGCCAAATTAAATCCTTTATGCTATGGAGAAAATGAAACTTATTAGAGATGGACTTAAGACAGACCAAAGTCATCAGAAATCTTATGCATATGTTAGGAGAAGGAATTAGAGTTCCAAGTTGATGATTGGGTTTTTCTAAAAGTATCACCTATGAAAGGGATGATGATATTTGGAATGAAAGGGAAGCTCAGTCCTAGATATGTAGGACCTTACAAGATCTTGAAAGGGTTAACAAGGTTGCATATGAGTTAGAGTTGTCAGCATAATTAGAAGAAGTGCATCCGGTTTTCCACATTTCACTCTTGAAGAAGTGTGTGGGTGACCCAACCTCCATAGTTCCATTAGAGAGTATGGCGGTGAAAGATAGTCTTTCTTATAAGGATGTACCAGTTGAGATTCTTGACCAGCAGGTTAGAAGGTTGAGGAACAAAGAAGTCGCTTCAGTCAAGGTTTTGTGGAGGAGTAAGTCCGTAGAAGGAGCTACTTGGGAAGCAGAAGCACCCATGAAAGCCAAGTATCCTCACCCCTTTCCTTCTGATTTACTCCTACTTGAGGTAATAGTTCCTTTTTAGTTTTCCGGTCATTCATGCGTGAATTTAGTCTTAGAATCATGTTCCCTCAGTTTGTACTTGCATGAACACACATTTTCTTTACATGTCCTAATACCTCCTAGAACTATTTCGAAATTTAATAAATACACCTTTTTTGGTGTTGAGATGGTGTAGAGAGTGTTGAAAGCAAATGACAAGTACAAAATTTGAAGAAGAAAAAATTAATCAGCATTCAACATATGTCCTTTCTTGATTGAACATTTTACCATTAGTTAGTACACAAATTGATAAATAAACACAGTCATGGCTCAAGCTAATTCGTGGTCTAAATCCAAAAATAAGTTGGAGTCCTAAAGTTTAATTAATTTTTTTAAATGTGAGATCCAAGTTATTTTTTTCTTTTTGATAAAATAGTTTTATTTTTTAATATCTTAAACTAAAGATATAGATATACAAAAATTTCTCTTTAATCTTGTGGTTTTAAACATACCATGTGGAAGTTAAACTTAAAAATTGTTCCATAGAAAAGAGTTCCAAAACAAATTAAAACATTCTTTGTTTTTGCTACGAAAAGCTTAAGATAATTTTATTGTTACTAAAAAAATTATGTCTTTCGGTTTTTGAGGCCTAAGGCATATGTCTCATCTTTAAAGGAATTGAGCCACCCTGAAGAAACCCTAATTAAAACTACAATAACAACATTAATATTTTTTTTTCAAACAGAACTATAATATACTCTGATGATGGGTGTATCAAAATTCATTGTGTAATGGTAGCAACAAAATTAAGTTATTTCAAACTTGTTTCCTCTTAATATTATAGTTTTTCTAATAATTACACCATTAAGAAAAAATATAGTTTTTCAAATAATTACACTATTAAGAAAAAAGTAAAATATTTGTTAAATTCTAATTATGCTATCTTGAGAAAACATAGATTAAAGGCATATGGACATATGGCTTAGTCTTGAATAATGAATATCACCTTGTTCAATTATATACAAATTTTTTTAATTTATAGGAATCTGATTTCTCATTCAATTCTTGATGGTTTTATTATTAATTATGGTTTTGATATGAATATTTAAATTAACAGAATAATATTATTTCACATGACTTTGGTGTTCTTATTAATAACTTATACATAAATCAAAATTTCATGATGTATTTTTTTATTCTCTTTCACCAAAATATATTTTTTAATTATTTTTTATTTTATTTTATACCACTAGACAGTGTCTAGTGGCATTTTATTATTGATATAATTAAAAGAAAACCTCAACAGAGATAAGTACAAGCAAGGGCGCTAGACCTTACCTTACAAATTCTAATGAGGTACAATACCTCTACTAATTAACTCGCATGAAGAAATAAGAGCTAGAGAGAACTAAGTATTCTATGATCATCACAAAAATTAAAATACACTCTATGATGATATTGCAAATGAATATGATTAAGTAGTAGGAAAGTATAAAAACCCATGATAAGATTTGAGTAATTATACTCAAACTAAAAAAGATAGATTGCCCTTCTAAAGAAACCTGAAGTGTTTTCCTCTTGTCTTCCTCTTCAAATTTGTCAAAACTATTTGATAGTTCATCAAATCTTCTTAGATTTATTGGATCTCGTTAAAGTTGTTGGCACTGTCATGTGATTCTACTTTGCCAGTCGCATAGGTAGGTGTCGTGGAACAAACTTCTCAGTCATCCTACCATCCCAACTATTTTTTCTTCCATGCTTCTTTTTGTTGTGGCTTTTTTGCCTAGGAGAAATATTTGCATCCTAGGTGCATTTGCAAAACAATAATTCAACATATCCTCTTCTTCACTTTCCTCAAAGGTTTCCTCATCTTCTAGGCTAGCAAATCTATTTGTGGACAAAGAACTACTTCCAAAATCTTTTAGTTGTTTCTGTGTTAATAGGCGTAAGAGGATTCTACTTTCTAACATTAGAACTCACCAACGCATGAAGAAGCTCTTTGTCACCAACTGAAACTTCTTGAACATTAGTACCTGTTAAAAGCAATTGTCGCGCTATATGTAATGGGGATGAATCACTTGTAATGCCACTACCCTTAGGCACAAAAATTGGTTCTTCAAGGCTCAATTTTCTATGACTTGTGACATGGTCTTCCGCTTCTTCCATCTGGTTGGTCCATCGACTCTCACTTGTAACACCTTTTTGCCCGCTAAAAGTGATCAAATTATTTGTCGAAGTAACTTGACAGATTAAAACAATCGTAAGAGTACGAGTGTTAACCATATTTAACTTAGGAGCAAGATGAGGCTTAATTTGAGAGGCTCCTGGAGAACCAATTTGAGCTCCAACATCAACTGTTACCCCTGCTTTATCAACTGTATTAGAATGTCTAAGTTCTTTTATTTGTACCACAAAAGTAGGAGTTGTGTTAATGGCTAAATCTTCAATAAATAGCTTTCCAGAAGCGACTTGCGACGGCAACAACAAAAGCCTTTGAATTAGTTATCTTTTCTTGAAGTCCAATCTTATCATTTGTTGTATCTGCAGGTTCACTCCCTACCCTCGCGACCCCTGTATCTGCATTCGAACCAACTTGATCTTCACATATAATTACACATATATAACCTTCTTGATATTCTTGGCCCTGGGACCAAATGGCCCTCCTGAACCTTTTTTCCAGACACCAAAAGTTCCTCGTGCACTAACCTTTGACCAACTAATACTGATTTTGTATTGCCACTATTTTCAGTAGTTAGGTGTTGCATAGAATTGATATTCAGTGTTCCGTTCACATTACTTGCATTATCCGTATCATTAGAGACTTTACTTTCTGTTTTTTCTTGCATTCAAGAAGTCTCGTGCATCACCCTGCAATTGTTCCACATTATTTGTTTTGTCACCTTGCTGCCCGATGTCATCATGATTATGCTGTCCCCTTTTGTTTTTCTTGTTAGGTACAATACAAAGGAATATTATCAAACACAATCTTTTTATAGTGTTCAGCGATCTTACCAACTTGTTCTTCCAAAACGTGCATCCTTTTTGGATGTTTGTCGATAAGATCAAGATTGACCTTAACCCTAGCAGTGCTAGGTCTTTTCCTATCTTGAGTGGCTTTATCTATGTCTACTGGCTTACCAATAGCCGAAGCAATGGATAAAAAAGGTTTTCGAGCGAAAAGATTTGGCGGCAGATCCGGTAGCGAAACCCACGCCAAAGCTTTTGAAATTTCTTTCTTAGGGTTAAAGTTTTATGTCCATGGAATGTTACGGAACAAATGTTGCTCCTCATTAAATTGAAGATAACCAACCTGTTTTGAAAGAACAGAGCAAAAGTCTTCAAAAAGATCATAACGAATTAAAAGATGTCGTGCTGCAAGCGAGCCAATTAAACAACGTCCTTTGATGACCAACTGTTCTGGAATTTATTTTCTCAGTTCTTGTAAGCTTGGTTCACCATAGGAGATCTTCATAATTACGACTTGATGAAGTCCTACTTCAACGGCATCTCATCTAATTCCTTAGACGTAAAACATAGAGTTTGTTCCCCGTATAATAATTAAAATAGGTTTCAAGTTTGTTTTGGTCAGTGTTGTATGATTATAGTTCGTAGGAGATGCATGGGTATTGTTATGTTTAACTCTCCCACAGTTTGAGACTGGGGAGACGCAGCAGCAGCCGTGAGAGTCTTCTTAGTCGCCTTTCACCAAAATATTGAAATTAAGTGTGTAGTTCACTAAATTAATATTTTCATCATCCTGTAGCACAAATGTTTGGGGTTATACATCCCATAAAAAGGTAATTGTAATACTAGTATTAGTTGTACAAGAGTAAAATTTTTAGTAAACCATTATACTAAAATTTAATACAAATATTATTTTTATATATACTACCAAATGTCTCCTTTAGTGTTGAAGAAAGTGTCAAGTGTTATTTGTTATTTTATAATGTTACGACAAACACATGTGATTCATATAGTGTTTCGATATAAGCACTCAATACTATAATTTTCTATTACAATAAGTGTAACATCACTAATTTAAACTTCTAATTTCTCTTAAAATTCTATGCAAAAATATTTTAGATGTATTTGATTTACCTAAACCAGAAAATTTTACATCAAGAGTTGAAAATTAAAGAAATCAAAGCATATGCCATCTACAAATTATGCACCTTTTCTTTTATTGTTAGAGTTGTGACATGTTAGTTTAAAAAGGTGAAGAACATTTGTTTGTTGATCGTATAGCGTATCCCTGACCTTACCAACGGTATTGTTGTTTATTTTCTACATATTATCATGCCTCCAGATGAACAAAGAATACATTTACCTTCTCCTGATCAACTAAGCAACCTTGCCATTCATTTAATCTATGACATTCTAAATAGGTTGTCTTTTAAGGATGTGGTAAGAACTAGTACATTTTCTATGGATTGGAAATATATTTGTCGTAGAATTCCATATGTCAAATTTGATCAAATGGTCTGCGAAACACTAGAGGACTTGACATCCCCTATCATTCCATTTATTCCCATTCTCGATTGTTTATTCAGGTTTCATATAGGAACAATATGGAAAGTTACCCTTGACATTTCTAATCAAAAAGTATGTCGTTCTGTTGATCGTTTGATACATTTGCTCGACAAACTTCATTCGAACATTTCGTCCTTAAACATCTATTTACTTATCCACCACAGAAGATCCGTTACTTCTTTTTTATTGTTCAGCATTGAGGCATTTGTATCTCATAGGATGTGAAATACATCTTCCATGCTTCTTTCATGGATTTAATAAGTTCATTAACCTAAAATTAAAATTTTTCACATTATCTTCTGATATGTTTGAATGTTTGATCTCTAAATGCCCGTTGCTTGAGATTTGATGCTAAAAGACATTGACAATCCGTACCTCATGAGTATTAATGCTCCTAATCTAAATGTTCCTCTACTTTACAATGTTCTGTATGAGCCTAAAGAATTATTTATAGAGGAAACAAATAATTTTGACAATATTTTTTTGTCTATTATTGTTCTCGAGTATTTCAACTGAGATAATTTTGAAGTAATGTTGTCTCATTGTACTTGTATTTCCGTACATGTAGTTTTCTTTTTGCCATCCTGATTTTTGTTATTTTATTCATAGGTCGATATTGGATCAACTTAATTTATACCAACAAGGCTTCCATTAATTCTTAACAGTCTCAAACGCCTATTCATATCTTGTATTACTCTTGGAAAGTTTTTTTAGCTTTTGTTTGTTCTTTGCATGCAACGGAGCTCTCCAAATTTGAAAGAAATTGAATTTCAGGTTTTCATTAATTTTTATTTTTCTCTCTATCTTTTCATGTTTTTATATTCGTATGTTATGAATTTGATGGTTTTTTCTTCATTTTTCTTATGGGTGTATCGTTAATGATGGAGATTATTTCGAACCTGTGCCCCAGGAGGTTGTTGATGAGATTCATGCAAGCTTCTCGAACATCACATTTAATCATTTGAGAACAGTTAATTTTTATGATGAACTTTTAGAAGAGGGTTAAATGCCGCTTACCAAAGTTTTATTGGAAAAACCTCTAGCACTTGTCAGAGTGGAAATCAAGCCTAGTCAAACGAAAACTAAAAAATCTCTCAAAGAACTCGCGGAGATAACAAATTTTCAACGGGAATCATCTTAAGCAGAAGTTGTGTATCTTATTTATTAGTATCGTTATTAAAATCCTTCTTAATCTTTGGCAAAACTATTTTGGAAGTGCAACCAGAAATGAGATGTTTGGTTGATGGAGCAGTAAAGATGTGTTTTGCCTTTGCTTTAAGGTACTATAAAGATTTTATCAACTTGGACACATAGAATTGTGAACCTAGATGAATGTTTTGAATACTCTTTTAGGGAACAGAGATGGTTTTTACATTTCATGCTTGTTCTTAAATGATGTACGATTTGAGACTTTGGTAGTTTATTTCAAAGTTATGATGTGTGTTGAATTCTCTGAGGGAGCTTGAAACATTGATTGGAAACTTACTTTTTAAGTAGCAGGAACTGCTTTCCTGTTAAGTAATTAGCCCAAGTTAGATCGACAAGTATTTATGTCGAGCATGATCCTTCCTCATATGTGAAGAAGAAACTCGAAGAAGCATAATTCAATTTGGGGTTCTTGAGTTGATGTTTATTTTGAAGTGATGTTGTGTGTTAAAATCTCTTAGGCGAGGTTGAATTACTTAATGACTTTTGTATGGTTAGTAGGAATTTCTTGTTTCCTAAGGGATATGTTGGACATGATTCTTCCTCATCTGTGAAGAGAAAACTCGAAGAAAAATCACCGGTTTGTGTCAAGCAAATATATGAAACAATAAAAATTAGGACATACCTTTATAATAGTATTGTCGAGGGTAAATTTCAATGTTATTCTTATACAAAACCTGAGGAAACACTCGATAATGGGAATAAATCCAATGGTAGGGGATGTCAATTCCTCTACTTTTTCCCAGACTGTTTGATCAAATTCCTCATGTGGAATTCTATGACAAGTATATAGCCAATTTAGAAAGTGTACAAGTTCTTACAACATTTCAAAAAGACGGCCTATTAAGAATGTCATCAATTAAAAGAATGGCAAGGTTTCTAATTCGATCAGGAGAAGATGAAATTAGTCATTGTTCATCTGTAGGTATGATAATATGTAGAAATTAAACAAGAATAGAATTGGTACAATCAGAGTATACGCTACACGAACAACAAACAAACATGTCACAACTCTAATAATAAAGAAAAGGTGCATAATTTGTAGATGACATTTGCATTGATTTCTTTAATTTGTAACTCTTAATATAAAACTGTTTGGCTAAGGTTGAACCAAGCACGTATAAAGTATTTTTTGTATAGAATTTGAAGAGAACTTAGAGGTTTAAATTAGTAATGTTATACTTATTGTACTAGAAATTTATACTATTGAGTTCTTTCATCAAAATATTATATGGATGACATGTGTTTATTGCAACATTATGAATCAATAGATAACACTTCACACTTCCTTCAATACTAAAGGAGTCATTTAGTAGTATATATAAAAATAGTATTTGAATTAAATTTTAGTACAAATGTTTTACTTTAAATTTAACTCTGGTACAACTAATACTACTATTTCAATAAACCTTTTTTGGGATATATGACCCCAAACATTTGTGCTACAAGAAGAATCATTATGTATCCTTAATGAAGGGGATTATTTGGAACATGTACCCCATGAGGTTGTTGAAGAGATTGTCGCAAGGTTCGCGGATATCACATTTAATCACCTAAGGACAGTTATGTTTTATGAAGTACTAACAGAAGAGGGTGAAATGCAACTTATTTATAGAAATTTCTTGATTATTAAGGAACTAGGTAAATTACCCGTGCTTCGCACGGGATTGGATATTTTATTAAACTTACATATGATTATTCGGTAATATGACCTACAGTAAATGATTAAGTTTCATGGAAAATGAGGAATGAAAAAGGTTCATTAGCAATTTAATTAATGTATTTCAATTCGATTCCACTATAGCAAAAAAAAATACAATAGTGGGAGAAATGAAAAGTTTTGTTTACTAAAAAAACCAAATGTAATAAATTCAACAATTTCAACAACGTTATCAGTTGTGGAATTAAAGGTGCAAGAGTAGTAACATGACATTGCAATCGAAATCAATTTTCTTTATTGTAGAAAGGGACAAAAGAGAAGATCAATTTTCAATCATCTTCTATGTAACTTTTAACAAAGTTAAAAGAAAAATGTCACCACAATAGCAAAAAGAATTGTCATGCTTACATGAATCACTACGACTTATAGTAAAGATTAAGCTCCATGAAATAGTAGGATGAAACCTTTTAGGAATAAAACAAACTTCATAACAAGCTTAATCAATGTAATTGAATTCAACTATCCAATGGAAAAAACCTTCAAATAATAGTAGCAGCAAATCCCTCTATTTATAGATAACAGAGGGTAGTGTGAATAAATATTTATTATGCCTTATCGGAAAGGTCACAACTTTTTGGAAAAGTTGCAACCATTAGGAAAGGTCACAACCTCTCATAAAAGTCACAATTTTCATAAAAGTCGCAACTCTTCATAAAAGTCACAACTTTTCAGGAAAGTTACAACTTTTGATATAAAAGTTGCAACTCTTCATAAAAGTTGCAACTTTTCATAAAAGTCACAACTCTTCATAGAAGTCGTAACTATTCATAAAAGTCACAACTTTTCATAAAAGTCACAACATTTCATAAAAGTCACATATCTTCATTAAAATCATAACTCTTCATAAAAGTCAGAATTTTTCTTGAAAGGGGAACGCTAGTTTTGGAAATAAATAAATTTAAAAGTAAATTCTGGTTTGTGGTGGTGCGACGTAGGCGGGCCTAATATTTTCTTTTATATATATATATATATATATGATTACTCCAAGTTAGAAAAAGAAGCATGATGTATGTGATCCTTCCGATATGTGAAGACGCAACTCGAAGAAGCATCACCCAATTTGGGATTCTTTAGTTGATATTTATTCCAAAGTTAAGTTGTGTGTTAAATTTCCTTAAGTAAACTTGATGCATTTAGTGAAAACTTACTTTGTGTCTGGCTAGTAGAAATTTCTTGCCTATTAAGGAATTAGTCCTAGTTAGACGAGAAGTATATATGTTGGACATGATGCTTCCTTATATTGGTCAACTATGTAAGTTTCTAATGAATAGGAAACCAAACACTTCACATTTGTAAGAAGGACATGTCTAACCCAAGACAACCTATGCAAAAGAACTCACACTGGTGCTATGAAGCTTGGAATTTCTTCTGTACAACTTTTGGATTGAAATGGGTCATGCCTCAGGTATTGAAGCAAGCCTATGAAAGTTGATATATTTGGAGAGTTGATAAATCATCATAATGGTTTGGGAAATGGTTCCAACAATCAGCTTTTAATATTTATAGAAAGAAGCAACACCTGATACTTTGCTAGCACAAAAATTCAAACCTCTTATCTGAAAGTTTAACTATTTAGCTAATTTGTTTAGCTCAAATACTTTACCCCCATAAAGATACTTTTGTGCATTTTATATGCTCCTTATCACTGCTAAGATTTCTATTGGAATAAATAATGCAAAGGTGCATGTCTTCTAGGCTTACCAACTAACAAGTTTTACTTTACCATCTAAGATTTTTAAAGCAAATAAACAAGAAAAAGCATTACTTGGACATGTAGAAAATACATAACCTTTCAAGCTGATTGCAGTACATTTAACTTGAAGATACTTACAACTTACAACAAATAAGTTGATTACTAAAATATTTTCCAATCAAGTGAAAATGTGAAAAAATATTTTAAAAATACTCCAATAAAGCTATCATATTATCTGGAACAACTTATGCCTGCAAATATAGGAGGGAAACAGTTTGCCTTATGTTTAACAATATAGTAAAGAGATCATAAAAGAAAAAAAACAAATTAGTAAAGGGGATTAGCCTTCTAAGAGACTGAAATATTGAATACCATAAGATCATTTGCCGGTATGGGATATCATATTCTAATTCAGGCTGAGAACTACCATGCAAATATTGACCCGAAGAAGTATCATTAATCAATTCTTTTTCCCCTTGATGCTTCCAGACAAAATAGTCATCAACAAATCCAGACATATAAAGGTGATGTTTAACAATTTAAACTTACATGTATCTAAAGTTGTGGCTTTTTTTACATGGACATCTAACTTTATCATGTGATTCATTTGAGAACATGCATATTGGATAAATTTATCAACGCCATCTATGAAACTTTAATTTATAGCCACTCGACCATCCAACCTCTCATACATCTAACTACACTCTAGATTATTCATGTTTAAATAAATGAAACATTTAGTAATAAACACACATTGATCGAGGACTACTTCCAATAACAAGCACAGTTTTAATAACATTCATACTGGAAAGTCACTGATTCTAATTTATATTCAAAATTTGGTCAAAATATACAGATTGGCATGACAAAATAAGTTGCTAAAATTACTCGTAGGTAAAGTTGGAAAAAAAGAAGCTAATAGCTTTTCAAAACTAACTTAGCTAGATAAAAGTTTTCCTTATTAAAGAATTCTAATTTCAGTCAACTTACAAAATAATGAAGCATTGTAATACAAATCAAGCTACCAAAACATTCTAATTGCAGCCAACTTACTAATACTACATAGTTAAAATATGAATCTCAAGTCCTTCAATTAGAGAGAAACACTTAGTCTTGGCAACAATACTTCCAAGAACAAGGTGCAATAAGTCATACAACAAATTGACACACACTTTTAGCTTAAGGTAAGGTTAAGTAAATCTTATAAAATTAAAATACCTAATTACATTGGCAGATCAGCCTCTCTAACAAAAAATACTAGCAAAATAAGGAATATTTGCTTCAAAAAGACAGCTAGTAAGACAATCACATGAGTTTCCTCTATAAGTAACAACAATTCGTCCAACAAATAAATGATAAAGTTAAAGTCCAGAATATATTTCTCTAGCAAATAAGACCAAAGAAGAAGTTAAGGTTTAGAATACCAATCATTGGCGATTACTACTCTTTTTCCTGATGATGATTAGTATTACGATCAGTAAAGTAAATATCTTGAGAGTATATCTTTAGAAAAATCAAGGGGGAAAATAAAGATCAAGGCTCACTTCAAGTGAAAGACAACCAAATACTAAGTATAATGTTATTGTAATAGATACCTGCAATATTGAAACATCAGACGTCTTGGTTATTCACAACAACAATAGAAACAAATAACAACTAAAAAATTAATATGTATTCGTTGTTGACTTGAGTTTCATAAGCCCTTAATATGTGTCTTTAGCCAATATCATTGATCATGGAGTCTCAATTTCTTATCGTCAAGCAAACATATTCACAAATGATAATAACATACCAGATAAGTGTAATTAACACCTTTAGCCTAGACTTTAGTGTATAAACCAAGCCCCACAACAAAGCTGGTTATTTATACTTTCATGAAGAGTATGTGATTAATCTTATTATGAGAAGCCATGTTGTGTGATCCTTATCTAACACATATAGCACCATATTCAAGGTGCTATTCTACATGATCCCCTCTGCTTGTTCATTAGGTTGATTATATAATATGTCTAATCTTTTTTAAAATTACAGTCATGCTTACTTAAAATTGCTTGTATGTTTTATGTCATATGCTTGTACCGTATTCACCCAAATGCAAGAGATTATTCTCATAGATTCTAAGCTAAACAACATAAGAATAACGATTACAAAATAAAAAAGAAGTCATATACCGTACAAGGCAAAATGTTCTTAAATCGTAAAACCAAAATTACCACAGAAGTAACTTCTAAGCTAGATTAATATAAAGGTAATATTAATATATCAAAAAGATGAACTAATCACCATTCTTGTCAAGTTCCTAACTCTATTGATAGAATTTGTTTGCAACCTAATGCAAATGAGGGTAGTAGTATTGCTACAATATATGCGAAGCAGAGCACATATCGGGAACCCAAAAGGAATGATGAGGAAATTATTCACAATAATCAACAGAAAAACAATTTTCACAATCCCCTGAACAATGACAAAAATATCTATGTCACTCAATCTTATATTCCAAAAGTTTCGAGTGAATTAAAGAAATGCACCCCCTCATAAAAAAAAATAGAAATGTCTTGCAAAATTCTAACTCTCCCAATGACCACATTCAACCTTCCCAAACCACCAAAACAACTCCCAAAAAGAGCAAATACCAGCTCTTGCACCCTTCACTGTTATTCAATCTTTTACAACAAAATTTTCCTATTGTAAATGAAAAACTACAAGCAACTATTAGGTAGTTGTGGGAGGGGGAGAAAGAGAGATGCCTTTAAGCGGAGAGAGTAAAGCAATAGTTAGTAGTCACAAAAAATGAAAGCTAGCTGCAATAAGAAAACAACATTAAGCAAATCAGTGTGCAATTTACTTTTACAAAAGAAAATAAAAGTAAATCACTGTACTGCTGAACCCTAATCCCAATTTTTTTAGAAAATCTTACTACGAAAATAAACCCTATTTTCAGAATACCCAAACTACTAAAATCACTTATTTCAGAACAACTCAAACTTACTTCGAGCTAAAGGAAATGGAAAGAGTTGAAAGTATTTTGAAGCCTATTTTCAGAATAGCGACATTGATAAAACAACTATTTCAACACCTTGATATTACTTCAAAGTAAATGAAATGAAAAGATTTGAGAGCTAAAAACTCCAATTTTCATAAACCCATCAGAGATAGAGATATGATAGTTTTAGAGCTCACTTTTTAGATTGAAATGGAAGATTTAAGGAAATGAGATTTAGAGCACTTACTTTGAGAAAAAGATTGAAGGAGATGGGAGTTTTAACCATCAGAGAAGGAAAGTTTCATCTGAGAGCTTTAATAGTCTTTACTTTGAGAGATGAGAGCTTCTAATGAAAATGGAAAGTGAAGTGATTTAGCTTACGGAAAAAATAACTTTGCAACAAACTTAGTGACGGATTTTAATATCCGTTGCTAGCAAATATTATATTTCTTTATATTTAATTTTAGATGTATTTTTCTTAACTATAAAAATAATTTTATAAAAATATATTTTTAAGTTTAGTAACGTTTTCTCCATCATTATTTCGTCACAGAATATTAATTTAATTTATCACACTTACTTGGTTGTCAAATTGATAATGAAAAATACGGCGCAAAATTTTGCGTTTATTTTTAGAGACAACAAATATTTTCTCGCCAATCCGTCGCTATATCATAACTCAATAAAATATTTTCAATTCTTGCAACAAAATCCCTTAACAAGAAAGAAATCTTTACTAACCTGACAAAAAGTAAGTTTCCAGTTAATGTTTCAACCTCTCCTAAGAAATCAACACATAACATAACTTCGAAATAAAAA
This sequence comes from Solanum pennellii, assembly GCF_001406875.1. NCBI lineage: Eukaryota > Viridiplantae > Streptophyta > Magnoliopsida > Solanales > Solanaceae > Solanum > Solanum pennellii. Next base: position 29,236,225 of record NC_028637.1, on the reverse strand, counting down.
TTAACTCATGAATTCCAAATTGGATGATGCTTCTCGAGTTTTTTCTTCATAAATTAGGCAGGATCATGTCCAACATATATACATCTTGATCTTACTTGGACTAATTCCTTAGCAAACAAGAAATTTCTACTAGCTAGACAGAAAGTAAGTTTCCATAGGTCTAGAAAGGATAACATGTACACATTATTTTACTTCTAACTTTGTTTGTGAGGTTTGAGAGTTGATTTTCGATAGTCCCTGTACTCAAGAGAAATGTCATGCAGTAAAACCAACATCTAAAAAACACCAAAAAAAAAAGAAAGGAAACAGGGTTTTTTTAATATTTCAAAATCCCCAGAAAATCAACATCTACCCCCAAAAAAGTATAAAGAGGAAGATAGGGTTCCTATTTCACAAAATAACATCACCCAATTTATTAAAGAAGGCATTACATAAGAGAAAGATTAGAATCATTGTGTTAGGATCATTGTGTAAATAATTATAATTAAAAGGACTTCACATCAAGGAAGTTGTTAGAGTAGTTAGAAGGTAGTTAGATTAGTTAGAACCATTTCATTTTTCATTCTTGTATATATATATACTTGTATGTACATATTAAGAAAGGCATGTGAATACAATTTGAATAACCACTTTTCTTCCTCCTTTCTTCTTCTTCTTCTTCTCTGTTCCTTCTCTTCTTCTCTGCATCTCTTGCCACGTTTGCATGCTTGATATGCATCAAATTACCAATTACAAGATAGCTAACATGGTATCAGAGCCATCACTGTAGAGCTTCAAGATCTCGATCAAGCCATGGCAACTATTGACAATGAGTTGCCTGAGAAGCTGAGCCATAATCATCTTTGTTTTTACATTCAATTGATAACTCAGGAGTATTACTTAGTTCGATTCAACTAACTGGAGCTGATAACTTTTCAGTATGGAGTCGAGCTATGAAAATTGCCATTATAGGTCGCAATAAACTTGGATTCATTGACGGATCATGCAGAAAGGAGTTCTATGGTCGTAACTTGACAAATCTATGGGAACGATGCAATGCCATAGTGCATTCATGGATTATGAATTGTGTTTCAAAGGAATTGCTTGGAGGCATTGTTTATTCCACCAATGCAGCTGCTGTATGGAAGGATTTGTGTGAAAGATATGACAAGATTGATGGATCACGTATCTTTCAATTACACAAAGAAATTGCTACTATCAGTCAAGGTACAAATTCAATCTCAAGCTATTTTTCTAAGCTGCGTGAGTTGTGGGTAGAATATGATAGTTTGGCACCTGTTCCTGGCTGTGAATGTGTGAATTCAAGAGAGTTTGTAGTGTTCATGCACAATAAGAAATTACTACAGTTTCTCATGGGATTAAATGATTCATATGAGCAAGCTAGAAGTCAAATCCTAATAATGGTACCTTTGCTACTCTGAATAAGGCATACTCACTACTAGTTGAAAGATAAAGCCAGCGTATCATGTCACAAACTTCTCACAGTTCAAGTTCATCTGAACTCAATGCCTTGTTTACTGCTCAATCATCAGTTCTCAAAACAAGGTTTCATACTAATTCAAGCTATGATCCAAATGCATTTTGTGACTACTGTAAAAGAACAGGACACATGCAGGCTGTGTGTTATAAACTTCATGGGTATCCACCTGGTTATGAAAGGAAGAAGAAAGGTCCTGATTACAATGTTCAAGGGAGAGGAAGATCAAATAGTGATAGAAGATCTTATCCATCTGCTCATAATGCAATTAGTGACACTGACCATTCTGATTTGAATAGAGTTGAGAATCAAAGAAATCAAGGTTATGGCAGAGGTGATAGACAATCTGATCCTGTTGATTATCACAAAGGATTGATGTACTGCATGAACAATACAATCAAATCTTGCATATGCTTGGTCAATCCAACATGCAGAGCAACACTGAAAGAGATTCAAATTCACATTCTAGTGCAAATCTAGCTCAAGAAAATTATCCTTCATCAGGTAATGTTACTGCCCTTTCAGCTAGTATAGCACATACAGGATGGATTATAGACTCTGGTGCAACAAATCATATGTCTCCTCACTCAAAGTTATTGATTAATAAACATCCTTTGCCTACTGATGCACCTAGAAGTGTACAACTACCAAATGGAGATAGTACATTGATCACACATACAGGCTCTCGTAATATGACCTCACAAGACATTAACAATAATGTTCTTCTTATTCCTGACTTTAAGTTCAGTCTATTGTCAGTTTCAAAAATTACTAAGGATCTACAGTGTGCAGTATGTTTCTATCCTGACTTTGTGACTATTCAGGATCTCTCCAGTGAGCAGGTGAAGGTGATTGGTAGAGAACAGGCTGGACTTTATCTCATTCCTCATCCCTCATCTTCTACAGATAGTACTACCTCTCAAGCATACTCTCATTTAGTTCATGATGGTTCATCAGATTCACAAACTATCCTAAGGCACCAAAGACTTGGTCATACTTCTTCTAATGTTCTAGCTAGAACTCTCAATCTTTCAACTACACAGTGTTCAAAGGAAGTTCACAACTGCACTATATGTCCTCTTGCTAAACAACCAAGACTTCCTTTTACAAATAGCTCTACAATATCTTCTAGTCCATTTCAATTGATACATATAGATGTTTGGGGTCCATTTCATACTCCTACATATGATGGCAACAGTTTTTTGTCACTATAGTTGATGATTGTACTAGAATGTTGTGGCTGTTTCTAATAAAGATGAAGAGTGATGTTTGTGTTGTATTGAAAAATTTCTTTACTCTAGTCAAAACTCAGTTCAATTTGTTAGTTAAAATCATTCGTACTGATAATGGTTCTGAGTTTGTTAACACTGAGTGTAGACATTTGTATACAAGCATGGGTATTATTCATCAACGAACCTGCATCCACACTCCTCAACAGAATGGTATAGCTGAACGAAAACACAGGCACATACTTGAGGTGGCCAGAGCCATCAGATTCCAAGGTCATATTCCTATCAGATTTTGGGGGCATTGCATTCTTAATGATGCCTACATTATAAACAGGTTGCCTACACCTGTTCTGCATGGCAAATCTCCATATGAAATGTTTCACAAATGCAAACCTTCCCTACAGCATATGAGGGTGATAGGTTGTCAATGTTTTGCTAAGAATATGCATATTAAGGATAAATTTCATCCTAGGAGTGTCATTTGTGTACACATGGGATATAGTGCTCATACAAAGGGATATCTGTTATACAATATTAAGGACAAACATTCTTCATTAGCAGAGATGTACTATTTAGAGAAGCTATATTTCCATTTGCTTCTTCTTCATCTACTTCAGGGCAAGTATTTCCTAATAGTGATGAACCTTCAGAGATTACATCTTTGTTTCAGCCTAATCCTCCTACCACTGTTGTACATTCTGAGCCTACTGAGATAGTTCCAGCTCAAGATACTTCTTCTATAAGAAGATCACAAAGAAGTACCAAATCTCCTTTATGGCTACAAGATTATGTTGCATCTGCTCATCTTCAATCCAATAAGCCTATGTATTCTATTGACAAGTACATTGGCTATGACAGCTTGTCTTCTTCTTATCGAGCATTTCTTTCTTCCTTTGGTACTGAAGTTGAACCTACCTCCTTTGAGGAAGCTTGTGAGGATCCTAGGTGGGTTGAAGCAATGCAAGCTGAAATATCAGCTTTGGAGTCCAATCAAACATGGCAGGTGGTTCCTTTACCTCCTCACAAGAAAGCTATTGGTTGCAAGTGGATTTTTAAAATTAAGTATCATGCCTCTGGTGAGATTGAGAGATTTAAGGCACGACTTGTAGCAAAAGGATTCAATCAGAGAGAAGGTCTAGACTATCAGGAAACTTTCTCCCCAGTTGTTAAAATGGTGACTGTTAGGAGTGTTCTGTCACTAGCTGCTAAAGAACATTGGCATGTTCATCACATGGATGTGTCTAATGCATTTCTTCAGGGTGATTTACTTGATGAAGTTTATATGATTCTTCCTTTTGGATTTAAGCCTCCAAAGGGTTTTAGTGTGCAGGGGGAGAAACCAGTGTGCAGGCTCACTAAATCCCTTTATGGATTAAAAAGCACCTAGGCAATGGAATGTAAAACTCACTGAAGCTCTTATTAAATTGGGTTTTGTACAAAGTCATCTTGATTACTCCTTATTCATCAAGAAAACTAGCACATCTCTGGTAATACTGTTAGTATATGTAGATGATTTGATGATCACTGGAAATGATATCAGTCTTATTCAACAAACTAAAAGCACCTTGCAAGACAATTTAAAAATGAAAGATCTAGGGAACCTCAGGTACTTCCTTGGGATTGAGTTTGCTAGATCACAAGATGGAATTGTAATGCATCAGAGGAAATATACATTGGAGATTATATCTGAGGCAGGTCTTAGTGCTGCAAAACCAGCTGCTACTCCACTGGATCCTTATGTACATTTAACAACTAGAGAATATGATGAATTAAATGGAACAAGAAAAGATAATAAATTGTTGACAGATCCAGTAGTGTACAGAAGGTTAGTTGGAAAATTACTATATCTAAATGTCACTAGACCAGACATTTCATTTGCTACACAGACTCTAAGTCAATTTCTACATCAGCCTAAGCAATCTCATCTAAATGCTGCTCTCAAAGTAGTGAGATACATCAAAAGTCAAGCTGGACTGGGTGTTTTGTTATCCAGTACAAATAGCAAAGAACTGCAAGTCTACTGTGACTCAGACTGGGGTAGTTGCTAACATACAAGGAGGTCAGTTACAGGTTTCATGGTGAAGTTGGGAGGCTCACTAATATCATGGAAGTCCAAGAAGCAAGCAACCATTTCTAGAAGCTCAACTGAAGCTGAGTACAGAAGTATGGCAAGTGCAGTAGCTGAAGTTGTGTGGTTAGTGAAAATGTTCAAAGAACATGGAGTTGAAGTATCCACTCCAGTAACTATATACAGTGACAGTAAGTCAGCTATTCAAATAGCTGCTAATCCTGTTCTACATGAAAGAACAAAGCACATAGAGTTGGATTGTCATTTTATAAGGGAGAAGATTCAGAATGGACTAGTGCAAACGAAATACTTGAGTACCAAAGAACAAGAAGCAGACATGTTAACTAAAGGATTGGGAAAAACTCAACATGAGTATCTACTATCCAAGTCTGGTGTATTGAATCTATTCATACCTACAAACTTGAGGGGGAGTATTAAAGAAGGCATTACACAAGAGAAAGATTAGAATCATTGTGTTAGGATCATTGTGTAAATAATTATAATTAAAAGGACTTCACATCAAGGAAGTTGTTAGAGTAGTTAGAAGGTAGTTAGATTAGTTAGAACCATTTCATTTTTCATTCTTGTATATATATATACTTGTATGTACAGATTAAGAAAGGCATGTGAATACAATTTGAATAACTACTTTTCTTCCTCCATTCTTCTTCTTCTTCTTCTTTGTTCCTTCTCTTCTTCTCTGCATCTCTTCCCACGTTTGCATGCTTGATATGCATCAAATTGCCAGTTACAAGATAGCTAACACAATTGAGAAAGATTTGATATTTTAAACAGAACAAGGAAGCAAATATTAAGCTTATCAAGAACAAAAATTATTACTTTAAACATCCAAAAAAAAGTATCAAATACCTTTTTGAGCACACTTTATCCTTCAGCTGTTGAACACAAATTTGTATGATTTTGAAGTCGTCAAATTCATCACCCTGCACTGAAAGAGGGAACTGAAGAAGGGGGAGAGGTTTTCTTCTTAAATATAATTTTACAGAAATGTAATATGGAATCAGTGAGTGGGGTTGTTGGGTTGGGGCAATTAATTATGGAGGATCCTTATTTTCTTGTACGTATCAATTCACATGACAGGATTTAATTTGACATAAAAAAATTTAAAATGAAAAGGAAATTGAAATGTGACATGTAATAGATATCTTAGATATTAATGTGATTATAAATTATTTTATTAAAATTTAGAGTTAAAATATGTCTTTTTTATTTTATATTAGTTCTTTATTTTTCTCATTATAAGAATTCATAAATAAAATTGATAAATTTCATTAATTTGCACGTTAAGAATTTTTTTTTTTAGGTTTACAAACTTGATTACATTTACAAAAATAAAACAGGAATGATTTTTAGGATAAATGAGATCAAAATTATTGTAAGAATTATCTATAATAAAGTGAACAATTAATATAGGACTATGAAAAGACTTTCTTTTCGAATAACCTAAAAAAAGTAAATATCACACAAATTAAGGGGAAAAAAGAGTAAAAATCAATGTGATTGTTTATTTAGAGAAATTGGCAGGTATATTTAGTCACTGAAAATTTACCTCGATTTGTCCAATTCAGTCCACTTAAGTATTTTTTGCATGTTGATATTTAATACCTCAAAATAGTTAAATTTAATTGTATAGGTCAGTTATAGATTCAATTTTCTGATTTTGTGACAGTTTTTTTATTTTAAGAAATCGTCATTTTTGTGTATAAGAGATCTAGAAAATACCAAGAGATATCATTTGTTCAGTATTATAGATACAAAATTCCTACATTTTAGCCAATTTTATGTAAGGGCAAATCTAGAAGAGGCGAAGGTATATTCATTTGAATTTTCTAGACAAAACATTTATGTGATATGTATAAGAGTTTTTTCAGTGTTTATATTTAAATTTTAAATTCCTCAACATAAATGGCTCTGTACATTGTAAGGCATTTAATTTTCACTTGGTTAATTACCATTTTTTAAGCAAACCATGAAAAAGTTGGAGGGTTTGTAGTAGCATGAATTTTTTATAGGGAAAATGCATAAGTAACTTCACAACCTATTCTCAAAATCTCAGAAATACACTTATACTTTAGTAAGGTCCTATTACCCTGAACTTATTTAATAAATAATTTTCTACCACTTTTTGGCATACGTGTCACTATCTTTCGGGGTCCAGCGTGTGTTGACTTCTTTCAAACTAGTGCCACGTAGGCCGAAAAGGGGTAAAAAGTATTTATAAAATAAGTTCAGGGAGTAATAGGGACTTAGTATAGTATAAGTGTGTCTTTGAGATTTCGGGCATAGGTTGAGGGGGTACTTAGGCATTTTCCCTTTTATATATATATATACTAGGTTTTGAACACGTGCGTTGCACGTGTATACCGTGCTAATCAATATAGATACTTCTGACATATAAATGTACGATGTGTAAAATACAAGCTCGAATCAATGAACAATGAGCATATTCAACCGATATTATGATCATTGCAAGACACATCATACAAAAAAACTGTTATAAAGTGAATTTCAAAACTAATACTATGACGACTTTAATTGTATAATCCTTATAATATACCAAGTAGTCAACTTCTTATAAGGTCTTTTTTAATACGTTAGAATACATAATTTATATTCGACATTATAGTTACAAAATATCTAATGCAAAAGTTTTTGTCTTCTTTTTAAGGAATAATACCCTCCACTTTTTTACAGATGCATACCTATCGAGAACTTGCCGTCGAAGGAGAGTGGTTTTTTGTAATAGTTGTAGAGAAATTCGATCAACATGTGTCTTCCTTATGGTGGCTAGTAGATCACTCTCGATTTCATAGTCTACACCCACAAAATAAAAATATTTATTAGTTATAAAATAATCATTGTTTAAATATTTAATTGATATTTATAAATATTAATTACATGCATATGTACCTTCCGTCTTCTTTGGCTTATTCGAAGTTATTAACTCTGCCGTCTGTAAATTTTGACAAAAGAAATTTTTGTCAAGTTATATACATATTCTTGAATTATGAAATACAACACAATCATTTGTGATATATTAACAGTATGGTAGAAAAAAATAATATAAACAAAAATTTATATGGTGCAATATATAAATGCATATAAAAAGGCGATATGCAAATTAAAGAAAAATAAAAATATAATAGGGTGATGAAAATATTATGCGAGAGGAAAAACTAACTTGTTCCTCGCATTTATAAATTATATACAAATATTTATTCCGTAGTGACAAGAAAATGAGTGATGTAGGGAAACGATGGAGGAACTTATCGACTATAAATATTTATATTTTTCTCTTTAATTAATTAAGCACCTAAAAACCTTATGCACCTTGCACTTNTATATATATATCATTTTAACCATATAAAATTTAATATAATTTTTCGCAGAAGGGGATGAACCTAATAGTGGCTCCGCCAAGAGTCTGTACAATTTCCAGTAAACCTCCTTATTTTCTTCTACTTATTCTTATAAAGGCCTAAAACCTGGTGATTATATGCACACATAACAAACTCATATGACATTGACCTTACATTCCCTTGGTTGGTGTTAAAATATTGCATCTACTCCTCTTCTGTGTTGGCCATATGACTCAAGTTTCTAGCAAATGAGAATACTTCTTTTTTCTTTGGTGGCATGATCAAATTGTAATAACAACAAAGAAGGCGCAGTTTTTGAAAAGGCACAGTTTTGGAAGAAAGGTCAGCCTTATTCATTTGTCTGGTCATACATATAGTTAAGCATAGCCTACAAAACTTACATGTTAAGACTTAAAGATAAACTCCATCATGCAATGTTTGGCTGAAATTAGTCTTTAAGAATACTACTTGATTTTTGAGTGATATGTTATAGGTCATGTTATTGCAAACTTATTATGTATTAACANGGGCGGTGATAGAGGGATGGGGGGGTGTTCTAGGGTAGGGTAAAAAAATAAATATTTGAAGTTAAACGTATTTTTTAAAAATAAACTTAATATTTTTGAAGGGTGGGGGTTGGTTGGTGGGTAGGGGGCTGGTAGGGGTGAGCTTTTTTTAAGGAAAAGGGTCAAAAATACCCTTGAACTATAGGAAAAAGTCTAAAATACCCTCCATTCATCTTTTGATCTAAAAATACACTTTCATTCAGATTTTTGGCTCATTTATACCGTTGAAACTAACAATTCTCTGTTTATTCTTTATTTTTAAGAAATATTTATTATGTGTCATTCTCCTATTAGATAATATAAAGAGTCCACCTCAATAGATTATTTATCATTATTTATCCAAACCAAAACAATATACTTCCTCAAGACCCCAATTTTTTTATTAAAAAAAATTATAATTTTTTATTATTTATTTATTTATTGATCTAATTCCACTCCAATTCCTCAATTTTTTATTTGAATTCTATACTCATGACAAAAGAAAAAATTAACTGCTAATATTTAATTAATTAAATCAAAACATGATCTAAATGATTAATATTTTATAAAAAAAAATTATTATTTCATACTCATAACAATATATTATTTTATCTAGAAATACATTATATACATTTTTCTCTATTTTCCTACTTAAATTTTCCCTATTGTTACGAACATCCATCTTCTANAACCTTTAATAATCTTCTAACTAATCATTTCATGTTTGTTGCAACTATTTATTATTGACAAAGGCAGTCATCAAGCTGAGAAAGTAAATGAATTATGTGAAAAGCTTTGTAATCATAAATATCTATTTCCTATATAAGTATGTTTTAATTTCAATAAGTTTTAGAGAGTTGAGCCACACTGAATATGGTCGAAACTAAATCGTAGGTGGGTAGTGGTGGCAAATGGGTGAGTTGAAAATGGATAATTATTTAACCCGCCCATATTTGATATTGATAAAAATGGGTTGGATAATAAATGGGTTGAATAAAATACTAGTTTACACGATATTTTACCCATATTTCATGAAGTAATAGTTCCTTACTTAACAATTCAATATGGAGAAAATATTTTAGTATTTTTTTAGATGAAATCTGTTGAAAATATTAATTTTATTTTATTATAAAAGTTAAAAAAAAAAACTTAAAAAAAAA